>NC_056743.1:1062460087-1062487587 GCF_019279795.1 Protopterus annectens
TAAAAAAGGCTCAGATGAAATCAGAATATGCATCGACCCAAGAGATTTGAACAAAGCATTAAAGAGACTGCATCAGCCTATGCATACAGTCAAGGAAGTTGCAGCCCTAATACCAAAGTACAAAGATTTTTGTTTATGTGAAGCAGAGTTCAACACATTTTTAACTTTTTATTATTTTTTATTACCTTTGTCAAGGATTGTATATCAAAAACAGTGTTTTTTCAAACTGTTGTGCTACTGGTGTATATTCCATCAATTACAGCTATTTGTGGGATATTTAAGTGATTTGTTCAAAGTTTGTTTTTTTTTTTTTTTACATATTCTGATGAAGTCCTCATTATAGAGGGATGAAAGCACTCAATATTTGTACAATAAAGTAGAGTCTATTGCTGTTATCTGCATGGTGCATTTTTTAAAAAATTTTTATAGACTCTTATTCAAACTGGTTTAAGATCGATTTTCTACCTAACCTAAGGTCCACTGCTGTTATCACCAAGTCGAAACATCATTTCTCAGTCCACGGGAGTCCACAAAAAGTTAATTCTGACAATGGTACCGAATTTACCAGTCAGATGTTTCAAAAATTTGTAAAAGAATGTGACTTTGTACATGTTACTAGTACTCCAGAATACCCACAGTCAAATGGACTAGCTGAATGTGCAGTACAGAGTGCAAAGCAATTACTAGAGAAGTCAAAGCGTAATAATACCAATATCTTTTGAATTTACTCAATCTCAGTACCATACCCTGTGACGATATACTTTGCTCGTCTGCTCAGAGACTTCTATCTAGGGAAACCAGAACAACCCTGCTTGCCTATCAGTTCCAGTTTGTTGAGGCCTAAAGCAAACAACAACAGAACAATCAAAGTCCAACTATTCAGAAAGTGTTCTTTCTAGAAGTCCAGCTATTATAAATCGAGCAGAGTTCTTCATCCATTGAAAGGAGGCGAGACCGTGAGGATACAGCTGCGAAAGGTTTCAACCAGATT
The DNA here is from genome assembly GCF_019279795.1 of Protopterus annectens. Lineage (NCBI taxonomy): Eukaryota > Metazoa > Chordata > Ceratodontiformes > Protopteridae > Protopterus > Protopterus annectens. The sequence continues at coordinate 1,062,461,079 of NC_056743.1, forward strand.
GGTCAAATAACTGCTATATGTGCTGAGCCAAGATCCCACTTCATGAAATCTAAGGGTGTAGAGTACAGGAGAAATTGCAAATATTTTCTTCCTATATCAGAATTGATATTGCAGCATTGTTCCTATGATACAGACTCTAGATCTCAGAACAATCCAGACAATGTTCTTTTTGCAGAATGTGCCTCAACTCCTCCTTCCATTCCTGATGATGTTCCTGATGTCCCCAAAGTTGAACATTCAGCAGAGACAGCCCCAGTTGTAAGACCTAGTTCTAATTTCTGTGTGTCACGATTTGGTCGCATTTCCAAACCTAGTGTGAAACGCACAGCAACCTGGACATAATTTCCTATATGTATTTACTTCTGTAAAATTGCACATCAAAGAATTATTTTGTATCACTTGCATGTCAATTAAGGTCATCAATAATGCACGACTCATTTCTCAAAGAGGAAGGATGCAGAATAGTGTGCGTGTGTGTGTGTGTGTGTGTGTGTGTGTGTGTGTGTGTGTGTGTGTGTGTGCTCTACCTTTTAGAAGTGCTTTCAAGAACAGCAGGTGCATATCAACAGCAAGCACATGCTAGCTTGAGTGCCATTTTCAGAGTGCAGCCAGAGTGTGAGCATGTATGAGTGTGATAGCTAGCTTGTTTACAAGTTTATCTTACTTAAAGTTATTAAGCTTCAATCCTGATGTAGCCTCAATCCTGATGTGTTTGTACATAATAAAACTGTATGAACAGAGCCCACAGATGTTAGTCTGTTTTATCCTGATCAGACTAGCGACAGTTGTCAAAGACTATTACTTTTTGTTATATTCAGCAAAACAAATCTATTTCAGGCAGAGTTAAGGCCCAATCTACAAGGACTGTGGCTTCTTCTATGGCTTTTTGGAAAGGACTGGATTCTAGAAATACTCTAAAAGCTGTTGGTTGGTCCTCTGTACATATTTTTACAAAGAATTATAAGCTGGATTCCTATTCTAGGTCTAGATCATGCCTTGCTAGGGCCATTCTCCAAGGGCTCCCGAACTCTTCTCCTTCCACCTCCCAAATATAGTTAACTGCGATAATCAACTCATACAGCAAAGACTACTGCACCAGTGATAAATATGAATGTAGTACAGTTGTGTAAATTGAACTTACCATAACAGTTGCAATGCAGAAACTGGAAAAACTGTCACAGAAACTCAACGAAATAAACCAAAACTCTGGTGGTCAAATCCAATAAGCATAGAAAAAATACGGACACCAAGATTAGCGCTTTCATTCACTTTATTCCACGTGAACTTCTTCAGAAACAATTAGAACTCCACACTAACAATTTATATAGTAATGAATTTAATCACATGCTTCATGATGTCACAAAAGAATTTTTTCATATAAAATAAACAAGCTAAGATATAATGCTCATAAAATATATTACATTAATACAAAAGTATTACTTAAATGCATATAACTCTTAAAAAATTTAAATGTTATTTTTTTCATTTGTAAAAAACATTTTATATTAAATGACTCATTTAATCCAGGAGCATAATCTGCTCCTAGATGTAACTGCAAAAGAGACTCTACACTCTAAAATAACTTTGCTATATCCCATAAACATTCCTAGGGGAACACTATCCAGGACAGAAAAAGTGAATTTCTTTTAAAGTTATTGCATGCTAATGAATGCTTGCCCATCGCATTGGCTGAATCTTTTTTCTTAATAGCTAAAGATGTTCACTAATTCTTTTTCTAAAACATCTTGTAGTCAGTGTGAAGCAACAGAGATCTTGTGTTCTCCATTGCTGCAAAAAAGAGTTATGGCAATGGAAAAAGTCCAGGCGACCGGACCTTTTTCCATTACTATAAGTCTGATTTAAAACGTGCATGCTGACCAATCAGCGTGCACGTTTTTGAATATTAATGGGGGGTCGTTGTATAATCAGGCATAACTTATACCCTGGTATCTCAGTGTTCCACTCCATATTGTTTCAAGCCCTCATTTTGGTATTAAATTAACACTTTATTGATGCTGACTTGTACAACTCAGCATTTGCATCCTAAGCCATTCATTTTCATTTACTTATTTTTTTCGCTGCCCTCCATACTCCTCCTGCCCACTGCTCTACTGACTAGATTCATCCCTCCAAGATCAAGGGCTACACTTATGTGGTGTTCATTTACAGTCAACCTAGAGATAACAGTCAAGTATTTGAAAATGGTGATGTTACCCCTAGGCAGCTGGTGTTTTTCTTTAGTCCTGTCTGCTCCGTGTGTGCTAAAATCAGGTAATCATTAGCTTGAGAAGTAGCTGCAGTGTTTTCACAAATGCTCTTGTCCTCTCACTCCCAAATCCCAGTGTTTTTTCTCAGAGTTCCAGCCTCAGCTTCAGCGCCATTACATAGACATAAGCATGCTCTTTCCCCAGCCAGGATAACCAAACCTTGCCTCCCTGCCTGTGCTGAAAACATATGAGCCACTAATCTAGTTTGAAACGCCAGGACCACAAGTCACACCTTTACTACTCTACCCCAGAGAGGAGGTGAAGGGGACAATTCACTGAAGCAGGTTATTACCAGGGGAGTTTGTTTTTTCATGTCCACAAGATGCAATAACCATGGAGATGATTACATTAGTACTAATGCTGCTGTGGTTGACTGCCCTGACAGTCCACAAAATGTTACATTGTGATCTAATGGATTTTCAAACAAATGGATCTGATCAACAGTCCATCTGTGGTTTATGATTTTGGTGATACAGCAGAGTCAAACTTCAGTGATACCACCAGCATCCACCCTAACCAACTGGGCCACTACTTCCAGCTCCCCATCCTTCTGCCCATATTCCCTGTATTGTATAGCAGTACACCCAATACTATCAAGCTATCTCCAAAACTAGTAAATATTTTCTGAATAACTTATGTTTACATTTTGGTTATAATTTATATTTCTTCCTTCAGCACTGTTTGAAGACCAGGATTCTCCCTTGTTTGTTTCATAATGTATCCTACTTCAATTTCTTTATAATTTTATTTATTTTTTTTTAATAACTGGCTAAGTGGGCTAGTCTATGGACCTTTTAGAGCCATGATGCAGGTCACACAGGCAAAGAAAATACTGTTTGTGTGATATATAAAAAATATTCACAGTATATTATATATGTATACATAATGTATTTTACATTTATACAATCATTATAGATGTAATTAAGAAGGTCAGATACCCTTAAGGTGAACCAGTTTGCTTTGGTGTGGGAAGAGCAACTACACAGTTTAACAGCTTTTACAGCAGATGGTAGAATGGCTAATCTGTTTTGGTTACAGTGTTGCATATACCAGTGCATCTGTTCAGACAACATACTTTAAAATGTTTGCTTCTTTTAATGATGTAATATAGTACTTTGCTTTTTATAACTGCGGTAGTGGTGCTGCGGTAGCGTTGTCGCCTCACAGCAAGATGTTGTCCTGTTGGATTCTCAGCTAGAGCGTCTTCTGTGTGGAGGCATGCGTGAATGGGCGTGCCTTCGTTGAAGGTTGTGCATCAGGGCTGGTAACTCGGCATGTAAAAATCCACTACCAAACATTAGCAGACCGGAGTTCCGCTGTGGCGACCCCTAACCGGGATAAGCCAAAAGACACAACATAGTACTTTGCTTTTTATGATGTAGTACAGTATTTTACCAAATGCATTACTGTGCAAGAGGAGTATTTGAAGGTTAAATAAGATTTTCCGCTTTTGAGTTAGAGAATTATTCAAATGAGATATGTGCGAGAGTGCCTTACAGCATGGATTGGAAATATGCCTTTTCCCCACTTTTGTGCAATTTCTGAGCTGGTATACATATACATTATATATATATATACATATAAATATATATATATACATATATATATATATATATATCTATCTATATAGATACACATGCATATATATATATATATATATATATATATATATATATATATATATACACACACACACGTATAAATGTGTGTGTGTGTGTGTGTATATATATATATATATATATATATAGATTCCCTTCGACCTGCCTAAGTTTCAAAACTAGAAAATGCATATGGCCAAGACCATATCATCGAAGGTTTAGAAACTAAGAAAATCAAATTAAAAAAATAAAAATAAAAACATTTTTTTTTACAATTTTGCAGGGGGGGGCAAGCCCTCCTGCGCTCCCCACACCTCCTATAACAGCTCTGAAATCACACTACAGTGAGGAAAACTGTAAATTTCCCGTCCTGCACTGTACGGCAATCTCCACTCAAAAATTTCCAAGTTTCAAAACATTGATCATATGGTCTCAGCCATATGCATTTTGAAGTTTTGAGATTTCGATAATTTGAAGGGGATCCTCACATGTATGTACACCCACATACATATATATATATATAATGTGTGTGTGTGTATAGGAGCAGGGTTGGAGGGAGTGCACAGGAGCTTAAACCCACCCCTCCAAAAACATACTGGTGTTTTTGGCAAACAACTTTACTTAGGATGTCATGTTTTCAGTTATTCACTATTATGAGTTTGTGGTTTAAGTGATAGCTAATGTTATTTGCAGCTGGTCTTTGTTGGTCGCTCAGTTAATCAAGGTATTTGTGGTGGCTGACCATCATCGATCCCCATTTTCATCATGAAAGTGCAGCATCAAATATTACCATCTCTCTCGATTCAATGCAACTCTCACCTTTGACGGTCACGCCTACATCTACGTCTTCTCTCATGCAATCCATCCATCCATCTCTTTGCTGGACTTCATTTCCTCTTGCCTTCTTTCTCTCTGTCTGTCCCAAATTATCTTCACCAGATTATCTTCTGCTTTCCTGCACGTGTCTGAACTATCATAATCTGTTCTGTTTGACCTTCTCTGCAGTTGGAGCTAGTTGGGCTTCTGCTCTGACGTCTGCATTTCTTTGTCTTTACCACAATATGCATCCTAATACCAATCTCAAGCACTTCATCCATCACCTATAGCTTCCTCAACTGTTCTACCTTCACTGCTCAGGTTTCTGTCCCATACAGCAGTACTGGTTGTGCTACTGTCTTGTACTCCTTACCTTTCAGCTTCTTTTGCATTCTTCTGTCACACTAACCCCACTCTAAGCCAGTTGGCCACAGCCTCTGATTCTAGATTTGACCACTTAATTCAAATTTCCCTTCTCCTGAACCACCCCGACCAGAAACCTAAAGCTATTAACCTGTTCCAGTATTTCGTCTTCTGTCTCAATTTTCAGCTTCTTCTAATTTCCCCATTTCCTGCCATTACAATTTGTCTTATCCGCACTCAGTTTCATCATCCTGTGTGCGTTCAGTTTTGCATTCTATTTCCCCTATCATTTCCTGATGTTCTTGTTCATAGACTGCCTAGAAAATGACTATGAACCTATACAGCAGCTTTGCTGATCTACCCCTTCAACATGTTTAATAATGCAGTCCATCACCATACGAACAGTAGTGGGCTTGGAGCTGAGACAGACCAAGCACTTTGTACTTGCTGTTGTGTCATTGTACTTGCCTGCATTATTTCTACCAATGTTTCTACATCACAGGACTGACCTTATCAGTTTTCTTGACACCTTGTCATGTGCTTTCTCCAAGTCTAGGAATGCCCAAGTTGGACTCTTTCCTCATCTCTAGCTTCTCAACTATGTTTCTTTGAGCCTGCTGCAGCCCTGGACTTCATTTTCCTTAGTGCTCTTATTATTTTTTCAACCGTGGACTATTCTTCTTTCACTGTATAATGTATCCAGGACAGTACAGCTTCTGCTGGGATTTCTTCACTCAAAAGCATCAGAAATACTCCATCCATCGGCCTTTGATGACCTGTGGACAGATGACAGGGTTACTGCTGGCATCCCTTTCAAAGGGTGTCAGTGACCGTCTTCTTTATCTTTCTGTCTTTGTATTTCAACCTGAGAGAGTTTCTTTGTACAATCTGCTGAGTAACTTTCCAGAAAGCTGTTCGAGTGCCTCTGATATCTTGTTCTTTGTTATTGCAGCTGCACTCTTATCTTCTTTGTTAGCCAACCAGTATATCTTCTTAACCTGGTCTGTCTTTTCTATGCATCTCCCACTTCTTCATGCACTCCTTTATTTGATGACTTCCTATACGTCAGCATTCCACCACCAGCTTTCCTTATGTATCTAATTTACATATCTGGCACAGCCAAATATCTGTTCTATATTCATCACACATATTGTTTGCTCCAAGGTGCTGCCATTCTTCAACTCCACCCATTTCCTCTTCCTGCTCAGGATCATAAGCCCTGAGGAATTCCTTGAACTCTTGTGCTCTCTCTCTCTCTCTCCAGTCAATTTCCAGGTCTTCAGCCTACTCTCTGCTGACCTTAGAGCCTTCTCTGACCACTTCTTGTGGCAGATTGCGGCAAATAGTTTTACTGGGGATGACGTTGCAATTGCTAATTCTACCCAATGCCCCTTCTTTACCAGGAGGAATTCTGAGTAGCATGTTGGCCACTCTTGTATGTGATCTTGTGACCGTCTCACTTGCTGAACCATACGCTGGCCACCATCAAGTCATTTTCCACAGCAAATGGCCTCTACTTCTTCATTTCTGTTGCCCTACCCATGTGGTTCCACAAAGTCCTCGTATCCTGTTCTGTCTGTCCCAATATGTGTATTCAGGGCTACCATTATCACCACCAACTAACACTGTTCTGCATTATCTAGGAGTTCCTGCAACTGCTGCCTGAATACACACTTCTCCTTGTTATCGCAACCATGCTTTAGTAAATAGACTGTGATTATTAATACTACCCTATCCTTATACTGTTGTCTGACTGCCATGAGTGTCACTAATTCTGATGACATGCCCTACTGTCATACCATATCTGTCCTCCCCAAGTAGCAGACTCTAGATCTGAAGCCAAGTAGCTTTGTTGCACTGATGTCCAGCCTCCTCCTTACCATCCTGATATCCACTTTCAAGTCGTGTCCTGTCAGTCAACCTATAATGAGTGTAGCAATATTTAGTTCAAAAGTTGAGCAGGTTTTACACCCTGTTTTCCCTCAACAAAGCTAACCAAGATGGCAATTCGGCACCGTCAAGCCAGTAGCTTATTGACCCAGGACTGCTGCACTTTATGGCAGGCACACACTGGCCAATAAGGGCACACATACCCCCTCCAACCATTAGCATGGGTCCCTGGCATAGGATCTTCTCAGAGCACAGCAAAGAAGTCTAGGTTGTGGTTGGTCTTATTTGACTGTCTTTTTCCTGTTTAGCAAGATTACCCATATCCTCAAGAATCGACAAAAAAGTACAGTTAAGTAAGTTGCACTTATCACAACAGTAGATGTTTAAATCCCTCTCTGCTGCAGTAGCCTTTGGCTATTTGGGTTTAACTCTGCCCAAGATACAAAGACCGGCTGACTTTTCAGATGATACAAGACACTGAAATGTCACAACACTTTCGCTACTTATTACCGAATGGAGGAAACCACTATCTTTTTAGCAAGTATACTCTCAAAGGACCACCACATAAATATATTAAATAATGTCTTCTGCAGTTATGCCACACTATACCTTCCCACATCATTGTTAACTAAATATATTAATTCTTAGTTTGCAAAAAATATGAACAACAGAAATAGTTGCACATATCAGCAAATTACAATTATTAACTTGTCTGAAGTACAGCAACCTTGGAAAATATGTGCTAATTTATAATGTATACTGAGGATATCATTACACAAGAGGTACAAATGGTTTTGACCCACCTGCAAAACCTAGTACAGCAGAACTGTATATGCTCAGCACATTATGTGCAAAATACTGATATTCCTTAACAGGTTACAAATAAATGACACATATATTAAAAGTAAATTGGTTGCAAAACAAAACTGACATTAACTTACCAATTCCCTAGTATCAAAACAGCAATTATCTTTAGTAAAATATTTACATTTATTGTGGGTAAGATATGTACTTCACATGTAGTACATTCTGTTAGAAGTTGTATTTTTTATGACTTGGTACAATGATTTTAAACTTAAAACCATTTTGATTTACTAGTATTACTATCAGGCTTTCTGTCTTCCATTAGTACCTGCTGTACATATTCAGTAAACAGGTGTGTAAACGGAATTAAGACCCTAGCATCCAGTCAGTCAGTGGAAGTGACTGACGTAGGGGTATATCAAACACTCCTGTTCTTTTATGACCAGATATCATTCCGTGAGGAACCTTGTGGTAATTGCCCCTGGCCATTTTTGAAAAAAGGATGAACCACAGTTACCTAGGCCAGAAGGGAGTAACACTATGATCTTAAGGGATTCCTTCTGAATTTGAAGTACCATGAGTATTGGTGGAAAGGGTGGAAAAGGCTACAGGAACATAGTTGTCCAAGGAAAAGAAAAGAAAAGGCAACTGTCTTCCAGACCTTCTTGCATGGAGGCCTGAAGTAGAATTATGCAAGTTGATTGTTCAGAGAGGAAGCAAAGAGGTCTACCTGAAGAATTCCTCACAGATGGATCTATCTTGGAAGGCCCCCCTGATCTATTTTCCATTTGTGAGGGTCTGCCTTTGTCCTGTTCATCCTGTCTGCCATACAGTTTTGCTCTGTCTGGATGTAGGATGCCTGAAGAGACAGATTGTGCACCTGTAAAGCTATACCCCAAACTAACACAGATAGTCTGCGAAGGTGCAAGACCTGGTCCCCCTTGTTGTTGATGTACCACATTACCGTGGTATTGTCGGTAACTTGAAGAGGTCCAGTGGACCAAAGATGATTCACAGTCGAGTGCCTTGATCAGAGCAAGCATCTCATATTTATGTGCTTGCATCTGTCCTTGTTGTCCCAAACACCCTGCACTTTTATCCCTCCTGAAACTGCTCCACAAGCAAAGGGTAGGAAGCAGTGATTCTGTGTCTTTTGGGGAATTTTGGAAAAAAAATGACCCCTCTTTCTGTAACCAAAGCTTACATTTAATCAACTGGTCCACTGTATTTAGACATCCTCCAAGTGAGGCAACAGCCCGTTTTAATTCTGCCTTGTTCGGGTTTCTAAACAGCATGTGTTGCACATAGAAAAGATATCAGAAAAGTTTTCCAACATAAAGATGCTAGTGACTAACAGAAATCACTTCTGGGTCTTTATCGCAAAATGATGCTAGCTACGGACCAAGCTAAATTCAAAGAGGAATACAACAGAATCAAGACAGGTTTTAGTTAATTAATTGAAAACAAAATGATGCAATATGACAAACTTGACATACACCAGCAGTGGAATTATGTCTGCCAAATATATTTCATTGACATAAAAAAATAAGTGACTAGGCACATTAAAAAAATATAGAATCACCCTCTCTTCAGCCTCTTTGTGAGAAATATTGCATGTCTCCAGTTTCTGCCAGAGTGAATGAAACTTACAAAACGAAATTAGGAAACATGCTTACTTTATTTTTTTTGAAACAAAAAAAAAAAAAAATAGAATTTATGTCCTTACCATAACGTTCCATGTGGAGTGTTCATCTCACCTTTATTCTTACACCTGGGTTCGGAGCCGATCCTCGGCTCCGTGTCGGCCGCTTGGCAGCTCTGCATTGAGAAGAAGCTCGAGACCAACCTATCTCCCACAATCCCCCTCTGCCTTTACCTCAGATCTAGTTTGCAAACAAACCAGAACTCAACGGGAGTGAACATAACACATACATGCAAAGCATAGCTGAAAACACAGCCACAATAACTGAACAAAGCAGAAGCGGGAGAACCAAACCAGACACCTAAACTGGACGTTCTTCCTGAGGGTGGGAGGGTGGGAATGTAAGAACAAAGGCGAGATGAACACTCCACATGGAACATTATGGTAAGGACATAACTTCTATATGTGAGAGTGTTCAATCTCGCCGTTTGTTCTTACACCTGGGTAGCATCCCTAGCTCCATGTTCCTGGGGAACTCACAGGAGAATGTTCCTGAGCACAGTGGAACCAAAGGTTGCCCTGTCCCTAGAAATCCTGTCTACTTTGTAATGAGTAATGAATGTATGTGGTTTTAGACCAAGTGGCAGCCGCGACAAATAGTGTCCAACGGTAGGCGGGCTGCATGAGCCAGGGATGTAGATACTGATCTTGTAGAGTGCCCTTTGGGCTTGACAGGTAAATTTTGCTCAGAGGCAGTATAAACAAAAATAATACAATCGGAAAGCCATTTGGAAAGGGTTCTTTGTAACTGCCATACCCTTTTGCTGTCTGCAAAGGCTATAAAGAGCTGGTCTGTTTTCTCTGTGATCTTTTGTTCTATCCAAGTAAAACCTGAGTTGTCTATGAACATCTAACTTGTGTAACATATATTCCAACTTATTGGAATGGTTCTTGAAAAAGGTGGGGAGCTCTATGGACTGATTAATATTATTAACGGAGCAAACTTTGGGAAGAAAGGATGGATTAGTGTGAAGAGATACTCTATCAGGGTGAAAGATCAAATAAGGGTGTTTAACTGAAAGAGCTTGAAGTTCCGATACCCGTCTGGCCGATGTAATAGCCACCAGAAAGAGGGTCTTCCATGACAAAAACTTCAAGGGACAGGAAGAGGCTGGTTCAAAGGGTGGTAGCATTAGCTGCGATAAAAGAAGGTTCAAATTCCAAGGTGATGTAGGAATTCTAACTGGTGGCCTAATATGGAAAGATCCTTTTAGAAAGGCCTTACAAAGTCTATGAGCCATAATAGGAGCCCCATTTTCTCCCACATGAAAGTTTGAAATGGCAGCCAATTGCACTCTCAAAGTGGCAGGAGAAGCTCCTTGGTGGAATAGTTCGGCTAAAAACTCCAAGACCCTGTTAAGAGGGGTATTACGGGATCCAAATGTTGTGTAGTTGCCCAGTGCACAAAACGCTTCCATTTACTAGTGTAAATCTTTATAGTGGAAGCTTTATGAGAAGCCACCAGAATATTTTGAACTGCAGGGGAAAGAAGATCAGACCTGGCTAAGAAGGGAAGCGGAGCAGCCAAGCTGCTAGTCTGAGGGAGAGTAGCACGGGTGAGGAGCCCCTGACGAGTGGGTCAGCAGATCCGCCCGGTCCAGGATCCAGGGTTCCGACGTGTGCTAGAAGAAAGGGAAACCAAATTTGACGAGGCCAGAATGGGGCAATGAGGATAATTGTCCTTTGCAGGTTGTTGGCTTTCTGTAGAAATTTTGCAATCAGGGAATAGGAGGAAAAGCTGCACAGGAGACCCGGGGCCAATCGCGGAACCAGAGTCCCTGGGGACTTCCCTGGAGGGGTAATAGGGCAAAATAGCTTCTGCATTTGGCATTCATTGGAGACGAAACAGATCGCAGCAAGGCTGGCCCCACTTGCGAAAAATTTCCTTCGCAATTGATTGTTTGAGGGACCACTCATGAGGTAACAGGATGGTTCTGCTCAACCTGTCCGCTATGACGTTGGATAACCCCGGGATGTGCGTTGCTATCAGAAAGCGACCCGTGGACTCTGCCCATTGCCAGATTCTCATGGCCTCTCTGCATAGTTGATAAGACTTGGTTCCCCCTTGTTTGTTTATGTACCAGACTACGGACATGTTGTCTGACTGAACTGCAATGGTCCCTAGAGGAAGAAGGGGAGAAAAGTGTTGCAACGCTAGAAACACTGCCCTCATCTCTAGAACATTGATGTGCAGATTGTACTCCAATTTGGTCCATTCGCCTTGGACTATTTGTCCCTGAAAGATGCCCCCCTATCCTATCAGGAAAGCGTCCGTGGTCACCGTAGCTGTCTGCGTGGGTAGCACAAATGGTCTTCCGCTGGAGAGATTGCAAGTCTGAAGCCACCAAGACAGGTGCGATTTGCAGATGTTCGTGATGTGAATTTCATGTGTCAGGGGTAACTGTTGGAATGACCATTGTGCAAACAGTAGCCATTGAAGAACTCTCATGTGCAGTCTTCCCAAGGGTATCGCCATGAGGGAGGCTGCCATGAGACCCAAAACCTTCAGAACCAGTTTTGCTGGGGATTTTCTGGATAATAGGAGAAGAGATATATGGTTTTGTAGGGAGGCTATTCTTTCTGGAGGAAGCCTTAGGATTAAGCAATGCGTATCCAATTCTGCTCCTATGAATGAGATATGCTGTGATGGCTGTAATAAAGATTTTTCCAAATTTACGGAAATTCGAGATGAACACAGAGTTGTAGTGTGTAATCCCTGGCCTGAATCAGTCGACGCTGGTGGTGGCAGAAAGGAGCCAGTCATCCAGATACGGAAACACCTGAATCCCAGGCGCCTCAAGTGAGACACTACCACTGCCATACATTTGGTGAAAACCCTGGGGCTGAGGTCAGACCAAAGGGCAGGCTCAAACTGAAAGTGACTGGCTCCCAGCCGGAAGCGCAAGTGATCCCTGGACGCCCTGGCCATTTTGATGTGGTAGTACACGCCCTTAGATCTATTGAGCACACCCAGTCGTCCTTCTGTAAGAATGGAAGGATCGATTGAAGGGTGACCATCCGGAACTTTTCTTTCTTGATGAAGGTATTGAGTTTGCTTAGGTCCAGAATTGGCCTCCAGTCCCCTGTCTTTTGGAACTAAAAGAACCTTGAGTAAGTTCCGAATCCTCTTTGGTCCGCTGGGACTGGTTGGATGACTTTTTTTCTAGCAGCTTTGAAATTTCTATAGCTGCAGGGCCTCGCAGATGGGGCGGTACATCTGGGAGTCTTTTCTGCAGAATTGGGGGCGATAGGAAAGGAATTCTGTAACCTCTGGTAACAATGCTTTTTACCCAGTTGTCTGATGTAAGACTTTGCCAGGCCTGAGGGTATAAAGCTAAGCGACCCCCGACTGCCTCCAGAGCAGGACAGTCGGGCCTCCCTTCAGGAGTACTGGAAAGGTTTCCCGGGGAGTGTATCCCTGTCACCTTGGTTTTGCGGACCCCCTCTGCCGCCAGGGCGACGTCTTCCACCTCTGCTCCCTCCTCTGCCTCTAGAGGGGGCATCACCCTGTGTGCCTGGGAAAGAGCCTTGGGGTTTTCGAAACCACATTTTTCCACCACGTTGCCCTTTGGGGTACGGTCAACACTATAAGTAAGAAAGAAGAGTGATTTTTATCCAAAAAATATATTAGATAAAACAATCTTAGCTTTGAGGGGGTCCGAGCTCATCAAAAATGATGCGAATATTGCAGCGGCAAACTAGATCTGAGGTAAAGGCAGAGGGGGATTGTGGGAGATAGGTTCGTCTTGAGCTTCTTCTCGATGCAGAGCTTTGCCAAGCGGCCGACACGGAGCCGAGGATCGGCTCCGAACCCAGGTGTAAGAACAAACGGCGAGATTGAACACTCTCACATCATATGTTTAAAAATGTATACATAATCAGCTGACCAAAGTCTCTGCTAACAGACAGGTGCACTGCGTATAGCACTGCCTCATAATAAAACAGAGAAGAGCAAAGAGTAGGTACTGACTGTCAGCATTTACAGCAATAATTAATGCATAAGGAGGTTCCAAGGCTTGTATGTTTACCCTTCTTTCTTCCTAAAACCTATGTTCATATTCTTCCCAAACTTCCTTGCATTTAACATTTTAAAAACACTTTATATGTGTGTACTTCTGCTGGGCTACAACTACATGTACAGCTATGCACTGTGGGTCCATGTGTATGTATCATGAAACAAGCCTACTCCAGCCAGAGCTGGATCACAGACAAATGGGATCCCAGACAGGTTAACACATTCACTCCAATGGAGCTCAGGAAGTGTGCCCTGTAACTTCCAATGGGCGGAGCCTAAACCTTTTGACAGAATCAAATTATGTCCTCACATTTCAAACAAATGTTCATATCTCTGGAATCACAGGGGTTATGAAAGAAGTATCAATGACAAACTCCAGCACAAACAATTTTTATAGTGGTAGTATTCTTTAGGTTCTAGGTCTTAAACCAAATTTTGTAAGTCACAGTAAACAGTAATTATTACATTTGTAATATTTTGTAAACAACTTACAATATCTCAGCAACCACTCAGGTTACACACATACTGTCAACAGCATTTTATTAATCTAGCTGAGAGCTTTCATATGAGGCTAAGAAATTCTGTCTGTATTACTTGGTTGTTGAGATATTTAAAAAAACTGAGAAAATTATATCTATATAAATTAATATCATAAAAGTAACAGTTAATATCTGTTTACCTGCACTAGACAGAGGTCAAATATTAATGCAGTTGAGTTTGTCATTGAGTATTCTTTAAGATGAAATCTTTTAAAACCTTGTACATTGCATGAGTTTGGAATTATTGATGCAAATATGAACACGCAATATTTGACTCCTAGAGGTGTCAGAAGGAAGTAACTGCAGATGCACCTGGAGGCATTACTTGGATGCAATGAGTTAATGGTGCAGGGCCTACCCTAACCATTCTAATTTCCTATTACTTGGCTGTCTCCCACCAATTACCATAAAACACAATTTGAACATGTCAGTTGTTGTTGTTGTTTTCCTTTTGGCTTTTCCCGGTTAGGGGTCGCCAAAACAGAACTCCGGTCCGCTAATGACTGGCAGTAGATTTTTACGGTGCCGAGGTGCCAGCCCGACACCCAAACTACAACGAAGGCACGCCCATTCACGCATGTCTTTCGAATGCCACTCGACCACGGGGAGGACATGCAGACTCCACACAGAAGGTGCTCCAACCGAGAATCAAACAGGAGAATCTCTTGCTGTGAGGCGACAATGCTACCGCTGCACAACAGTGGCTTAATTTGAACATGTCAGTGTACATATTATTTTCTTCTTTATTTTTACACTGATCACAGACATTTGGATTCAATGTAAAAACTTTTTCATATTTTATAGCAAAACAATGACAGCTATTTGCTAAATTAAAAAACATATGCCAAGTGCAGCAGTGAATGTTTATTCCCTGGAAACTCAAGTTTATTGAATATGTATCTGGCAACACATTAAACTGCAAAAGACATACTGGGGTTAGTAGTCAAATAGCATAAAGTGAAAGCACAAATGACCAGTTATGTGAAATGTGAAAGAATTGAAAAGATGATTGTGCAACACATTTGCAAACAGCCAGGCAGCCAACTTGATCCAGGTGTTTATTTTCAGGAGTAACCCAGAAGCACTGTCTGGTAGAAGGACACCATCAGTCACACAAAAGACAAATAAAGACTGAAGGAATCAAACCCTACCCTACACTACAGAAAGAAGCTTATTAACAGCTCAAAGCCTTACTAATCTGCACTAAGCATCAGACCAACTGCGGTAGCTCCCAGTGCATTTCAAATATGCATGCCTATAAAAAAACAAGGTAAACTAAAAATGTACAGTTGCACACATCATACTGTCACGTTTATTCACAGCCAAATAACACACTTTCAGTCAATAAAAAAAGAAACCAAGGATCATACCAAAAGAACATGGCTCATATGATAATGCTGCAACTTAGTACAATCAAATCCTTTGTTTATACTATAAATAGTCTGGGGTACAGGAACCAAATATTTATACATGCACACGTGACCATCAATTATAGCCCCTTGTATGACTGCATTCACAACTTGAGTCTTATGATCAAGTGAATGAACAAATAAGTAATGACCCAGAAGTGCATTTTAGCTTCCTGTTTTAAGAACCATGAAGTGCAACACATTCTACCTCACATACCTTCCCAACCTCTTAGCTAAACAATCAGAAACAAACCTGCAAAATTACAAGCAGATCTTAAATACTGCTCTTATATACTTACAAATTTACCAACATAGCAGGTTTGCATTTGCAACAATTTCCTGAAGGGTATGAAGTCTGAACTTCATGTTTGTTATTATTTAGTGACTGCATTCAAAACACTATCAGAAAGCCACAAATTTTATGAGACAGACTACAAATAAGAGGGAGAAAATCAGGGACAGTTGAGAAAGTACAGTTGCGCAAGTCCTACTTGCCTGTAACACTAGATGTTCGAATTCCTCACTGCCCCTAGTTGGTGTTTCGAGTTACCTGCTAAGGAAATTCAGTAGTAGCCATCTTTCAAAAGCTCAGATTCGTCTCTCTTATATCCTGTGATAGCTGATTGACTGAGCATATCCTGGGAGGGAAGCCTTCAGCTGACACAGGGAGAAAGTTTTCAAGCTTTTTCCCTTCTACAAGGAAAAAAGTACCTGAAGCCAGAATCATCTAAGCAAGAATAAATTTGCAGACAATCACAATACCATACAAAAACAAATACAACAACAATGAAATCAAAGAAGTTGAAACCCTGTACAATCGGGGATTGTGGGAATAGATGCTTGAGCTCTTCCATGCACTATCCCATGCTTATTTAACTCAGATTAGGTTGAATGGGTGTGCATTGGGCAAACTAAAAGAGTGGTAAGATTGAGAATTTTAGAACATTTAAGGGACATTAGGAACTCTAATGCTTTCAGTCCAGTTGCGAAATATTTTTGTGAGACACATGAGGGAAAATTTGATTGTTTAAAATTTAGTATATTAGGTAAGCCTCATTGTATCATAGGTGATAATATTTGTGATAAATTGTTAGAACTTGAAACCAAGATGATTTTAAAATTTAATACATTAAGGCCTTTTGGCTTGAATTTAGAATTAGGGATTTGAAAAATCAACTAATTTTGATTCTAACTGTCATGAAGCAATAATAATGTTTGTTTAGCATATTAATATTTCACTGCATTTTGTAACTTAATATACATTGTAGAAGTTATATTATAATATGAGAAATGCATAATATTTAATAATATAGTCTTTAGTAAATTTGGGAATTATATTAATATATTGGGGCATGTTTGATAAAGAAAAAAATATATAATTTATTGAATATAACTCAAAAGTTTGTTTCCCTCCATTTTTGAGGCTAATTGTTTAATTAATTGAATGATTGTTATAATTAATGTGTATATAAAGACTGCTATTTTTTGTAATGTACTGTGACCCATTGAAGGCGAGATGCCGAGGTACCAGGTCTTGAAAATATAAGGAGAAATTGCTGCTATTTACCGGCTGTTTGGTGTGTTTTTTATTACATTTTTGCGTTGTTTGATTATTAATGCAGTTGAGTTTGTCATTGAGTATTCTTTAAGATGAAATCTTTTAAAACCTTGTACATTGCATGAGTTTGGAATTATTGATGCAAATATGAACACACAATATTTGACTCCTAGAGGTGTCAGAAGGAAGTAACTGCAGATGCACCTGGAGGCATTACTTGGATGCAATGAGTTAATGGTGCAGGGCCTACCCTAACAATTCTAATTTCCTATTACTTGGCTGTCTCCCACCAGTTACCATAAAACACAATTTGAACATGTCAGTTGTTGCTGTTTTCCTTTCGGCTTTTCCCGGTTAGGGGTCGCCACAACAGAACACCGGTCCGCTAATGATTGGCAGTAGATTTTTACGGTGCCGAGGAGCCAGCCCGACACCCAAACTACAACGAAGGCACGCCCATTCACGCATGTCTTTCGAACGCCACTCGACCACAGGGAGGACATGCAGACTCCACACAGAAGGTGCTCCAACCGAGAATCAAACAGGAGAATCTCTTGGTGTGAGGCGACAATGCTACCGCTGCACCACAGTGGCTTAATTTGAACATGTCAGTGTACATATTATTTTCTTCTTTATTTTTACACTGATCACAGACATTTGGATTCAATGTAAAACCTTTTTCATATTTTATAGCAAAACAATGACAGCTATTTGCTAAATTAAAAAACATATGCCAAGTGCAGCAGTGAATGTTTATTCCCCGGAAACTCAAGTTTATTGAATATGTATCTGGCAACACATTAAACTGCAAAAGACATACTGGGGTTAGTAGTTAAATAGCATAAAGTGAAAGCACAAATGACCAGTTATGTGAAGTGTGAAAGAATTGAAAAGATGATTGTGCAACACATTTGCAAACAGCCAGGCAGCCAACTTGATCCAGGTGTTTATTTTCAGGAGTAACCCAGGAGCACGGTCTGGTAGAAGGGCACTATCAGTCACACAAAAGACAAATAAAGACTGAATGAATCAAACCCTACCCTACACTACAGAAAGAAGCTTATTAACAGCTCAAAGCCTTACTAATCTGCACTAAGCATCAGACCAACTGCGGTAGCTCCCAGTGCATTTCAAATATGCATGCCTATAAAAAAAACAAGGTAAACTAAAAATGTACAGTTGCACACGTCATACTGTCAAGTTTATTCACAGCCAAATAACACACTTTCAGTCAATAAAAAAAGAAACCAAGGATCATACCAAAAGAACATGGCTCATATGATAATGCTGCAACTTAGTACAATCAAATCCTTTGTTTATACTATAAGTAGTCTAGGGTACAGGAACCAAATATTTATACATGCACACGTGACCATCAATTATAGTCCCTTGTATGACTGCATTCACAACTTGAGTCTTATGATCAAGTGAATGAACAAAAGTAATGACCCAGAAGTGCGTTTTAGCTTCCTGTTTTAAGAACCATGAAGTGCAACACATTCTACCTCCCATACCTTCCCAACCTCTTAGCTAAACAATCAGAAACAAACCTGCAAAATTACAAGCAGATCTTAAATACTGCTCTTATATACTTACAAAGTTACCAACATAGCAGGTTTGCATTTGCAACAATTTCCTGAAGGGTATGAAGTCTGAACTTCATGTTTGTTATTATTTAGTGACTGCATTCAAAACACTATCAGAAAGCCACAAATTTTATGAGACAGACTACAAATAAGAGGGAGAAAATCAGGGACAGTTGAGAAAGTACAGTTGCGCAAGTCCTACTTGCCTGTAACACTAGATGTTCGAATTCCTCACTGCCCCTAGTTGGTGTTTCGAGTTACCTGCTAAGGTAATTCAGTAGTAGCCATCTTTCAAAAGCTCAGATTCGTCTCTCTTATATCCTGTGATAGCTGATTGACTGAGCATATCCTGGGAGGGAAGCCTTCAGCTGACACAGGGAGAAAGTTTTCAAGCTTTTTCCCTTCTACAAGGAAAAAAGTGCCTGAAACCAGAATCATCTAAGCAAGAATACATTTGCAGACAATCACAATACCATACAAAAACAAATACAACAATGAAATCAAAGAAGTTGAAACCTACGTCAGCTATGTACAATCTGGGGGATGGCAGGTGAGTGATACCATTGAGGCAGTAAGGAATTCAAACAAGTAAAACTTGCACAACTATACTATTGTTCATTCTCACTGCATCAGTGGTATTTTTGGTAGATTCCCTAAGATTACCCTATGTGGTATTTGGAAAGGTAAGAATCCAGGTGCCCCTGAAAAATGGTCCTAGCAAAGCCTGCTCTGGAACTTGAAATGGAATCCACTTTATAGTGCTTTGTGAAGGTATGAACAGGGCACTAGCTGTTGCCTTTACAATACTTAGAGTCCACCCCTTTCTAGCATGCCATTGAAGAGAATAAGGCTGTAATCGAGTGTGCCTTAACCTTGCCTGGAAGAGATTTACCATAGTGAGGGTAACAATTTAACAACAGAAGAGCAACTATCATGTAATAGTCTGCTTTGAAACATGTTGACCCTTTTTTTTTCCCCTGTCTAGGAAACAGAAAACTGTTCAGCCTTCCTGAAGGGTTTCATTCTGCAAATGTGTGAGCAAATCCAGAGTGTAAGTCTGTTGTAATTGCCGTTGGCCATTACCCTTAAAAGGAAGACCCAAGATTGCCTGGACCCATAAGGAGTTACCACAATGACCTTTGGCATCTCCTATGGAATCTTCAGAAGTACCTTGCAAATCAGTGGAAAGGGTGGAATGCATACAATAACATTCCTGTCCAAAGAAATAAGAACTCATCAATCCTCCAAGCATAGCTGCAAGAATAGCTGGAACAGAACTTCTCCAGTTATCTGTTTTGAAAGCAGGCAAACAGATCTATTTAAGGCATTACCCTATACCTGGACTAGATCCTGGAACATCACTATGCTGAGCTTCTACTTGTGTCAGTCTGTCCAGGATCTGCTCATTCTATCTGCCACAATGTTTTACTATGACAGGATGTATGACGTCTAAAGAGTCAGATAATGTGGTAATGCCAGCTCTCAGGCCATCATTGTCAACTGGCACTGAGGTTATGACCTTGTACTCCAAAATTTGTTGAGGTACTAATCTGTAACCACCAGATGAGGATCCAGAGTCAATAAGTGGTGACAGCCTTTCAAGGAACATTGCCACCATTTCCTTGATGTTGATGTGGTTCCATGTGTCCTTGGGACCCCAAATAGCATGCACTTGGTATCATGATAACGCAGCTTCTCAAGTGAAGAAGGATAAATCTGTCAAGATAGAACAGAATGGAAGAAAGGAAACTCTTGAATGATATTCAGCTTTGCTGTCCACCACTGTAACTCTCATATGATGGACAGCAATGGTAACAGATTCCGGAGAATGTAGGTGTTTAATCCAACAATTCCAGACATGCCATTGAATATTACAAATGTGGATATGGGCCAGCAGTATCATGAGAATCATGCACACTATAAGAACTAAAATATTTAGGAATTCTCTTGCTGAGGCAAAATTTCTCCTGAAGAACTCCAGGAGCACCATCTGGTAAGACAGGACCTTGTCTTTATGAAAGGTCATTCTTTTGTCAGAGTTGATAAAGCATTCTGTAAAAAAAAGTCTGAGAAGGTGTCAGCCACAACATCCAAACAGTCAACTTAAGTCCTAGCATCAAGACCTTCTCTAGCAATTCCAAAAACCTGGACACAGAATCAGTGCACATTAGTCAATTGCCCAAGTAACAAAAAAGATGAATGCTAAAAGTACAACAGTAAGGCAATACCAGAGCAAGTCATTTGTTAAACACTCAAGGGCAATGTGCAGAAATGTGAATCGGACACAAGTAATCTCAGATATCCCTAAAGCAATAAACAAAGGGTATGAGATGACAAATATCCTTCAGTTCCAGGGTCAACATGAAGCAGCGATCTGGCATGGTGAGCATATTGAACTTGGAGACTGACAAAGTATTCAGAAAGGACAAGTCCAACCAGATCTCCACAACACCTCTGATTTGGGAACCAGTAAGACTCTAGAGTAAAAAGCATTTATTCTCACCAGAGGCGGGACTGGCTCTATGACACCACAGTCCAGCATTTGCTGGATTATAGCAGGGAACAAAAGTCTGACTCGATGGGTTAGGGGGGACTTTCTAAAATGGAGGCAGATGTTCCTTCCACTTCTAACCTCTGCCAAGAAGTAGAGCACCCATTTATTAGAAACCACCATCTTGTTGAAAGCCGTTGATTTAGGGTACCCAGAGGGGGAACTTGAGAGTGATGGGTCCTGTACCTCAGCAAAGTCAATCATAAGTTGGAAGGGATACTATCCTTTCAGGGAAAGGAACGCCTCTCATTAGGCTTGATGGAAATTTTTTCCTGCCATTTCCTTTAGCTAACAGAAAAAATGCAAATGTGGGCACACCAACACAACCAGCCAAGAAACAAATATTCCAGAGTCCAAAAGGTGTTTTTATTCCAAGGATTAGCACTTTCACAGGGTTACTGCTTTCTCAGATCCAAAACAAGAATGATAAAAATCACAAAACACATTCTATATAAAAGGAGAAAAAAAAGAATGCAACCAGTCAACAACGTGCATTAATAAAACAATTAGCAAAGATCACTGTTTCTTAATTAAGGCTGGTCTGAGAGGAATACCAGAGTTTAAGCCTAGAGGCCTATGTGCCTGTAGAGATACAATCCATTTAGTTTCAAATATTTCCACTTCACTATTAACATTACCTCTCCTGTTGCTAAGTATGGCTAGTTGTAAGACCCTAAAATGAAAAACATTACATCCTGTTGAAGCTGCATGACTAGCCAATGCATTCATAAGAACCCTATTACGAATATTACCTAGATGTTCTAAAATATGTTCTCTTAACTGTTGTGTAGTTTTTCCCATGTAAAAACACTTACATGTATAGCAGTTGGCTAACTTACTCCAGCATGTAACCATAAATCTAGGCGAGAAGACACGTCCATTCACTGGATGAGTAAATTGAACATTAAGGAAATGGAAGAACAGGCATTACAGGTACCACAAGGAAAAGTAACAATAGCTAATACTGACTCTAGAGAGGGACATTTAGGTCCAAAATATAATAACCTCTTAATGTTCATATTGTTCCTAAAAACAAAACCTGGACATTCAACTACAATCCACCCCACTTTATTGTCAGCTGTCAGAATAAGCCAATTCCTTCTAATAACTTCACAAAATTGTTTTATTTACTTGAAAATGTAAACAATACATTGGGCTTATTGATGCGTTGTCTAGGATGGTTATATCTAGGCACACCTGAGAAATATGGAGTTCCTCTGTTGCCTCTCTGAGTGGCCACTTCAGAGTACATATTTTCTACTTGTCCCCTCTGGTAACCTCTAGTGAGGAAACCCTCATGTAAATTAATCATCTCGTCCATTGTAACTTCATTCTTACAGAGACAAGATATCCTTAAAGATTGCCCCTTGACTATGTTAGAAAAAATATGTGAAGGATGCATGCTGGATTCTGTGTAAGACACTGTTCCTCCAGCAGGGTTTCCTGTACAGCTTGGTTTCCTCCAGCAGGGTTTCCTGTAAAGCTTGGTTTCCAATCTACCTTGTATATTCTTGTAGATGGTAACATCCAGGAAATCACTGGTAGTCATGGAATAATTTAGAGTAAACTTCAGAAACATGGATATAGCTTCTAAGTAGGTAATGAAAAAGTTCATCTACTCCACCTGCCAAGAGCAAAAAAATATCATCCATGAACCTCATATAATGTTTGATAAAAGTGCTAAATGGATTATTATTAAAGACACGGGCCTGTTCCCACTGCGCCAACACCAAACTGGCATAGCTGCTGGCACAGGGGGTACCCATAGCCACACAAAGTTTCTGTAAGAAATATGGATTTTCAAACAAGAATACATTATTATTTAAAATCAGATCTAGCAAAGTACATATCACAGTAATCAGGTTATGACTGTAATCACTGTGATGTGATAAAATCAATCCCTTCAGAATTAGGGATGACTGTGAACAAAGTTTTAATATCTAAACTAACCAACATAACATTGGTAAAATCTAAATCACTAACTGATTCAAACAAGCTACCTTGTCTGTGTACAGCCAAGACTTCTGACAGATATAAACCTCCAAAATCTATCTTGCTAATTGGAGGGAAACTTGGGAATAAATTGACACTCCCTGCATTAGTTTACCTCTGTCATCCCAGTGTTTAGGGATCAGTTTAACTGCTGTACCAAGCACAATCAGAATCAAGTGAAACATTCAAATTCTCAGTTTTCAAATTCATTGGAAAGGTTCTGGCTGTGTAGCCAAGCATATCTTCCTATCAAAACTGATGTCATTCATTTCTGGAAAGAGAGTTGGCCCACTCCAAGGCACTTAAATCAAACAGACACTTAAATATTGGAAACAATATCTTTTCCAAATAACTTTTTTTCAATAGGTGACTATGCAGCAAATTCTTCTAAACTATACATACATCTCAACATAAACTTCCACAAATACACTTGTAGTTAACACTTTAGAAACTACCCTGCTGTCCTGTGCCAGCTTCTTTACCCAAGATTCTAGCCAGTTGCCTAGAATTTCTAAAAGGTCTGGGTTTGGCGAAGACAGTCTTTATTAGGCAAAGATCTGTCAGCAGAGGAGAATTTAAGCTTACTTAAAATATCTTTCAATGCAGCGATCAATGGAGGGAAGATGGTCACATCTGGGGCCTTGTCCTCAAAAAGATCATAGACCCTGCAGATGCTGGAGGCAGCAAATGATTGCTCCAAAAATAAATAAATAAATGCCTAAAGCTTGTCAGCATATAGGAAAAAGAAAACATCTGTTTGGGTTACTGAATCTGTTTGTCTTTACAGGAAACAAACTGATTAGACTTCAAACCACTTCAGAAACCTCAGTTTCCAGACATCCTAGAAAATTAGGATCCTTGGGTGGTTGAATGAGGGTGAGAGTGCTGGTGCAAACCCCCTTCGCACCCAGTAATCAATGGCCTGAATAAAGGATCTGACCATACCTACCAACTCATGTGAAACACGGCTGAACACTGTTGCCTTGCAATATGGTGTGTCATCCATCTCTTTTTATGCATGTACTACACTTGTTAGAGAATCAATTGGGGAGGGCATATCAACACTGGCAACAGATTCTGTACCCTGACATCTCCTACACCTAAAGAGTTTTGTTCTCCCATACATGAATGGTACAGACCAGGGAGGATAAGTCTGAGCCTCGTTGCCATATAGAACGGTGGTGTCAACACCATAACATGACAGCTGGAGGTAAAAGTAGGTGAGCAGCCAAACAGCCTGCCCAAAGCTATTTGGAGATACAAGCCATAGGCTGAGGCATATTTCTTGATTTAATTCCAGTTTTTTTTTAGTTGCACAAGTGATAGATGGAGGGTACCTTTGACTTGGAGTCCAAGTCAAGGGACAAACAACTAGCCATCTTGATACCAAATTCTGGTTTAACAGTCAGCATAGTAAAAAGGTGGATAAATCCCACTAGTCTCCCTCTAAATAACAATTTAATGACTATTTCTCTAGGAATACTGTTTTGAATGCTGCACTGAGAAAAATGCCAGGATTTTCAGTAACAATTTCAAGCAGAAAATGCATGTAAAAAGTCCCCTAATTTTATAAAAGATGTAATAGACAAGAAATAAATCCTAAACTGATGAGAAATTCCTGTCAAAAATATTTAGCATACAAAATGGAGCCAGCATTGCAATTTTAATGAAAGAATTGTTTAAAATGCTGTAATCCTACTCCGTCACCTCAAGTAATCATAATCCCAAAGGGAAAAAAACACTGCAGTATCAACATGTTTTTTTTCTGTCAAAACTTCCAAATTAAGACTTTGATCAACATACCTTGCTGTGATAGTCAAAATAAAAACAGAAGCATATACACATGTAGCGCACCCACAGGTGCAGCTGAAGTAGCTATGGTTCCTTCATATCTGACTCTGGTGACACCCCTATTAGGCCCAACACACCAAGGTGGCAAGAATGACAGATTTATTTCTACATGACACATCTAGTTTAAAAGGCAATAACACATCCACAAACAAATTATTTCAACAGTGCACCAGTTAGCAATAAGACAATTTGAGATATGCATGCAGTGAAACCATACATCCACCCTCTTCCCATAACTCAACAGAAAAAGGTCTTGACATTCAAACATGCACAAAGAAGGCAATATCAATGAGCAGTAAAGCTTTATAATGCAGCAATACAAACACGGGAGAAAACTGCAATGTCATTAGGCAATAAAAGAGTTATAATACAGCAATACAGATATGAGAAAATGCAATGTCATTTAGCAGTACCAACACCCTCAACCCCCATGATCAATTCTAAACAGACCAGCTATGAAACACTCTATTATACCCTGTTCACTGTCCAGTGACTACTTACAGTCTTGCTGTTGGCATGATGGGGCCCAAGTTGTAGCTCATATGGATCTCAGTTATCTGTAATCCACAAAGCATTTGGGGGGGATCCACAATCTTATAAAAATATAAAATGACAGCCAAAGCCTCTCACCACTCCATCCAAAATATCCTAGTGACCAGGCACCGTGGTTCCTCTGATGAGAAAAGTAGAAAAATCACCTGCCAGAACATTAGTAATCATCTATGGCTTCTCTGTACAAGGCCCAAAGGAACTCAAGTCTTGCTAAATGATATGCAGGTGTGGAACTACTGGTTTCAGACTTCTCTCCTGATTCCACAAAATACTATCATCCAGGATTTCAGCAAAAGACAAACACAATCTGCTACTTCAAGAAAATCCAGTCATGCTGCAAGGCCCTTTTTCCCTTCAGCTCCCTGTTTCAGTCTTCCCTCCTTCAGCTAGTGTTCCAGTCTTCTCTTTCAATTTCAAAATTGTCTTTTATATTCCTGAAAAGAGCTCCACCTTGTAGTGTAATGAAAAACTACAGACTATTACTTCTACAATGAAATACAGTGGGAGCTACACAAAATTTCTAATAAAAAAAAAAAAACAATCTGAGCAAAACAATACAGTATTCAAGCACTGACAGAAAATGCAGGAGGAGGAAATAAAAAAAAAAAAAAACAGGTTTCTTATCTGAGCTCAGCAGCTGTAAAGTCTTCAGTTAGAAGTAGCCTTCTCATGGACCATTCTCTTACTATGGCACTAGAAAACTAAATGGGTCCTGTCCTTGTGTCTAAAAGGCAGTCCCTGTACTCAGAAGTGATTGGCCATCACAACAGACAGGCAGGGGGAGGATTTCGAAGCTTTGATAGACTGTCAGAGTTAGGGTAGCTAGGCACTACAATCCCCATGCCAGTAAGGCAGTGTGTGTTGAATTACCTTGTGCTTCTTTTCTTTTTAATCTTTACTACTAGACAAAATATCTAGGGATGGAGTATTACATCTGGCAAGGGGTCTCTTATCCCAGACTACTCCTGCACCTAAAGAGTTTGGTTCTCCCATCTCTATGCCAGGTACTGGAACAT
>NC_056743.1:1062492587-1062612046 GCF_019279795.1 Protopterus annectens
TTCCACTTTCGGGGATACTGATGATAGAGTGCTAGTCAACTTCATATCTTCACATAACTATCCTTTACCATCCATTCAGAAACTCAGTTCTATGAAGCTTCTTGCCTCTGTCACAGAACTACAATTCAACAAGGATGTAAATGATATACTAAAAACTGCGCTCAAAACACTTGGCAAATTATACAAAAATGCAGTTGTGTAAGTTGAACTTACCATAACAGTAGATGCTTTGATGATCACTGCTGCACTAGCCTTAGTTATACTGGTAGATTGCCAGAGCTAACTACATTTGGGAGATGGAAGACAACTCCAGAAGCCTGCTTGATCTGGACCTAGAGAAGGACTCAATCATATACGGTGTGTACAAGTATGTGCAGTGGACTAAGTAGTGACTTCCAGAATACTTCTAGAATCCAACCCTTTCCAAAAAGCCATAGATGAATCCAAGGCTCTGGTAAAGTGGGCCTTGACCCTGTCTGGAATAGATTTGTTATGGTGAGTATAACAAAAGGTATTTAACCTTAGACAACCATTTAGAAATAGTTTGTTTTGATACATATTGTCCCTTCTTACCTTCACAAGAAATGAACAATTGATATGAAGATCTGAAAGATTTAGTTCTGTTACGATGGTAATGGAGGTGTATGTGGACATCAAGGCATGGAGTATCCTCTTTCTCCCTCATTTTTAGGTTCATGAAAGAAAACAGGGAGATGGGAAGTCTGACTTAAATTAAACTTCGAAAACACTTTAAGCATAAAAGGAGGATTAGTTCTCAAAGAAACCCTTACTCAATGGAAAATTAGACCAGCTTGACTCACCATAGTAGCTTGCAACTTGGATACACTTCTGCAAAGGTCAGAGCAACCAATAAAACTGTTTTTCAGGGTCCATATTATAAGATCAATGGTTGAAAACATCGAACAACATATAGTCGGACACTATATGATTGATGTCTTCAAACGTCGACCTTATTAAAAGACAAAAAGAAAAAAAGAAAAAAGTACCCTAATGGGTTTAAGCAGAGGGTCAAGCCCCCCTGCACCCCCCACACCCCATGCTACTTAAATATACCAACTCTGAGATCGCACTACATTGCAGTAAACGGAAATCTCCCCTTACAGAGATTTCCGTTTACACACTCAAGATTCTGAGCATTTGCTATTCTTGTGTCGACAATATCAGATTCGACATCGTCGGCATTCGAAAATATAATATAGACACGTTTTTCATGTTAAAAACATCTAGTCAGACAAATTAGCTGGTTCAAACTGAGCAAGTGTTAGCTTCTCGAACACAAAATTAAGATCCCAAGGAGGGTCCACTGGTTTTCTTGGAAGCATCTTATGCAACCCCCCCATTTCAACAATATTTTGACATAAGACTGCCTCAAAAGAGGTGGATCTATGGGTAGACATGCAAAAATGGTTAATAAATGAACTCTGATAGAAGAATAAGAAGGGCTGTTGGACAGTAAAAAAAAAACACAAATATTGTAAAATCACAGAACAACTAGCCTCAAATTGGTACTGGTTATGTTGTTGCCACCAACTAGAAAACCTTTTCCACTTAATATATCATTTTCTAGTAGCAGGCTTTCTTGCCTCAATTAGTAACCGCTGTACATCTTCAATAAGCAGGTGCTTACAATGAATTAAATCCTATCATCCAGACAGTCAATTGAAGATGACTGATAGGGTGTATCAAACACCCTTGTTCTTATGTGAGTAGATCCAGTCTGTGAGGAAACTTGTGGTGATTGCCCATGGCCATTTTAAAAAAGAAGGAAGAACCACAGATACCTGGGCCAGAATAGTTTCCACAATGATCTTGGGGGATTCCTTCTGAATCTTCAGAAGTACCCTAAATAAATATTAGTTGAAAGGGTAGAAAAGCATACAGGAACATTCTTGCCACCCCCCCCCCCAAAAAAAAAAACTTCTGTCTTCCAGGCCTTCTTGCATGGAGTCCTGGAACAGAACGTTATCAGGTGATTGTTAAAAGTGGAAGCAAAGAGATCTATTTGAGGAACTCCCCACAGATGGATTAAATCTTGGAAGACTCCCTGGTCTAGTTTCCATTTCTGAGGGTCTGCCCTGGTCCTGCACAGCTTTTCTACAATTTTGAAGGAATGTAGGATGCCTGCAGAGAGATTGCTCTATGAAGCTATATCCCAAAGCTAACGTGGCTAGTCTGCAAAGGAGCTACAACTTGGTTCTGATGTGCTTGTTGATGTACCACATGATTGTAGTACTGTCTAAACCACTCTAAAGAAGTCCTGAGAGCAAAAGATGATTCATAATTGTGTGCCTTGATCAGGGCAAGCATCTACTATATATTTATGTGCTTGTTATCCATCCTTGGTGTCTCACATCCCTGCACTTTTATCACTTCTGAAAACGCTCCCCAAGACAAGTTCGAAGTATCTGTGGTGACTGACTGCTTAAGCAGGGAGGATGAAGGGGGGACCTGGATTTAAAGCCATCTGTTGTCTCCACCGAAAGAGTTCTCTTCCAACAAATCGCAGGACTTCAATTTAAAAAGATAAAGGGTGTTGATGCTGGGACCAAACAGATTTCAGGTATCACTGTATCCTTCTTATGTAGAGTCTTGCCACTGGTATCATAAGAATCATAGATGCAATGAGACCCAAAATCCTGAGGTTTTCTCTTGCAATGGCCAAAGTGAGTGGAAAACCTTAAAAACAGACCCAAGTAAAAAAAAAAAATCTATATTTTGCTGTGGAATAAAAGTTCTTTGAACCAAGCTGCCCAATGACATCCCAGGAACACAATCCTGTGTGAGGGAGTCAAGAAAGTCTTTTGAATGTCCTCTTAAAATCCCAGCATCTATAAGATATTTCCAAAGCAAAACAGATTGTGGAGACTTTCAAATAAGCCTCTGCAAAGGTAAGCAAGTCATCTAAATATGGAAAAGTGGATATCATGTAGTCTGTGAAAACTCTTGGTGCAGTGGGTACTCCAAAGAGTAAGACAGACAACTAATAATGTGATCCAGACTCAGAAAACATCAAGACATGTATGAAATTTGGATGAAAAGGGATGTGAGGCAATGCATCTTTTAAGTCTAGTGTTACCAGGAAACCTGAATGAGGAAGAGGTGACAGGTTATAAAGTCACAATTTTACATCTGGGCACCATCACAAACAGGATTAAAAAAGAAAGACCCAGAACTGCTCTCCAAGAACTCTTTGGCACTAGGAGCACCCTTCAATAAAAACCCTTCCCTATCTGAGGAGGAAGGGCTGGATCTATCACTCCTTGGGAGAGCATGTGTTGAACAACAGGTGGAAAAAGTAGTGTGGAGGATGAGGAATGATCCCTTAGAAAGCAGAAATTTCCTCCCGCTGCCATCTGTAACCATGATGTCTGTACAATCGGTTGTCAAACAGCAAAATGGAGAATCAGACTTTCTGGAAGAAAAAAGGTGCCAGGATGTGAGGGGGTCACAAGGTCTCTTGAATAGCCATTCATACTTACTGGACTGTCCTTGGTTTTAGGATGTTCAAGAATTCTTTTTGGAAGCCCCTTGCCATGTAATTCTTAAACATCTGTTTAACTGAAATTTTCTGAGAATAGTTAATTTATTTTTTTTTTTCCAAAACTGGCTGAGGAGATGGAAAATCCTTTGGACAATTTGGAAAAGGAGTGCTGAAAAGTCTTGGAGATTCCCTTGATCACCTTGCCCCTTTCATCACACTTTTTGATCACCTCTTCAGCAGAGGGGCCAAATGCTAAATCTCTATCCAAGGGAGAACTTAAAATCTCATTTTTATCACCACCTGGGAGGTTCTGAGAATGCAGCCAGGCAAACCTTCTTAAAACAGTACCAGTGGCCATAGTACTAGCAGCAGTTATCAACAGTCATACACATATTGTTAATGAGTAGATACCGGAGCAACAGAAGAAACTAAGATATTCAAAACAGATTTTACCTCACAGGATGAAACTGTAGATAAAACATTATTCATACTTTCACAGTTTGTTGCAAACTAACATATGAGCCTGACAATTCATAATTTTGAAAATCAAAGTTGCAGAAGTATACATTTTTCCCACACCTATCAATAATTTTGCCATCCTTATAAAGAGCAAGACTGGAATTAAGTGCTTAGCAGTGGGATCAACTAAAGCTATAGCTGCTGGGTCAGGTCTGGGAATAGTGTATAAAATTTAAAAGAATGGGGAATTTTATACATCCTATCTGCCTTTTTAGGAACAGCTGGCTGACTATCAGGAAAATTGCAGATAGTAACACACATATCCTCTAGAGCAGACAGAACAGGATGAATGGGTGTGTAAAACCCTTCTGAAACAAATTATACTATTGTCTCATAGACTGAGATATTCTAGAAGTAGTCTCAGAGAAAGAAATCCCCACAGGAACAGTCAGACTGAGATCTCAGAGTGGGAATAGGAAATCTAAGGGGAAAAAAAACTGTATCCGCACCTACATCTTCCTGCTCAAATTCAGAATCCTGAATCTTCTCAAGAAAAAATAAATCCCTCCTCCTTTTACCAGAAACTACTTCACAAGGAGAAACAATAACATGAACTAAACCCTGAGCCAGACCCATTAAACTACTCCAAAACAAAAAATATGAAGAGGAGGAGTGGATACATGCTTAGTTTATGTTTCTTTTTGACAAGAAAAATGAGGCTGTGTTACTAATGGCAACAGTTGCTTCCCCAGGGATGGGCACAACATTCTGTCACAACAGGGAAGCCTTCCCTGTTCCCTCTTCCAGGACCAAGAAGAGAGGATGTCTCTTGTCACTGCGACTGAGGATGTGACAAACCCCCATTCCTTAGTGGCTGGTGCTACACCAGAGGGACATAGGGTAAAAGAGGAGTTGCCCGAGGTAGAATGAATAGCTACACTAGAGTCACCCACCTCCCTCTATGGCAAACTGCTAGATTGCTGTGGTGGCAAAGGTTGTTTGCTTAAGTTTTTTTATTTTGTGGCTGGAAGATGGACTGACAGTCTGCTCTCTGGTCAAGCTGAAAACTGCCTCTTTTCTTGGGGAAGATGAGCAACAAATACTGGAAACATTACCAGTCCACAAAAGTTTTTTTGGACAGAAAAAAATACAGTAAAAGAAACTTTAAAACACTATGCCAGACACAGGAGAAAAATAAGCAACATTTCTACAGAAAAACAATTTTTCAGTTTCTTTGCACTACTTGTAAATTAACAGAAAAAAATGTTCCACTTAAAAGTACATTACAGTCTCAAGACAGTCAGTAAAATCACAACACTCCTAGCTTAAAAAAAAATTAAGAAAACTGAAGTTTTTTCACCAAATCAGAAAAAGCAAGCACAAGCTAACTATTGGTCCTCAAAAGTGTCAGACGAGCATATTCTTTGGCAGCAGTAAAGCTCTAAAGGGCTTCGTACCCAAACTTGTCTAAGCTCAGCTCAAGCTGCCTTGACAGTTCAGGCACATGGAAGGTGCCCTGAAGCTTTGGAAGCTGTCTGGCTGTTATAACCTTGGTGGAATATAAACCACATAGCTAAGGCTACTGCCCTAGTAATCATTATGATGAACATCATTTCTCCTGTATTCTGCACATTTATATACACAGCTTCTCCATTCCTCCACCATAAACTACAACAGGAATAAAAGCAAAATGATTTGGCCAAATTTAGGACTGTCATTCTTAACCTAAACTGGTTTGAAGTTGACCATCAAATCACTGACTTTTAATAACCAGAATTTGCTCATAAATGTCTATACTGTTTTGTGATACCCAATCTTACTCCAATGCTCCTGTATCTGGAAGACTACTTTGTCTCTCTTGCCAAAGACATCCTCATATTTCCTACAGCTAACCTAGCTTATAACATGTGGATCACTTCCTGCTGAACTATCCTCATTCTCGTATTGTTACTTCAACTTGCTCTTATGTGGTCCTGTTTCACTCTGCGTATTTGTGCTAACTGGGCACCAACTTAAGAATCCAAGCAATTGCACTCCAAAGCTGCAGTAAGTGTTTTATGTTTTATCCTTACCCACTTTTCTTTTAAAGTTGCACTGCTCTATACACATCTCTTGGCTATATAATAAACTAACTGGATAGGGCAAGAGCACAATATATGCGCATATTGTTTCTTATATTATATGTAGGCCTTATCTTGTCTTTAAGCTCCTAAAACTCATTCTCCTACCCTACTGGAGATTCAGTGAGAACATGTTACAGCCTCAGTTCACATCCTGCCAGTGCCACCACTGCCCCAGTCTTCCAGCCCATCTTACGAAACGCGTATGCAACAACCACAGTTTCTCAATACTAGTGCCAAAATTGTGGAAGTAAATCCCACCGCCATTCCAAATCTAAAGAAACATCTGAACAAAACTAAAAGCTCATCAACCAAAGAAAGTAACATATAAATGCTACAAAATATAATGGCATAACATAATTGAATACTTCAAACACAAAAAAGCAGCAAGAGCTCTCCATGCTCCATCTGTTAGACTTTGCAACATATCACGTTGTGCATGACAATTTATTCATAGACTTAGAGTTTAACTTCTCTTTCAATTTTTTTCAAGGTTATACTAGCTAAATGAAACGTATATAACCAGGTCTACTATGATTCTAATTATATCAGCTTTCCAGTCTGCTGTCTACAATACTTTTAGGTTACCTAGTGTGTATACAAGTTCCCAAATGGTAGCAGTGCTGGTGTCAGGCAATAAAACAGTTTTGCAAAGACGGATAACCATGTCTGTAATGTGCAGCATTAGTATTCTGTAATGATCACACTTTTCTGTGTCTATTTGTATGTTTTAAACTTCATCTCTACCCTCCTAAACAAATTTTAAATAAATACATAATCTTACTAAATGAGTTTAGCTCACTTAGTAACACAGGGTTCATTCAGTTTAACCAGAGTCATACAGTTATGCTGTTGTGTACTTTTGTTTATATGTGCATATATACTGCATGTGTATCTTGTATATAGCATAATGTTATCTGCTTTAATTTCTTCAGTACTGAAGGGTTCTGTATTTTCCCATAGTGTTTACTTTTATAGTGGAGCTTTCCCTCGCAGGACACTACTGAAACAGGCTTGTCAGCTGGGCATTCCCTATTAGCAAACATAAGTAAATATACTAAAAAAGGCAGAAAGAAAGAAAATGTGGGTGTATGTTGGGGGTGGTAGCTCATGGCAGGACTCAAAGATGTTAACACATTTGCTTTGATCTAGTGTGCAGAAACAAAAAGTTACAAAACAGCCACATGAATAACACAGAATAACACAGCAGCACTGCAGACAATATGTTACTGCAGATGAAGTGGGCAAATCTGTGGAGCACATAATGGAGTTCAATTACTGAGAATGAATAAAAATGCTAATATAGTTCAAAAGCAGCGTATCACAGCTGCAATACAAACCTGTGCTACATCACAGTAAGCGGGCTATGAACCTGAAAGAAGCCAATATACTCTTACTGACGCCAGTATTACTAAAGTGCTAGCAGGCTATGCAAAAACATCTCTCCAACATATTTATGTTATTAAAAACATATATACGTATGTTGAAAGAAAGCACCACTCAGGCACCTCATATAAGTACAGAAATAACAATGCAAAGACATGCACACCTAGAGGGCAGAACTAAAGGAGTGGTCCTCAGACAGCTGGTGTAAGGCACTGTCATGGTTGCCTGGATCTTGGCGTCCTCCAGACAGCTTTCACCTTGGGAACAGGTCAAACTGCTGGGGTGGGGGGCAAGGAATGAGCTGTGCTGGACAATGTGCTGGGTTGATGGCTGACAAGCAATCAGAAAAAAAAAACTGTTGTGATAAGTGGACTGGCACAGCTGTGTGATGTGCATCCAATGATGCTCTGTAACCTGATGCCACACTTGTCAGTCTTCTGTACAGCATGCAGGCAGAAATTGTGTGCATTCTGCCTCACAGATTTACCAACATCCTGTAGTATGCAAAGTTTGAAAGGTAAATCTCCAAAGACCTGTACATACTTACAGTTTCTACATTAGAAAGGGACCAAGATAATCTTACTTGTTCAGATCATGAGGACAAACATGAACACAACAGTCCCACATAACACAATATCTCAGTGGAACCTGTTGTGTTAATATTTCATTGCATGGTTTACAACCACATGGTGCAGAGTTTGATTCTCATGTGAATAATTGGCTAAGCTTAAAATGGCCCACAAGGGCACTTAGCCTAGTACTAATCTAAGTTAGTAATAACAAACCTGAACTCCTCAGTAGACTGCTCTGAAACAGTGGTGTAGCTGCCTTCTTAAATAAATCAATGCCTGCCAACTAACAGCAAGAAAATCAATGAGCATTTTCAAATGTATTTTCTTCACTGGCTTCATTTCACAAACAAATCTATACGAAATAATTTTCAGTAATAATTTTCAGTTCACTAAAGATTCGCTGATCAAATGCAACACAATAACCTATCAGTGATTATGAGAAGATGAATATTTTGGTTTGCTGTGTATTCCTGAACATCATTCGTTATAATATACTATACTAATCATATTGTCCACAATGATGACCATGGCAAGCTCGACATGCCTTGCACTTTAAAGAGGTAGACATGCTTTATTCTACCAGTCAGTGTGAGGGAATTCAATGACTTGTTTTAACAATAAATCAACAGTGCACTCAACAGGCGGCTGTCTACTGAACACTTCTCTTACATTTTCTTGGACATAATTTGTCAATTATGTTTGCTTACAGTCACTCTGTATGCTAGTTTACAATATTCTTTTGCAAGTACCTTAACTATCATGGCCTTTCAGGCCCCATTCACGTTGTCGAACTTTTACAAGTTTGAATGTCATATGGTCGAAACCATTATGTTCGAACTTGTAAAACTTTGAACATTGCAACAGAGATCTCCATAAGGGAAGCTTTCTCTTTCCTGCAATGTAGTGCGATCTCGGAGTTGGTATATTTAGGTATCAGGGGGTGTGTGGGGTGCAGGGGGCTTATCTCCCTGCTTACAACCTTCAGGCAAGTTTTTTGTATTTTTGTTTTTATTACGTTGTCGAACTTTTAAAGTATGAACATATGGTGTCGACCGTATGGTGTTCGAAGTTTTAAAAGTTCGACAATGTGATGTAGACCATGGTATTTCTGTCTTAAATCTCAAAGCACAGTGTGGGCATCAGACTAGACTGGACTCATGTAGATGTACTCTCTTCCACTGTATGCTTCTCTATTCTTGCTGAATTTAATGTGCAAAATTATAGTACAATGAACTGATCCTGTACTGACAGATTTACAATTCTATTTGTAAGCTGTACCTCAAAAAGTACTGTGGCTGAAACCCACCCATCTCTATCCTTCCTCTTTTGCACAATGTGGAAAGTCTTGCAATCACTTATGATCAGACAAAATATCAGAAAGAAGCCTTAGCACCAAAAGCAGTAACTGACATCATGTCTGATGGGTGGACATGAAAATAATGGATGGTAGGTGTGTGGAGGGGGGGGGGTGTCAAACATTTTACTGAACTGTTTGTGAAACTGCAGACATGTACAAGTCTGGGCCATCAGACTTTCAGTGACTTGCACAAACCTACTTAAAGTTACTGCACAAACAAATTTAATTAGGTCCCAGCTGCACTATAAATGATTTCAGGAAAAACAGCAGAGAATGAAATTTAATCAGATGATCGGCCATTCAGATAACTAATGAGGACTGCTAAAACAGACTGTTAACAGACATTCTGTGACCTTAACGCTAAGGTAAGCAGGGCATCTCAGTTAGACTGCTTAATCTGTTACACTCAAGAGAAGGCATGTTCCACAGCAAGCACAAAAACATTCAGCTGCAGAGCAAATGTCAGTGACCTAACACTGCAGTGTTATTAGTCACAAACATTTAAAAAAATAAATACAAAATATACCACGGATTACTTAAGAAATTATTTCAGAAGGTCACACTGTGATAAATCATGGCACAGATGATAGCAGCTAAGCCTGACAGAAAAGTTAACAAGTGAATACACTAAATTAGTCAATTTGGAGAGGTATGAGGGTAGCAAATCAAGTGTTAATGCAAGAAGAAAAAAATGCATTTATAAATATGGACACAAAGACAGTAACAAGGCAATTTCAATGAAGCTGTGGCAATAACAGGTAAACTGACAGAAAATGAACCTCCTAGATTTACAAGCATTTTGTTCACAGCACTACACATTAAAAGTTCTTGAGCAGCAACCAAATTACGAACAAGTACGGGGAAAGATTACTCCAGAAGGTTCCTGATGCAATGTTCATCATCCTTCACATTCTTGTTCATAACTTTCTAAACAAGCTGAAGGTTGTGTTTCTGATGCAAAGCAATGTATTTACAAAGCACAGAATAATGCAAAACTTAAACTTTTTTCTTACTAAATCTGAAAATGGTAGTATATATAGACTGCAATATTAGAAGCAACAAAGCCAACTTAAAATAAACAGATAAAAGTGCTTAACTTTTGGTCAGCAGTGTCATTCTTGCAATAAGTGGAGTCATTTCAAAACATTGTGTAAATCAAACAAGCCACATTTTTTTTATTAAAAGAGGGCATTCCAAGAGGCAAGTTGATCAATTTGAAAGTTGTGACCCATCTTTTTATGTTGACGGTGTGTCTGTGCTTGGTGAAACAGTCAATGCAGTAGATTTGTGTTCAAATAATGAAATATTTTGTACTGTTTGGATTAATGACAGCCCTGTAGAACTCAAAATAAATACTGGCTCAAAGTGCAATCTTATGTCAGTAGAAGCATTTCACCCTACTCTGGCTCCATTTCCCATATATCTTCTATACCTATGATTATCTCCACTCTAACAGAAAGCTTCTTATCACACCTAATATAGTCTCCATCCCTCAAAATCCACATCCCTTTCTCTCCCATGCTTTCAATTTCAGCTCTAGGAGCTGTACAAAACAGTTATCCCTCCTTCTTGAGTTAATCTCCATCCTCCTGTCTGGAGACATTCACCCAAACCCTGACCCCCCCCCAACCACAATACCAATAAAACCACAACCCCTTCACCCTCTTACCACAAATCTCTCCTTACCACCAATGCCCAAAGTCTTTGTAATAAATTACCCAACTTCCATGCCTGGTTCGCCCATAACCAGCCTGACATTGTATCAGTCTTCAAAACATGGCTCAAGCCAAGCCACACCTTAAAGACACTGAAATCACCCCCCAACTATCGAATCATAAGATATGACAGAATAGAAAATAAAGAAGGTGGATTCTTCCTCTCTAACACTAACACCCTACACCAACCCTATACCTCAATTCTCTACAGCTGAATTAACCCTAGCCGCCTAAAATTCAACAACCACAAAAACTTAGTTATAGCTGCCTTATATATTCCACTCTATATCAACATCCCTACACTTGAATATATCCTTTCTTGGTTCTCATCTAATACAAGTAATGAATCAATAATACTTGGGGACATTAACAACTGGACTTCCATTCACTCAGGTAACACCTCCCAAAATATAAACCTTTACAATTTCTCCCAACTAATAGACTCTCCTACTAGGCCCAACAAACACAGCTCTTCTGGCAGCATCCTTGACTGGATATTAGTTTCCCATACCAACATCTGTGATAGTGGCACCCTACCCAATTCCCTTAGTGATCACCTTCCCACCTTCATATGTCGCTCACCTTCAACCCTTCACCTACAAAACAATTATCTTAACCCGTAATCTCACTAACTTCAATCCTGAATCCTTCTCTGACTGCTTAAAACAAATGGAAAGGAACCCTCTAAAAACTCTTCCACTAGACCACACTGTAACTTACTTTAATACTTCATTCATTAACATACTTAACAACTTAGCACCACCTACAACTAAAAAGAGTAAAATCCAAAACTGCCAACTGGCTTTCTAAATAAACAATAACCCTCATGCATACCCCACTAAAAATCATGGAAACTCTTATCTAAAATTCAAAACTCCTACCTCCCTTGCAGAATTCAAGCAACTCCGTAATACAGTTAAACTAATCACCTCTTATTGCAAATTCTACTACTCTAAGCTTCAAAACAATCACAAATTCAACCCCAAGAAATTCTGGAGCAGTATCTCAGCCCTCCTTTGTCCCAACAAAAAAGTCAACCCTTGCCCTGAACCTAGATTCCCCTGATCAAAGCCCCTAAATTTAACTCCTCCATCATAGACTCTACAGCCAAGCTCACCACATCCTTCCATAATAACTCAATACCTCCATCCACTTCTCTCACGCACAATTCATCTCCTTCTGCTTCCAGTACAAACCACCCTCCTCCCTTTACCCGCAAACTGATTCCTGTCAATACTATAAAAAAAAAAGAAAAACTTCTCCAAAAACTAAAACCATGTTCCAATGCCCCTAACAACCTACCATCTAACTTCCTCAGGCTAGCTGCTGACGGCGTAGCTCTCCCCATCTGTATTCTAGTCAATCATTCTATACAGGAATCCTATGTACCCCTCCACTGGAAAAACGCCTTCATAATTCCCCGACACAAAGGGGGAAACAATACAGAAATCTCCAACTTTTGCCCCATAGCTATTCTTTCTCATCGCCAAACTTCTTGAAAAATGTATTCACCTGCAGCTATTACCTTACCTCTTAGACAATCATCTGCTAACTCCAACACAGCATGTTTTCAGACCCGGACATAGTACCAACACAGCCCTTCTTATCCTTCATCAATAACATCAACCAAGCTCGTGAATCAGGAAATACTGCAGCCACCCCTTCTCCTTGACCTTTCTATAGCATTCAACACCATTTCCCATAGCCTACGTTTGTCTAAATTCTCTCAACTCAATCTCTCCTCTTCTTCCATCAATTAGTTCTCCAATTACCTCTCAAATAGGCAGCAAGCAGTCAACAGGAATCACTGCACCTCTTATTACCTTGACACTATGACAGGTGTCCCCTAAGGCTCTATACTGGGACCTTTACTATTTAACATCTTCATTAATGACTTCCATCACTGTATTCCAAAAACTAAACTAGTCCAATATGCAGATGATTCTACTATCATCTGCTCAGCTGACTCTCCCCCCAAACTCATGCATGTAACTGAAGTCGCCTTTAACAGCACACAGACATAGATGCTTAATAATCACTTTGCTATGAATGCATCTAAAACCAAAATTATGATCTTTACCCCACCTAAGAACAGCAAATTAGACAAACATTTCCCTCTCCATACTAAGCCAAAACATGACCCCTTATTGAAGTTGTTCCCTACACTAAGCTCCTGGTTGTTCACATCGATGAACAACTAAAGTTTGACATTCACTTTCAAACCAACATCAAGAAAACCCACCAGAAGCTCAGAATGCTTTACCGTCCTAATCGCTTCCTAACACCTTCATCCAAGCTTGCCCTCTCTAACACCTACCCCTTCCCTCCCTCACCTACGGTGCCCCTATCCTTACCAATCTACAAGCCTCACTACCAATCTACAAGCCACACTTAAGGCTAAACTAGCAACCTGTTACAATAAAATCGCCAAGTTTGACACCAGTTCCAAATCCTCATCCCACCATTGTGTTGCCTTACAGTCCCTGAATTGGCTGGAACTCCCTAACTATCTCTTGTACATCCAGCTCTCTACTGTTCACAAACTTATCTTTAAGCCAGTACAATGCCCCCTCACTCATCCATACTTACTTTACATCTCCCTGAACGATCCCTTAGGTCCAACAATCAGAATCTCCTTGAAGTTTACAAACCCTTACGTACTCCGGGGCAACTTCTATTGTTATTTTTCCTAGCACGTAAATGGAATTCACTTCCACCCCCACATGTGAACCACCGAAAACCTACTCCACTCCCATCTCTCCTCTACCAGGGAATGCTCCTGCTCCCATCCCTCCCAACCCCCCCTTTTCCTCTAACCCGTAACTCTATTAATACAAGACTGCTTTCCTCCTTCACTTCCCTTTGACCATCATTAACTCGCTTCAATCCCTTACTCATCATAAGCATTTCTAATCCACCCAAAATTGAATTATCACCATTTCAGGTTGTTTGGAACCCATAATCATTGTGAATTCTAATGATACTGTGACACTGCTTACAATACATAAACTTTATTTTTGTAAATATTAGACTAGAGCAATAAATCATTGATTTCTAATACACTGTACAAATTCTGATGATCCTGCTTATACAATCACTTTGTATAAATTCTATATTACCTCACATGGAATCTTATTGACTTTGTACTGATTTTTGTTTTGTTTGATATTGATTTTATTGATTATATTAATTTTATTGATTTTCGTTGTGTCTGATGTATTTGTACATGGAGCTTTTCTCCGCGGGCCTTCACTGAAAAAGGGCTCATTTCAGCCCAATGGACTTTCCCAGATAAACTACAAATAAAATAAATAAATGATATATCTATCTATATATATATATATATATATATATATATATATATATATACATATACATATACATATCTATATATAGTTGTTTTACATTAGGAAGGTTTGTGGCATGCACTGTGGTTGCAGGACAGGTAGCTTTCATCCTTCTAAGTTGGGAACTGCTGATTGAGAGCCCAGTGTCTGTTATTCTTAAAGTGTATTAGTTCTGGTTTAAGCACTTGGGCTTCAGGCCAGATATTTTACATTAAGAAGGTTTGTGGTCTGCACTCTTGTGGGAGAAGAGGCTGGACTCTGCCCTTCTGAGCTGGGAATTTCTGGTTAAAGGTTTATTGTGCCTGAATATTTGAACTGTATCTTACTGAAATTGGTACACCTTGTTTGCTGTAGCATAGACTAGATCCAGGCCTGCTGAATCTAGCTTTGTTTATATGCTTGTTGTTTGTTTGCTTGTTATTTCCCTGGAACGCTAATTCCACCTAATACGTGGCTTCTCAGTGCTTCTGTGGATCACTAGTGATATCTGCATTGCTTACTGTACTTATTTCCTTGTTTCACTTGAAAGAAAGTTACTGTTTGTCATTTTTGCATTTAAGTTACCTGTAACACATTGCACTTAAGTTACCTGGCACTTGCTCACTAAAGCAATTATATGTCAGCACTAAAAATTAAAAGCACTACACCCTCACTCCCCACTGGCCCTGGTTTTCAATTATTAAGGAATTCCCAATATTATTCTAGCATGTCCAAAGGTCAGTTGTCAATCTCCTCTCCGGTCCAGCTGGTGAATCTGGGAATCTTGAGGCAATGTTACAACTGCCTCATGTACACAGACAACCCTCTCCTCCTCCCAACACATTCCAACACATGTGAGAGATGCAACGATATAGCCAAACTGGAGGCTAAGCTCTCTCAACTCAGTACTGGCATAACCAGTCAGGAGGAGAAGGAAACCACTCTCACTACAATTCCAGTCTCACATAGACCTACCACGACAGCAAACCAAACACATAATCACACAAAAACATACTAGGAGGCTCTAAATAAAGATCTGCCGAAGCAGCAGAGACCTCCAAAGCAGACACCCAAGCAGCCGCTACCCCAAAACAAAACACGTGCAACACATATCTCACAAAGCCAGTGTGCCAAACAGTCACAGCCCTTAAGACTAAACAATACACCTGATATACTTGTAATAGGTGACTCTATCGTCAGGCACACTGACGTCCCGCTCACCAGGCTGAACAAGGAGAGGGTCACGGTGAGCAGCCTGTTGGGCGCTAGGATCCGCCACATAACACAAGCACTCAGGTCACTCCAAGGCAAGTGCAAATATGACTCAGTCATTGTCCATGCTGGTGTGAATGACCTGAGACATACCTCCCTGGACTACATGAAAAGAGACATAAAGGAGCTCTCTGAGCATGTAGCCCAGGCCGGTATGACCCTGACCTTTAGTAGCATCTTACCCTCACCAAGAATGATGCCACGATATGAAGACAAGATGATCAATTTCAACAACTGGCTTAAGTACTGGTGTCATTCAAAGGGGATCTAATGCCTGTCAGCTTGGGATGATATGCTCGACAAGCCACGATGCTTCGCTAGGGACGGCTTGCACCTGTCACCCCTGGGCTTTCAGATATTGGCAAAGGCTCTTGCTACCCCCATAGTGCCTTTTTTAGGCAAGGCTCAAAAGACAAACCCACCTCCATAGGTATCACAAGGGATAAGAAACAAAGAGTAATGCTACTCAACGCCAGAAGTCTAAACCTCAAGATGCACGCAATCGAAACTCTCCTTAGCATGGAGAACATCGATATCTGTGCAGTAACAGAAACCTGGTTCAGGGCTCCTAAGAGCACCCCAGCACTACCAGGTTATACCTCATACCATGCTTTTCGGCCCCAAAACTTGGACCGAACCACAAAAGGAGGGGGAGTATCGATATTCATCAAAGATACCCACACCTCCAGGTTGGTGGTCAAGCACGAAGCATCAGAGACTATCCATGTGCAACTAACAGTGGGTAAAACTGCCTTCCAGTTTATAGCCTGCTACAGACCACCCTCCCAAACCCAGGAACCCCACTCAGCCTTCCTGAGAACACTGGAAAATATGAAGGTCTCTCCAAACACCATTATATTGGGCGACTTCAACTACCCAAACATAGACTGGGAGCATTACTCTAGCTCCAACACCCTAGCCCAAAGGTTCCTAGAATTTATCAACTCAAATGCTATGGAACAACTTGTTACCACTCCCACAAGAGGGGAAAACATACTGGACCTGATCATCACCAACATGGGGACTCTATGCTCCAGACCAGAAATGTATCCCTCACTGGTAAGATCAGACCATAAACTAATCTCACTGGATATTCACATCCCGACCCCACCCCCTGCCTAGAAAACCACAGTGAAAAACTTCTCTAAAGCAAATTTCACACTCCTCAAAACTGAGGTGGAATCCTTCAAAGCCCCCAGGCCTGTGGAAAATACGGCCCAGACCACAGAATCCTTTATAAACGCATTCTATGAACACCTTCAGGAATGCATGGATCATGCGATCCCAAATAAAACCAAGACCCAATCCTCCAAAGGCAGACGTCCTGTCTGGTGGACCCCAGCCATAAACAAACTACACAATAGAAGGAGGAAGCTACTAAATGATAGAGCAAAATCCCAAAAAGGGAAGGCATCACTGATCAGTATTAGCAAAAAAACTACGGGCACACATAAAATTGTCTAAGGCCAGCTTCGAGAGAAAATTGCACAGGACACTAAGGATAATCACAAGGCTTTCTTTAGTTATGTTAGGAACCTGGGTGGTAATTCCCAGATATGCTCAGAATTAGTCCAAGATGACAAACAGTACATCGAACCCACAGACATTGCCAACATCCTAGCTGACAGGTTCAGCGCAAACTTCTCCCCCCCCCCCTCCCCACCAAAAGGGCAAATATCTATCCCAGCAGAGTGCAGCCCCTGACATCTCAGATGCTCAGGTAAGAGCCGCCCTCTCCAAAGCAAAAAACACAGCATCAATGGGACCAGATGGTGTCCCGGGCTGCGTCCTACATAAACTCCAAGAAGAGCTAAACCCAAACATAAAACTACTGTTCAATCTCAGCCTTACTACATGATATGTGCCCAGAGTGGCGTACAGCAACAGTGGTCCCTCTCCATAAAGGTGGTGCCTCAACGGATCCTGGAAACTATCGCCCCATAAGCCTGACTAGCTTGGTCTGCAAAGCTATGGAAAGGATCATCATGGACCTCATAAATAAAGATATTGGGGACCTACAAACACTGGATCCTACCCAGTTCGGCTTTGTTAAGGGCAGATCCTGCCTCTTAAACCTGGTTGATTTCTTTGAAACAGTCACCAAGGCCATTGACGAGGGGAAGGTGGTCCACACAGCCTACCTGGACCTCGCAAAAGCCTTCGATACAATACCCCACTCGGGCATTATAGATAAGCTCACCAGCTTAAATATAAACCCCTATGTCACTAGATGGATTGCAAACTGGCTCAAGGACAGAACCCACATGGTTAGAATTGCTGGAGCCATGTCAGACTCCAAACCAGTTACAAGTGGTGTCCCACAAGGCTCAGTCGTGGGACCTCTCTTGTTCGGTATATATTTCTCGGAGGTACAGGCCAACA
Organism: Protopterus annectens; assembly: GCF_019279795.1. Lineage (NCBI taxonomy): Eukaryota > Metazoa > Chordata > Ceratodontiformes > Protopteridae > Protopterus > Protopterus annectens. The sequence goes on from NC_056743.1 coordinate 1,062,510,679, forward strand.
CGGAAGGACTGTGGCTGACCAAGTTCGCAGATGACTGCAAACTGGGCACCATAATCGACTCTCCAGCCGACACAAGCATCCTCCAAAAGGGCCTCATAGAAACAGACAACTAGTGCCAGAGCCATGGCCTCGAGCTAAATGCCAAAAAGTGTATAGTCATCCCCTTTTGCAAAAACAAAGTGCCCACAAATTACCACATAGGTGGTAATCCATTAAGTACAGAAGAAGTAATTAGGGACCTGGGGACCCAAGTTGATAGCAATCTCTCATTTGACAACCACGTGGCCAAAGTGGTTAGAAAAACATTTTGTATAGCCCACCTAATCATGAAGGGATTCACATCTAGATCAGGGGAGGTCATCGTGCCTCTTTACTCATCCCTCATCAGGCCCATAATTGAGTACAATGCCCCTTTTGGGATGTACCTTACCAGACACCTGCAGCAACTGGAAAGACCCCAAAAGTACCTCACCAAGAGGATCAAAGGGCTCAAACAGATGCCATATGCTGCCCAGTTAAAGAAACTCCAGCTCTACTCAGTGGCATACCGCCTGTTCAGAGGCGATCTGTGCCTGACGTATAAAGTCATGTCCAAACCAGAATTAATGGACATGCTGCACCTCAGAAAATCCAAATCCCATCGAGCTACGCACTCGAGAGACTTGAACCTCAGCACTAAAATAAATAGGACATGCTGGAGGGACAGATTCCTAACCCAGAGGCTCCCTTCACTCTGGAATAAAATCCCAGTCCAGGTTAGGCAGAGTCCCTCATTGACTCTCTTCAAGAGGAATCTTCATGAGTGGATGGGAGATCGTAGGTTTACCCCGGGTATCACTTCTGTGTCACTGTTAGACAGAGGCACAGTATACTAACCTCGAAAAAGGGCATAGCAAAATAAATTTAAAATGGGTGGCGAAAGCCAAACACATTCTGGCTAGGCTTATAAATGCCCTAGGGCAGATAGCCTAGTATGAACCTATGAACCTATATATATATATATCTAATATATATATATATATATATATATATATATATATATATATATATATATATATATATATATTTATATATATATATATATATATATATTTATATGACACACATACACATATATACATCTTGCAAAACAGATTCTTGTATACAAGCACATATCCTTTTTTAGAAGTTATACGCATTGAGTGAGTGTTTTCCAGAAGGCTTTACATGCTTCTACCAAGTGTTCTGCAAAAAATCTTAAAAAGTCAAATGCACTCTTGGCAGTGCTTTTACTAAATTACCAGATCTGCCATGTGTATGCAAAGATATACCTTTGTTTCCTTCAGTGTCCATCTTAACCATTGATGTTGCCTTTGTTTAAAAGAAGCATTTACAATTGAAAATTCAAAGATGTAAACAAAGTGGTAGTACCAACCCGCTCATGTGGTGCTAAGAAAGCCTTATGCTTATCTGAAACAATCTTCTTTTTAAATTCCAGCAGTAGTAGAATAAATTATCATTGATAACATTGTCCAATGGACACTTTGTTACATGTTACAGAGAGCTTTTGTTGGATGATACAGACAGCTTAAGAGTTATTAATGCTAATATTTGTACGGCCGCTTTTAAGGAGCACTAGAATTTTTTTTACAGGGCGTGACAGCAGACTTGGTAAAAATACAGTTTGCAAATACCAAATATAAATTATAACTTAGGAATGCCCTCTTGGCCTGCTTGTGTGGGCCCTCAGACCTTTTTCTGCTTTTTAGGGCATCAGACATTTTTAGGGAGCCAGTCCAGTTCTGTTTTCAAATTCTGGTAATTGGTTTCAAAGCATTATAAAAACTGATTCATCCGAGGATACACTGCAAGTTACTCATGACTTTTAAACATTCCATCGTATCAAATTATACTAATGCAAAATACCAGTACGAGAAAACTGTAGAAATGGCCTCCTGGCCTGCTTTTACAGGGCCCAAGACCTTTCAACATAGTTTTGAAGGCACCAGACCTTTTCTTTGGAAGCCAGTAAAGTTATTTTTTGCAAGTCCAGATGTGTTTCAGTTTAGTTGCCTGGCTTGTGTATTTTTAAAAGTTGTGGCTCACTTTGGGGTATAACAGAGTTACCCAAAGCCTTTACTGTAGCCATAATATCATTATATGGCATTAACTTCACACCACTTCACTCTAAACATTCTTCCCACCCTTTTATATGGGGCCTTAGACCTTCACTCCATTGTGTGAGAGTTAGTCTGACCAACTGTGCTCATCTGATACCTAGAAAAAGCTTGGATTCCTCCATTACTCTTACCGCATCTTTTGTAGGACAAAATCTAGAATCCAGTACTTTAAAAGGTCGGAAATACGCAACCGGAAATAAACATAGTATAACTAATTATTCCTTGTTATCATCCATTCCTAAACTACCTTTTAGTTAGATATAAATCATCAAATGGTTAAAAAGCATTATTTAAGCCACTTGGTGGTGTAAACCTTGACTCTAGATGACCGTCACTGTTGAAGGAGTTGTGGATGGATGGATGGATTTTAAAAAACACTTTTTAATAATTAGGTGAGAGAAAAATATGATGTTGCTGGATTTCCTTTTCATTTATAACCAGGGATGGTAGAAGAGGTGGCCACCGAAGGAGATACAGAGCAGAGTGAATTGGCCCCAAAAGGTTTGATTGGATCTAAAGCATCATTACAAGTTAGGTCTGAATTGCCTTGTGCCTGTGTCTCTGCATCTTTTACTTCTGGTGGCTTCGCCCCTTCTGCTTAAGAGCTGTGGTTATGGTGTGTTAGCTGTAATCCTTAATCTTCAGTATTTTGGGACTTGATTTTAGTGGCTGACAGAGTCTCAGCTCATCTGAGGGTAAGATGTTTGCGGCATCCTGGTTGTTCGCATTAATGAAGTAGGAAAGGAACAAAACTTAGAGAGCTCCTTTAATATGTGTTCCAGTGTGAAGGGCTAGTGGTTAGAGAGCCGTAATCCCTATAAAGTGGTTGGTCACCATGTGAGGCGGGCATGTCTACATCTAATCCACCCCTAATGGTTAGGGTATGGTTGATGCAGCCTCCTCTTGGTGGGATGATGTCGCGGGTGTGGATGTTGTTGTAAGTTGTGGTGGACCATGGCCACACCTTCGACTGTGTTTTTGGTCACTGCGTACCATTACCATTGTTAAGCCCATGTTTAGTAGAAGCAGCAGCTAGATCAATAGGGGGATTCGCTTCCATGTTTAGTCCAGGGATTGTTAGAATTTTCCAGGTTGCTCTTATGCCAACCACAACATCAGATTGAAAGGTTTGACAACCTGCCATGCCTATCCATCTACTACTGGTCTATATGGGTATGAGGTTAATTAATGAGCCCATGGTGGGGTCAACAAACTGAGGATCACTATTCCATTAATAGCAAAGTAATGCATTATTACAGACAGACTTTCCACAGGATTTGTTGGCTCCTCTTTTTTGTGAAAACTCAGTTAGCCATCTGGGGTATGAGACAAACAATTCATCTTAGGGACTGGGGCCCCCACCTTAAAATAAGATAAAAGATAAATTAAAGATAAAATATAATAACATGAAATAAAACAAACAAACAAAAATGACAGAGATACACAGCTTGAAATATAGTCCCTTAGCATCCTTCTTTCCTAAACGTGGGTTGAAGTGGATTCACTGAGTGAAGGATGCTGGAATAAGATAAAATTAAATTAAATTAAATGCTTGTGAAATAGATTCCTTAAAACATAGCCCCTTAGCATCCTTGTTTCCTCTAGTGGTGGAAGTGTGTTCCCTTGTTGAAAGAAAATAAATAAAAAAATAAATAAAAGTGTTGAGAAAGAGACACCTTGAAACATAGCTCCTTAGCATATTTGTTTCATCTGGTGGGCTGAAATTGGTTGCCTGGTTGAAGAATGCCAGAATAAGGTGCCCATCCTTGGGCTTTGGAGGTCACATGTTGTCTTAATAGTATATGTGGTGGTCAAACTTCCTCATGCTGAGAATGCTGTTGATCCCTGGTGTCCTTCTAGTTGTAAACCTGATCTGCCATTTGAGTTCTCTATTTTCAAGTCTGTCATTTTTGTTACCATCCACTGGTTTCCAGATTATTATCCTTCCTAAAATACTGAATATAAATATGCTGCTGACCAGTGTTTTCCTTAGCATGTTTTGCCAGGGAGTTCTTGAGAGTGCAAGCCCTAATTTCTGAATTATTCTGGGAAATCCTCTCTTTTAGTTTAATAGTTTTTACAACATAGAATATATTAAAGAGGTTGCATTCTGCCCTGTATACCAGAATATCTGTGTTGCAGTTGCCATAGCTTTTGCTTAGGAATGTTGTCCCTGTATCGGGGCATTTGAACCTTGAAACATTGTTCATGTATGAGCAATAGTTGCACCCAGGTGGGTCACATGGGAAGGTTCCTTTAGATCTGGAGTAATTTCCACTCAGTGTGACTTCAACATAATCCATAATTAAATTTGGGGATGATTCTACTCAGGTGTTTAATCTCCCTAATGAAGGTCCATTGGTCAGTGATAGACTTCTCAATTTCCAGATAATCATCCATTATCTGGTATAGGCAAGGGTAATGCTCCAAGCTCCAGGTGGTGGTAACTGAAGCCCTATTTAAATTCCTGAGCTCCCTGTGTGATTTATCTAAAGGGGTCAGTAGGGGAAGGTCTGTACTTTGTGTGTAAATAAGAGGGTTGAGAAGCTATTAGAGTAATCTATCACTATTGCACCCTTGTCACCTTCAAGGTAAACCTAGATAATTGGATGAGCAGCCTCAAATTCTCTCCTGATCTATCCTGTCCTGCCCTCCTTGAGGCTACAGGGAAATTCTGAACAGGGTTTTTTGGCTAGGCTTAGAATTGTCTGCAAACCAATTGCCTTGAACCTATGAACTATAGCTTCTTGCTAATAAATCTTTCTGCAGTTCTCTTATATTTTTAGCAAAGTTCTTTAGTTCCCTGGAGAACCTTGCTCCTTAAGTCATAAGACTTGAACATGTTCCTTTAAGTTCTCGGGGGGGGGGGGGGGCATGCTACTGTTGTGTAGTAGCAAATTAACTTGGGTGGGATTTCTATATAAATCAATGGACAGTAGTCCTGTTTCAAGGTTATAAATTGTGAGGTCCAGAAAATTAAATTGTTCTGGGCTGTGGTGAGTAGTGAATCTTAGGAAGCTGGTGGATCTGCTGATATGGTTAAAGAATTCCAGGAGTTTGCCCACATTCCCATTCCAGATGAGAAAGATATCCTGTACAAAATGGAAACGGCAGCCCATCAGTAGGTAGAAAGGAAAACTGCAGATCGTCTCTTCTTCCTCCCATTCCCCAAAGGCTGTGTGGCCAAACCTGGTGACATGACTGCTCCTATGGCTATCCCAGTGGTCTGCCTGAATAAATGACCTTCAAGTTGAAAACTTTTAGTTATGTACTTACCATAACTTTAGATGTTTGGGATCCATCTCGCCTACATTCTGTACTGATGGGTTCGGAGCCGATCCTCGGCTCCAACTCGGCATGCTTTGCTATAGAGCGAAGCCTCTTATTGGCTGAGCTATTCACTATCCCAGGATGCACCACCACCACTTCCCCAGATCTTGTTTGTCCGCACATATGCACACATACATAACTGTTTATATAACATTGCCAGATGTTTCAAGATGAAACAATAGAACTCGGACCGTCCGATCTCTTCTGATCTCCAAGGCAGAGGGAAGGAGGGTGGGTTATTAGGAATGTAGGCGAGATGGATCCCAAACATCTAAAGTTATGGTAAGTACATAACTAAAAGATGTTATGCAATCCTATCTCGCCTACATTCTGTACTGATGGGACAGCGTCCCTAGCACCTAAATCCTGGGTGGCTCACTGGAAAACACTCCTGAGCACTGTGGAACCAAATCAAGCTCGCCCCCGAGATGCCACATCCAATTTGTAGTGGGAAATGAAGGTGTGCGGGGAAGACCATGTAGCCGCAGCACAAATGTCACTAATGGCAAGCTTAGAATGGAATGCTATAGAAGTAGCCATAGCTCTTGTAGAGTGAGCTTTGACTGAGGTTGTAAGCTCTTTATTAGAAGAGGTATAAGGCTTGACTAATACAGTCCCTGATCCATTTGGCAATAGTGACCTTTGTGATGGCTTTGCCCAATTTATTATCCGAAAAGGACACAAACAATTGATCCGTTTTTCGTGTTTGTTGTGTCCTGTCTAAATAAAAACGCAATTGTCTGTAAACATCCAATGTGTGGAAGATGTACTCCGCTTTGTTGGAGTACTTTGGGAAGAAAACTGGAAGTTCTAATGACTGTTGTAGGCAAAAACTGGAACAAACTTTAGGGACAAAGGATGGGTTAGGTCTGAGGGATACTCTATCTTTATGAAAAACCAGGTACGGTGGTTTGACAGATAGAGCTTGAAGCTCTGAAACCCTTCTGGCAGAAGTAATCACGACCAGAAAGGCAGTTTTCCAAGAAAGAAGTTTCAAATCACATGTTGCTGCCGGTTCGAAGGGGGAGGAGGTTAAGGCACGTAATACCACATCGAGATCCCACGGAGGAACAGGATGAGAAATCGGAGGTAGTAAAAGTGCAGCACCTTTGATGAAGGCTTTACACAATCTGTTGCTCATTAAAGGTGGGTTTATAGATTCGTGAAAATTGGAAATAGCTGCCAATTGGACCTTGATGGTAGAGACTGAAGAACCTTGATTGAATAGGGAGGTTAGAAATTTCAGGACTTCTGAGACCGGAACAGTGATGGGATCCAGACCCCGGAGTTGAGTCCAAATAGCAAATCTCTTCCATTTGCTAGTATACAATTTCTTAGTGGACGATTTATGGGCCGACGATAAGATATGTATGACTTCTGGGTCTAAAGTATGATTCCTGACTATAGTCGGAAGAGGAGGAGCCAAGCTGTTAACTTCAAAGTGTGAAGGGACTGATGGAGTTGTCGGGTCTGGGATCTGATCCAGGAACCATGGACCGTCCAGTGTATATTTCCGAAGATAGGGGAACCATACCTGACGAGGCCACTAAGGGGCAACTAAAATCATTTTGCTCCCCAAGTGAGACGCCTTTTGGATTACTCTGGGAAGGAGGGGAACTGGATGGAAGGCGTATAGCAAGCCGGTGGGCCAAGGATGGGCTAATGCGTCCATAGGACTCTCCCCCAGAGCTGGAGTGAGAGAAAATAACTTTCTGCACTTCGTGTTCAGCGGGGTTGCGAAAAGGTTGCAACAAGGAGTTCCCCATCTGCTGAAGATCTGAGTTGTCACTGCATCGTTCAGAGACCACTCGTGAGGGGAGAGAATAGTTCTGCTTAGTCTGTCGGCTATCACGTTGGATTTCCCAGGGATATGAGTCGCTACCAGAAAACGTTTGGTCGCCACTGCCCGTTCCCAAACTCTCATGGCCTCTCTGCAAAGGGGGTAGGATCTGGTCCCTCCCTGCTTGTTCAGATACCAGACTACTGACATGTTGTCGGAGTGAATGGCAATTACTCCCTGAGGGAGGTAATCATGGAGGGCTTGTAGAGACAGAAACACCGCCCTCATTTCTAGAATGTTGATATGAAGAAGACTCTCGTTGGGTTGCCAATTGCCTTGGACTGACCTGCCCAGGTAATGCCCCCCCCCCCACCCCGTCTGGGAGGCGTCCGTCATCAATGTGGCCGTAGGAGGAGGTGGAACAAAGGGTCGTCCCTGATCTAGATTGGAGGGCACCAGCCACCAGCGAAGGTCCTGTTTGCAGGTTTCCGTGATCCGTATGGGGTGACTGAGGGGAAGATCTTGAAAGGACCACTGTGTCGATAGGAGCCACTGGAGAATTCTCATATGCAATCTTGCTAAAGGGACTAGGAGAACCGTGGCCGACATAGAGCCTAATATCTGCAGGACCATCCTGGCTGGAGCTTTGGATCTGAGAAGCAAGGCTCAGACTTGAGCCTGTATAGTCTGTATCCTTTCTGTAGGAAGATAGACCCGCATTTGGTTTGAGTCTATCTCTACTCCGATGAACCTTATGCGCTGAGATGGCAGCAGCACAGACTTTGGCCAATTGAAGGTGATTCCAAGGGAAGTGCCTAGTGATATGGTGGCTTGTAGGTTCTGCAATAGTAGATGCCTGGAGGTGGCAGTTAGGAGCCAGTCGTCCAGATACGGAAACACCTGGAATCCTAGACTCCTCAGGTGAGCAGTCACGACCGCCAAACATTTGGTGAACACCCTGGGGGCTGTGGTGAGACCAAAGGGCAGTGCGCAGAACTGAAAATGACTGTCTCCCAGGCTGAAGCGCAAATGTCTCCTGGACGCCTGATTCATCAGGATGTGATAATAGGCATCCTTGAGATCTATGGAGCACATCCAAACACCTTTCTCCAGCAGTGGGAGAATGGATTGTAAGGTGACCATTCGGAACTTGGACTTTTTGACAAATCGATTTAGGATGCTGAGATCCAAAATGGGCCTCAAGTCCCGGTCTTTTGGCACCAAAAGAATCTTGAGTAAGTCCCTAATCCGATCTGGTCTGCGGGGACCGGTTGGATGACTCCTTTTTGAAGCAGCTTTGAGATTTCTAAGGCTGCAATTTCCCGTTGACTGGGTGGTGGGTCCGGGATTTTCTTGGACAGCAGTGGAGGGTGAAAAGGGATGGCGTAACCTCCGGCTATGATTCAAGCACCCATCGGTCCTGAGTAATACCTTCCCAGGCTTTTAGGTGCCTCGAACGACCCCGACTGGCTCTGAGCTGCACAGTCGGGCAATCCTTCAGGGATTGTGGAAGGCTGAAGAGCCATGAAAGGACTCGAAGTCTCCAGTGTTGCGGGGCCTCCGCCTCTGGGACGGCATCTTCCAGAAAAATTTTCCCTCCTCTGCCTCTAGAAGGGGATCGTCCTGCGAGGGATAAGACTTCTGGGATTTACGGAACCACATTTTCCCTCCTCTTTTAGCCTTGGGGTAAGGCCGAAAGGGAGTGGAAAATCGTGCCCCTATGGCAGTCAGAGTCTTACCTTCTTGCTCACAGCGGGTCAATGTGTCCTTTACCTTGGGTCCAAACAAAGAGGACCCATCAAAGGGAGCGTCGGCAAAGGAAGACTTAAAGGCTTCCGCAAAATGACACAAGCGGAGCCAGGCTTGCCTCCGTAGAGCAACACCTGTCCTCGCTCTATCGCCTCGGCTGCATATGAAATGAGCCTCATGGACGAGTTTGATATCGATGACAGCGTAGCCAACTGAGAGCCAACCGTCTGGGCCAGCTGCTCAGGTAGGTTACCCAAGAGGGTATCTGAAAGCTCCTTTATCAGATCCCTCTGAAATCTGGTGAAGTGCGCCAAATAGTTCAGGGACCTTAAGGTAAAGGCCACTGAACTGAGGGTGCGCTTCCCGTACTGATCCATGCTCCTAGACTCCTTATTAGGAGGATGGATGGACGTCGAAGCCTCTGCTACATCTTGTTGGGTAGCAGATGCCACCACCAGGGCATCTACAGCCACACCTTTGGTCAGAAACTCCTTCCCTGGGGGTACTGATAAGAATTTATTTGGGCGAGCAGGCACTGGTTCCACAGAGTCTGGATGCTCCCACGCCCTTCGACAGATCAAATCTAGGAGCTCGTCGAAGGGTGGAGACACCCGGGAGGCAGAGGGTTGATCCCCGAAGGCCTTGAGGAACACAGACTCGTCAGCGGAAGGGGGTTTGGAATGCCAGCCGCCTCGCTGTTTGAGGGCTTCCAAGATGTCTGCAAAGGAGACATCATCTGAAGACGACTTAGGGGACCCCTCCGCATCATCAAGATCGGTGTCCGACGTGAGAGACTCATCAGGGGAGTCGACGTGCTTCCTCTTGCACAGTCTTTTCTTTGGGGGTTCCTCTGAAGAAGCTTCAGAGGGACCTCCAGGAGGGGGGGAACCCCACTGGGGGTGACCTCAGGCCCCGGGGCTCGGCTGTCTAGCGACAGGGGGACTACCAAAGATCCAGTCTCCGTGTGTAGGGAAGGTGCAGGTGAGACCGTGGAGGTAGCCAAAGAGGATTTGGCCAACGCACTCCTCATGGCCCTGAAGGCCGGACCGCCAGAATCCTGGGAAGGTCCAACCCCCGGGGCCACAACAGTAGATGGTACCCCTGCAGCCGACGCACCGAGAGGAAGGCTAGGAACCGAAAACATCGGTCCCGAAGCGTCCCCACCGGGGCCGACCGAGGAGGTCCGTGTACCGAACTCCGACTCTAGAGCCGGGGTTGGAGTAAGGGTCGGAGCCGACCCAAAAACCTCCATCGGCTCCACCAGCACCAGCTCCAATGGTGCCGAGGCTGTTGGAGGAGGAACTTGAACTACAGGGTGGGCCATCGGCTCCGAGGCCGAATGGGCTGGAGCCGAGACTAATTTCTAGAATACAGGAGACTGAAAAAGTCTTAGGAGCACCCTGTCGATGTCCGAATCCGACATCTTGGAAGATCGGGAGGAGACCGATCGGGTCCGAGCTGACTTCTCCTTCAGCTCCGAAGGACTGGGGGACCGGCTCTGAATGGACTCGACCAATATCGGTTCCGAGGGAGATTCCATAGCAATTTCCCTCGGTGCCGATGAGGGCTTCGGCGCCGAGAGGGAAGTGTCTGAGCCGGTAACCCTCATCGGCTCCAAAATCAGTGGAGCCGATGAAGGTGACCCATCTCTCGAAGCCCCAGCCATCGGTTCCGAAACCAGAGGAGTCGAGGCTGGAGGCATCGAGGCAGACCGTTCCGCCCTCGGCTCCGAAGTCCGTGGAGCCGAAGGAGAAGCCTGCCTAGGTTTCTTAGTTGCCGGTTCCGACGGGCTGGTCGGAGCCGACGATTTCTTTTTCTTAGCTGGAGAAGGAGAGGAAGATAAGGCCTCTTCAAAGGAGGGCTTGATAAGCCCTTTTAAGATCAATTTATTTTTCCTCTCTTGGAGGACCCGAGAGGAAAAGGCGTGACACACGCTGCAGGACTCCTGGAGATGTTTGGCGCCTAAGCAGTAAACGCATAAGGAGTGATCATCTGTGATGGACATTTTATAGTTGCATCTCGTGCACTTTTTAAACCCAGAGGGTCTATGCTCCTTAGACATAATTGTATACACTTTGCCCAATTATTTGTCTGAGAAAACAGTATATATATATATATATATATATACAAACACAGAATAATGAAGAGTTTTTTCTTTTTTTTTTTTTTTTTTTTTTTTAACAAGAGTGCAAGCCCAACAACTAAACAGCAACAAAAGAGAGCCAAGAACCCTCTAAGTTAAACAGGTACTTGACCTTAGAAACGACAAGAAAAACTCAATAAGAACGAGGGGAAGGCCCCTCTAACTTAAACGGAAACCTTTCCCTGTCTAACACAAAATTTTACCACAATTTCTCACAAAAAACACACTTATACACACTAATAGCTGTTAAAACAGCTTTTGGGTAAAGACTTTGGAAATTTCTGACAGAAACTTTCAGAAAAAAAAACAGCACTTAGCTCAGCCAAGTTTGAGACCACGTCCTAGCTTGTAAGCGGCAAACGAGATCTGGGGAAATGGTGGTGGTGCATCCTGGGATAGTGAATATCTCAGCCAATAAGAGGCTTCGCTCTATAGCAAAGCGTGCTGAGGCGGAGCCGAGGATCGGCTCCGAACCCATCAGTACAGAATGTAGGCAAGATAGGATCACATAACATCAGTTATTAAGAAAGGATCTGAAGGAGTCTGTCTAGGACATCTGTCTCCCCTAGGAGAGCTGACCACTTTCTGTATTACACTTATATTACTGCTGATATACAGAAATCAGCTGAAAGCAGTGTGGATAATGCTTCCACATCAGTGGTATCAGTTTGGAATATTTGTTGATTGGGACGTTTTTCATTTTCTAGAGGATGCCCACAGAGTCTAGAATAACATTTTCTGCTACAAGTGTGATCTTAACCTCTAGGTATATGGAACTGGGTTCTGTGATAGATCCTCCACTAGCCACTACTGACTGGTATGGTGGATCTTCAAGGTTTTTGTGGGGTTTAGGTATATGAAAAAATTAGGGGAGCCTGGGGTGAGTCACAGTTAGGAGCTCCTGCATGTTGTTTTTGATCAGGCCCTCCTCATTTAGGTTGCTGATTTCAAGAAAGATTTTCTCAAGGAAGTTTTGACATTACATAAAGCTGTCTGTGTAAAAGGCTGTGCTGCCGAATGTCCTTATTATCCTATCACTGCATACATTAGTATCGGTAACTAGGATCCCCCCACCCCATCTGCTTTCATAAAACAGGAGGGTCATGTTTCTTCTTAAACTGAGGTGGGCTTTGGTCACTTCTCTATTTAGGTAATACAGTTTCCTTCTAGCTGATCTATTTAAAAATTGCCTTGTGTCAGCCTTGCATTTGTTTCGAAGGCTGCTATAACTGGGTGGGCAAAAGTTACTCAGCTTTTAGTTATGTTTAACTTGGGGTGGGGGATACTATCATTCCTTTTCCTGCTATCATGAGAACAGACCAAGGCTTATTTTTATACAAATAATCTCATATCTATTAAGGTATTAGCAATGTTGCTTCTTCTATGTGGTAAAAAAGTAAGTCCCTTATTTAAAACTTTGTGTTTCCAATTGCTGAGTGGCATCACAAAGTGGTTCCAGACTTCAGTCCTCCTGATAAGAGGTTACAGCCACCTGACGGTGGGTACCACAAATGCTTTAAATCCCTCTTCCCTTGCCTTGTTTTGTACCTTTGGTGATAACTGGCTTGTGGGGAATTCTGCATTCTCGGCTGATAATTGTTCCTGGTGTGGTTGGATGCTGGGATGTTCTGTTGTGGGGTGTTGGTGGATATGGTCCTTGGTGACCTGTACTGTACTGTCTGTGTTGTGGTACCATGAAGGTTTGTTTCCTGTGGGGATCTCCTCAGGGTATGGTCCAGTTCTGATTTGCTTACATTGAGGCTGTAGCAAAACTCCTGAGCAGTGTCGATGTCTTGTAGATTGTTGTGATGGTGGTCATCTTTATCTGCTCAATCTGGATCTCTAGAGAGGTATGGTATTCTGGGTTGCCTCATGTACCTTCTGGATGCTCTGGGTTTCTTACATGTTGGTTATCTACAGATGTAGGTCCCTCCTCATTGGACTACAACAGGGTGGAGTTGGTCTTTGTGGTCTCTTTCCATTATTTTAAGCTTCCTTTCTTTTCTTTTAACTTCAAATCTGTTGACTCTCTCTTCAATTTCTTGGAATTGTTTGCCTCTGTGTTGTTCAAATAGTTTTAGGATTTCCAACTCAGATTGTGTCTTCTTTTGTTCATTTAGGTTGTGTTTGAGCAAGATTTCCACTAGTTTTAAACTCTTTCCTCACGGTGGAGTTCAATTCTTTAGTCAGGTTCTCATCAAGGTTGTTCCAGATGAGTCTTTTTTTTGTAGTTGTAGTCCTATGGCTATCCTTTTTTTCTTTTTATTAGACTACTGTTGAAATAAAGTTCTTCTTTTCATAAACTTAACTAGTTTCTCGAGTTTAAAGAATGCATCATTGTCCAGTTTGGCTCCATTAGGGGTGCCTGGGGGTTTCTGTCACTCTGCCTCCTTGGGGTGGAGTTTTCAAATAGGACCGGGTGCAAGAAGATCCTTAAATCAGGAAGCCTCATTATTGCCTGTGGCCACGGTCTGTATGTAATTCTTGTCTCTGAGGGTGCTTCTAACATGTGATTCTCTGGAAATTGGCAGTAACCCATCACCTTGTAAGAGGTGGGCTAAGACCACATGCACAGGTAAGGTACAATACTAAACTTCAGTTGACTAGCCATTTAGTTGAATTGGTACAACACTATTTTTAATATATGCAGTACTAAATATGTAAAGAAGAAATGAGGACACATGTTAAAAATGAAGTACCGTAACCCAAGTACTGTCCAAACTATTTTAACAGCAGTTCATAACTGTATTATGACTATGGAAGAGAATTACATGAGCTATGGATATGCATTGGAAAAACATCCCTCACAAGATAAAGTCATCATGTTACTACAAAAGGCAGAGCATGCCACAATGTTCTAATCAAACACTTCATTATAAATTAGTCTCACAAGTTTAACTAATTTGATTATCTTGAAAGAGTAATGTAGTTCTACAGAACTTCAAATAACTTCTAGTAATGTTTAGTCATGCTGACTCTTCTCTTGGAAGGTTGATGGACTATTCTGTAAACTATGAAATGCATGCAACACCAGCATTCCCTGTGTGCACAAATATGACAAGCAAAGCACCTATGCTAGCTTGTGTCCTCCTCCATCTTTGCCAAGAGTTGGAAACTTCAGGGAAGACATAAAAAGTAAAATAGATGGACGTTATTTCTCTAAGCATTGTGGACATAAAAAGTATTCACACCCCTGTTAAAATGCCAGGTTTTTGTGATATAAAAAATGAGACCTCAATAAATCATTTCAAAACTTTTCCCACCTTTAATGTGACCTATAACCATACAATTAAATTGAAAAACAAACAAATCTGTTAGGGGAAAAATATAAAAAATAAAAAAACGTAGAATAAGCTGGTTGCATAACAGTGCAACACCCTTAAACTAATACTTTGTTGAAGCACCTTTTGATTTAATTACAGCATTGTAGTATGGGAAGTTTAGAAGACATAGTAGCCTTAAAATGTTAAATAGAACAGTGTACAAATTAGTTTTAAAGATAGACAGTCCACTTTTTTCTTACAGCTAAAAGTTAATATCTTCTGAAAAAAGTAAAAGCTGTTTTTCATATATGGGAAGGGAATAGAGATAAGAAAAGAACAGACAGCAATTGGTATAAGTGGGAACACAGGCTGTAGCATGCACTTGAGCATGGGTGACATCAATTTTAGGTTAGGTAATGCCTACGGGTGCAGCTGTTCCTATCTGGAGGGTCAGAATTAATTTTTGAAGATGTACTGTTTTGTGTGTTTTTTTTTTTTTTTTTTTTTTACAGTTAATCGGGATGAGGTTGATCTGAAAATGCATTTAATTTTGTAAGGGTTTTTATTAAAACAAAACTCTTGAAAATTGTTACATAGGTTCAAATGGAGATCAGAAGCAACTGCATAAAAGATCAGCCTGCCAAACATTACTTTGTGCTTGTAAAACAAAAGTTAGAAATACACATTCAAAAAATCTGTTATGTATAATAGGTGGGAACAGCTTTTCTATCATAGTGACTACACCATCCATATTATCTTGGAATTTAAATGGCCTTACAGATACAGACAAAAAGGAATAACAACTAAAAAGAAGTTATGCACTCATCATAACGTTCCATCTGAGTAGTTGTACTTCATTTGTCTTCAACCTGTGGGATACGGATCTGTATCGTATCAGAGCCAGCAAAGATATCTAGCATCAACTCCAATCGCCAGACTCCTCTCCTTACCCATAATACACCTTCCTTACCTTCCATCCCCAGATTGAGTTTGCTGAACTTACACTTATAACTTGACCTGATAACATACTTGTGACCTATACTAACAGCCCTTGTAGGCTGAACATGCGCTAAAGGTCCTTGGGAAGGGAGGAGGGATGGCTGAAGACAAATGAAGTACAACTACTCAGATGGAATGTAATCTGACGTAGTTTACTTCATTTGATCTTCAACCTGTGGGGCAGAGTCCCCAGCTACTGAACGCCTGGATGGCCCTCATGGAAGGATATTCCTGAGCACCGTGGAGCCAAAGGATGCTATCAAATCCAATTTATAATGGGAGATAAATGTATAAGATGAGGACCAAGTAGCTGCCAAGCAAATGTCATCTAAAGACACCCTAGACCAGAAAGCTGCAGATGTAGCCATGGACCTGGTGGAATGAGCTTTAACCTAACCTGGAGGAGACATGCCTTTGTCCTTGTAGACCTGCAGGATGCATTAAGAAATCCATCTAGCTATAATACCTTGGAAATAGGTTTACCCAAAAAGGGTTTATAGAACGAATCAAACAATCAGATTTACGAAAATTTTTTGTCCTGTGTAAACAGAATCATAATTGTCAGTGAACATCCAACATGTGTAGTTTGTATTCCATTTTGTTGATAAAAATTGGGAAAGAACACATGCAAATTTATTGTCTGATTGATACTGACTGGTGATGCCACCTTGGAAGAAAGGATGGATTGGTGTGAAGGGAAACTATCTTTATGAAAAATCATGTACAGGAAATTTATAGACAAGGCCTGCAATTCTGAAATCCTCCTAGCAGATGGAATAGTGAACAGAAAAGCTGTTTTCCATGATAGAAATTTTAGATCAACAGTAGCGGCAGGCTCGAAAGGCGGGGTGATCGGAGCTTGAAGAACCATAGTAAGGTCCCACGGGGAGGACAGGATCTTTGACCGGGGGGGGGGCGTAGCAAAAAGGTGTCTGATGAAGGCTTTACACAGTCTAGAAGATGCAAACGATACAGAATTCTCGCCCACATGAAAATGAGAAATGGCAGCCAATTGAACTTTGATAGTAGAAGAACTAGCTCCGTGCTGGAAAATATCAGCTAGGAAATCATGAATAGCAGAAATAGGAGCCTTGAAAGGATCTAAACTCCTCTGAGAGTCCCAAAAAGAAAAACATTTCCACTTGCTGCTATAAACCTTTCTGATTGAGAACTTATGAGCAGCTACCAAAATAGACAACTGAGGAGGAATGTCAGACAGTCCTAGCAATTATGGGAACTGGAGCAGCCAAGCCGTGAGATTCAGGCTGTCCAGATTCAGATGAGGCACCCCCGATGGGTGTGAAATCAGATCCTGAAAGGGATCTAGGATCCAAGGTGGAATCAGAAGGTGAGACCAAAGTAAAGGGAATCCATACCTGGTGAGGCCAGAATGGGGCAATAAGGATCACCTTGCTCCCCAGTCAACAAGTTTTCTGCAGAAACCTCAGAATGAGAGGGACTGGAGGGTAAGCATACAGAAGACTGGGAGGCCAAACATGAACTAGAGCGTCTCTGGGGGACTCCCCCAGTGGGGGGGGGGTTCAGAACAAAAAACCTGCTGCACCTCACGTTGGAAGGAGATGTGAAGAGATCACAGCAAGGTTGGCCCCACATGCTGAAGATCTGTTCCGCTACTGATGGATTCAGAGACCACTCATAAGGCATGAGAATGGAGAAAGCGACCAGTGGAGAGCGCCCATTCCCAAACTCACATGGCCTCACAACAAAGGTGATAAGATCTGGTCCCTCCCTGTTTGCTGATGTACCAGACTACCGACATGTTGTCTGATTGAACAGCAATAGTCCCCAGAAGAAGTTATGAAGGGCCTGCAACACTAGAAGGACTGCCCTCATCTCTAGGACATTGACATGCAAACTGGTCTCCATGGGGGAACCACAGACCTTAGACTGGCTTGCCCGAACAATGTCCCCCCCACCCGAGTTGGGAGGCAACAATGGCCACTGTGGCTTGGGCCGAGGCTGGAATGAAGGGTCGGCCCTCCAAAATGTCCGGAGAGCTCATCCACCATATGAGGGACGACCGACAAACTGGACTTAGGTGGATAGGATAGGTTAGTGGTAAATCCAACAGGGACCACTGAACCACCAAATTCCACTGAAGAATCCGCATGTGTAGTCGGGCACATGGAAGGAGAGTTATGGTCGCCGCCATCAAGCCTAGGGCCCTCAATACAGATTCCGCTGCAGGAGATGAGAATGGTAAATTAGGGAGACATGCATCCTGAGATTCTGAACTCTCTCCGAGGTCAGGAACACTTTGCCCTAGAGTGCGTCTATCCTGGCACCAATGTAGTCTATCACCTGTACAGACTCTAGCAGAGATTTGGATGCGTTGATTGTGATACTCACACTCAGGGCAAGTGTTAGAAAGTAGTCCCTCGTTTGAGAAAGTAGACACCTGGTGGGAGCAGTGAAGAGCCAATCATCCAGGTACAGATAAACCTGAATCCCCTGAAGCCTCAGGTGAGCCGCTACCACTGCCATCACTTTGGTAAACACCCTGAGGGCTGTGGTGAGACCAAAGGGAAGGGCTCGAAATTGGTAATGACTGGCCCCTAGCCAGAAGCGGAGGAACCTCCTGGAGCTTCTGTGCATCTTTATGTGACAGTAAGCATCCTGGAGATCTAACGAGCACATCCAGTTGCTCTCTTGCAGGTACGGCATGGTGGACTGTAGTGTGACCATCTGGAACTTTTCTTTGGCCACCGACAGGCTCAGGGTAGAGAGATGTAGAATGGGCCTTATGTCCCCCATTTTCTTTGGCACCAAAAAGAACCTGGAGTAAAAGCCCGATCCAGACTGTTCTGGGGGGACAGATTTGACGGCTCGTTTTCCTTGCAGCTTGGAAAATTTCCTGTGCTGTTGCCTCCCTTTGCATGGGTGGAACATCCGGGAGGTGTTTTGGAGTGTTGGAGAACCCATGAAGGGGACAGAATATCCTCTGGATATGATTTGTAGCACCCAGCGTCCACTGTTATGGACTCCCATGCTGCTGGGTGCAAGGACAATGGCTCCCCGACTGCCTCCAGAGTAGAACGGTTGGGCAACCCTCAGGCTTGCTGCCCGGGACTGTCTGAGAAAGGTTCAAGACCCAAGGTTTCGCGGACCCTCTCGGCCACTGGGCCGGCATCCATTCTGCCCCCCTCTGCCTCCGGGGGAAGAACAGCCCTGAGTGCCCCGGGAATACCGAGACTTCCAGAACCACATCTTCTTTTGCCCTCTCTGGTGCCGGGAAAAGGACATTTGAGGGTTAGAGAAGCAGATCCCGATGGCAGACAATGTCTTCCTGTCCTTCTCACTCTGGTCTAGAGTCTCCTTGATGGTCTTACCGAACAGAGTCGAGCCATCATAAGGGGCATTGGCAAAGTATGCCTTAAAGGATTCAGTAAATTGGCACAACCTGAGCCAGGCATTATGCCTCATGGACACGCCAAACCCAGCTGCCCTAGCTGCTCCTTCCATTGCATGGGAGAGGAGTCACATGGACGTATTTGATACTGTTCTCAAAGTGGCCATTTTTGTGGAGAACAAAGCCTTGTCCTCCTGCGACATGGAGTTGGGTGGAGACTCCTCCAGCTCCTTCACCAGGTCGCACTGGAGTCTCGTGACATGGGCCAAGTAGTTCAGCATCCTTATTGAAAAGGTGGCTGAAGCATACACACGCTTCCCTAGCCGGTCCATCATTAGAGACTCTCAGTCAGGAGGGTGGACCGAGGAACTTTCCTGAGATAGTTCCCTCTTCGTGTCTGCTATCACCATGGCATCCACTGGGGAGCCCTTGTTCCAAGAAGGCCTATCTATAGGAGGACTCAAAACCTTATTGGGGCAGTTAGGGATTGGCTCCACGGTATCAGGTTCCTTCCACGCCCGCGAGGTGATCAAATCCACTAAAGGATCAGCGGGGGGGCTGCACCCAAGACATAGATGGGCCAATGCCGAAGGACTCCAGGAAACACAGACTCATCAGAGGAGGGCTTGGGGGCAGACCAACCTCCCCACTGGCGCAGGATCTCCATGATGTCTCCAAAGTAGACATCGTCGGGAGGTGACCTTAAGGAGCCCTCCACCTCATCTAAGTCTGTGTCCTTGGTTAGGGACTCAGAGGAGTCCAAGTGCCTCCTCTTACATATATGCTTGCGAGGCACATCTCCCGTGGCACTCTCCAGGGAGTGCTCGCAAGACATTTGTTCCTCTGGGGGAACCATCTGGGGCCCTTTGGGCACGAGCCTTCCCTCTGGTAAGATGACGGGGACTGTAGACAGAGTGTAAGGGGTCTGGGTGGAGCCCGAGGGAGCGGTCAGGGGCCTTGACCCAACGGAGAGGACCTGTTCTACCACATCGAATGCCGAAGGAGAGCAGGCCTCCTGTGAAGCCAATAAGGAGG
The DNA here is from genome assembly GCF_019279795.1 of Protopterus annectens. NCBI lineage: Eukaryota > Metazoa > Chordata > Ceratodontiformes > Protopteridae > Protopterus > Protopterus annectens. The sequence continues at coordinate 1,062,530,507 of NC_056743.1, forward strand.
CCGGTCTCCCTGGGACTGATGTGAGAACCAGAGCCAGTCCCGAAGTGGACGGAGCTCCGAGAGAGGAAACCTGGACTGATGTCGGAGCCAATGGTAAAGGTTTCACTCCCTCAGATATGACCCCAAGGCTCCGAGAGAGGCTCAGATATGAACTGGTCAGGTCTGAGATGCTCCAGGCAGCTGCCGGCATCAAGGACCGTTGGTGCAGACTTCCCGACCAAGACAAACCTCGGATCAGAGAACTCCGAAACCGAAGGTCGGATCAAGGAAGGAGTAATAGGCTGAAAAAAAGGGAAGCGTGCTGCCCCCTCCTGAGGGAGGGGGGAGATGGCAAGACTCCCCACCTGGATCTGTGTATGGATAAACCGTCTCATCATCTTATCCAGATCTATGCCCTAAAGGGAACGGGTCGACCGAGATGAAGGCCACAGACTCTGACCTGGCCGGTCAGGGAGCTGAGGCCCGGGAGACTGGGTGTGCCTACTCTGGCTCCAGGGAGAACCTCGGAGATCAGAGCAAAGGGGAGTCACGGATCCGAGCAGACTTGCTTGGCGACGAGATCCGGAGACCTCTTCCCCTTCGTCTTTGACACTCTCTCCTGCTTTCTACCCCTCCTCTCCTCCACTACCACAGGCTTAGAAGCGGGAGTTTGAGTCCCAGCTTGGGAGGGAGGGGAGGCCAGAGGCAGAGAAGCAGGAGAGGCAGTCACAGCAGCTGCATTGACTGAAGCAGAGAACGAGGAGGGAGGATCAGTGGCAGGAAGAAGCCCCTTGAGGGCCACAATGGCCCTTCTGTCCTTCAAAGCTCGGGAGTTGAACCCCACACAAATGGAACACTCAACACTGAGGTGGGCCATACCTAAACACAATACACACAGAGTGTGGCCATAGGCTGGGGAGAGCTTATGGCCACACTCTGTGCATCGCTTAAAAATAAGCTTTTCAGCCATAACTAAGAAGAAAGGGAAGAAACAAACAAAAACTCTTTTCCTAAGAATCTAAGACCAACCCACTCACTACAATAGACTGACTAGAAAGGGGAGAGGGGCACCAAAGACAAACTACACTAACTAACAACTACTACAAGCCTACACATGAAGCCAAAGTGATGGGTGGTGAGAAAGGGTATCTACATTAATCTAAAATGGCTAACTGAAGAAAAAAATTTTGCAAACTTACAGTCAAAAAACACCCTGCTAGCTGGAGCTCTACAGACATGATGTTTCACAAATCACGGCAAACTAGATCTGGGGATGGAAGGTAAGGGAGGTGTATTATGGGTAAGGGAGGAGTCTGGAGCTCGGAGCTGATGCTAGTAATCTTTGCCAGCTCAGATCCAATACGGATCTGTATTCCACAGATTGAAGATCAAATAAAGTAAACTACTTCAGATATTACATTAAGAACTGCAGAGTGCAAACAGCAATGCTTCAGGATATGAATTTGGAAAGAAACGTCCATATGAATTTAACAAAACAAAAAGATTTCAGAATGGATGTTCAGCATAATATCAGAGAGAAAGGAAAAGGGGGGTAATAATACGAATTGTTACTGGGGCTCCAATAGTGACAGAAGAGGAAAAAAATGAAAGAATGACAGATCTGTGGTAGTAAGGAGCTTTTGGCAATGGAGAAGGATTACACTGGCATGTAATTATATTCCACTGAAAACTGCTATTATGGACCTTCAGAAATTTCTGGGTGAAATAATCACTTCCCTTAGATATTACTTGTAGGTGGGGGCTGGCAATTGTGGAAGACCCTTGGGGCATTAAAGAGGCCAAAGGGCAAAGCAGAGAACTGGAAATGCAAGGAATAAACAGAAAAAATGTAAACATTCCTGCAAAGGGGATGAATAGTGATGTGAAGATAGGCATCCTTGAGATCCCGGAGAATAGAAAAGCCTGATGTAGAACAGGAAATAGGGTCTGAAGAGATTGTGTTCAAAAGAAAGGAACCTTCAGACAGTGCTGAGCTGAGGAAAGCTCCAGAATGCGCCTCCAGGTGCTTTCTTTCCTGAGAACCAGAAACATTCTGGAATAAAACCCCTTCCCAGTTTGAGGAGCAGAAACAGCTTGGTTGATGCTTTGAGAAAAAAGGCTCTGAAGTATATCTGGAAAAAATGGCAGCTGATACTGAGGAGGTCGAGGAATGCCCAAAAATGGAGGAATTTCAACACCAGAAATACCCCTGACAAATGATAGACAGAATCCAAGAATTCAGAGTGATTTTTAATCAACTGTAAAGAGACAGGGAAAGACAAAAATATAAAGGAACCTGACTTAGGAGGGAGGGAATAAGGCAGACAGAACCTGGCTTGTATAGAAAAGGAGGCTTCTGAGTAGTAGAAGTCCGAGTAGACTTAGGAGGAGCCTTATAGAACATTTTACTTTGGGAGGAGGGTGAGACTGTCTGCCTACGTACAAAGGCAGGCTTGGAAGGATAACTCCTCTGAAATCTGGGAACAGAGGACAAAAAAATTTACATTTGCTTACCGGGAAAGCCCGACTGGACAAACTGTCCTTTTTCAGCAGATGTCCGGGGGAGAAAAGCTCTACATTAATACATATAGAGATTTTGCATAGTTACAATAATAAAATACAGACCACAACATTTATACAAATAAAAAAATGGATCACTGTACAGTATGACATTGCCTATATTACAGTATTATTACATTTTAACACAGCAACATATTTACAGGTTGCAAGGATTTATACATCGCCAGAGTTCGACAATGTGGAAAAGTAGTTTAGAAATACAGTTCAAAAATGAAGAGCAGACTAGGATAACTGTTCATAGGGTGACTTAAAATTAGAGACAGTTTATATTTAACTGGGTTAAGTATAAGAGCATAACCATGTATTGGATATATGGGTTTTAAGGATCTTTTTGAATTTTGCAGTGCTTGCTGTACTTATATTTTGTTGCAGTATATTCCAGAGTATAGCTATGGAACTGGAGTTGAGGGATTTGTCAGCTGAGTTATTAGGTATAAAAGTCTTTAATAGTGGTTTGTGAACAAAGGACTGGATTGGTAGAGTAGGACTGAAGGAGATTGTGAAGAGCAGTAGCTTTATCTGGTTGGTAGAGTAATTCGTGGGCAGTTGTCAGTTGGTTGTAGGTTATGATGCTGGGCAGTTCTAGCCAATTTAGTTGTCTTAATGTCAGGCGGTGGTGAGATCTAGATATAGATCTAGTGGCAAACTTTGGAAATTTACTGTAGCAGGTGTCAAGTTTATTTAGCTAGGATTTCTTAAGGTTAGTGAGAAAGGGAGATGCATAAAGGAAGGTAGAGAGAAGGCATGTTCTAGCAATGGTTGCTTTCGTGTGGTTTGTTAGAAATACTTTATTTTGATATAGAAATCCAAGTTTTTTGTGGACCTTCTTAATTGACTGGACTATGTGTACGCTGAATCTCAAGTTACTACCAACTGACACACAGAGAAGTTTAGCACTGAATACTGGATAAATTGTATTTGCTGATGAGCTATAGAAGGATGGGGGTGGGTCCATGGCTCTTGTGGGAAAAAAAGCATGAGCTTAGTTTTGTTGGGGTTTAGGATGAGCTGAGCATTGGCTAGCCAACATTCTATTGAAGACAGGGACTGCTGTGTTATGATTTGAAGTTGTTGGAGTGTGGGAGCAGTGCATATTAGAGTAGAGTCATCTGCGTACTGGACAAGGGAAGCATGTAGAGACGTATAAAGATTGTTAGTAAAGAGGACGAAGAGGAAAGGACCTACAACAGACCCCTGAGGAACTCCAAGAGTGACTGGTAGAAGGGGAGAAAGATTCTATTCCCATTTTATAGCCTCCTGGCACCCAGATAGGTAGTCCTGGAGCCATGCAAGTGAGGACTGGCTAAGTTTTAAATCAGAAAGAGCTGTTAAGAGTTTATTATGAGAGATAGTATCAAAAGCTTTAGATAGGTCAAGAAAGATGCAGGATACTAGTTTACCATCATTTCTATGCTGATTAATGGTGTTAGTACAACTACTGCCCTGTTGTCCTTTACTATGTTTAGGCCAGAACCCATGTTGAGTATCAGACAGGAGATTGTTAGCTAAGAGATAGTTTAGTAGTTGGGACTGAATAAATCTCTGTAATAATGTAATGTAAAGGTGACAAGATTGCGAAAGGATAGTAGTTGGTTAGTGCTGTTGATTTTACCTCCTTTATGCAGTGGGATTAATATGTGACTTTCCAGATGGTTGGGTATTTTTTGTTCAAAGATGGATCGGTTAATAAGGAAGGATATGAAGAATGAGATGGCATCAGCAGAGACTGAGCTACACCGCTGGTAACTGACCAGCAGCTACTGTTGTCAAGTTTTTTAGATATTTTTTATAATTTCTGTAGGGACAGGATGGAAAGAAAAATTCTTACTATACAAATTAGTGGTCGATTGTGGCAGAGGTGGTATAGAGCTGCAGTTACTTGTGATGGCCAAGACGGACTCGGGTATTTATTAAATGGCACTTAGATACTATCTACAGTAGTGGTAGGTGTACTGGTTTGTTATGGTTTTAGGATTTTTTTTTTTATTACTGTTCAGAATTTTTGAGGATTATTTAGATATTTTGTTCGGCTGCCCTTATAATAGTTTATATTATCTTGACCGATTTTTTTTTTTTTTTTTGGCTTTGTTTCTTAGTTCTAAGTAGGCTTGTTAAATTGTTAGGGTTTTATTGGTTTGCCAGTTCTTCCAAGCTTTATCTCTAGTTTTCAGTAGTGACCTTGTTTCCTTGGGTAGCCAACGTATATAGTTAGATTTAATTCTTATTGTCCTTGGAGGAGTAAGTTTGTCCAGGATATTTAGGAAAGTGGAATTAAAGATATCTATAGCTTCCTCTAGAGGGAGATACTTGAGGGTTGTGACGAACTGCAGTGTTTAAGGATTATAATGAATTTGTTAGGGCTGAATTTTTTTCTGTTACAAATCTGTTGGTAAGTACAAGTTTCAGTGTATTTACGTGGTGTCTTAGAAGGTAAGTTGGGAAATGTTCTCTAAAGGTACCTAGAAGACAACCGAAGTGTGAGGAGAGAGTGAGTCTATTTGTAAGAACACAGTCCAGGACGGACTGTCTCCTGGATGTTTTGTCTATCCCAGATGGGAAATTAATTAAATGGGTAAAGCTATGAAGATTTATGTGATTAGTTGGGCTTTGAGAGTCACAGGTGTACTAGTCCAAACTGAAACCGCCCACAATGACTACTTCTTGTCGTAAGGAATTTGAAGACCACTGTAAAATGTCTTCAACTGTACAGAGGTTGTTGCTAGGAGGGATGTAGGCTCCAACTAGGTTTGTTTTTTTTTTTTTTTTAAGAGTTCAGTGTTCATTTTTTAAACATTTCTGTGTTATTGAACATGGGGGTACTTTGATTGATGGCTACTAGATTGAGACTATTTTTAAAGAAAATCTCAGTACCTCCCTCTTGTTTAAATTCCTGCAAGGCATTACCCTTCTCCTGCAGGCACTTAAGCTCAGCAACTGCAGAACCAAAGAGATTTTTATTGTCAAGAGGAGCATCCATCAATTTAACCTTAAATATCATCAGGCAAAGGTTACAGGTGAAGCCAACAATAATGTCTTAAATCAGTACCAAAGGCAGCAGCTCTAGAAGCATCAGCTCCATCATAACTAAATTTAATCGAATGGCCACTTGAGAAGAGAACCTTAATAAAGAGAGGGCCAAAGCGTTCCCCTCACAGTCAGGAAGGTGAGAAATAACCTGATAAGCCTGAGAGAGAAGAGCTAAAACAAACTTTGTCTTGTGGGTCTGGTAGTTAATAGCCAGAAAGGCAAAGGTAGCTGCAGTGTACACCTTTTTTGCCCAGCCTTTCCATGGCCTTACTACCCTTATCAGTAGGAAGTAATTTAGTGGAAAGCAACAGTTGGAAGGTTTGCCAAAAGAAACGGCGACAACAGTGGAGTCAGAAGGAGGACATTTGTAAAGAAATAAGAAGTTATGTACTCACCATAACATTCGATGTATGTAGTCCATCTCACCTCACATTCTTACCCTGGGGTTTGGAGCCGAATATCAGCTCCAACTCGGCCGATTTTTCTAGCTTGAAGTCTTTCATTGGCTGGGCTAAGCAGGTATCCCATGGCGCACTGCTCCATATCCCCAGATCTAGTTTGCTGCGAAACTCATTTGTACTCCATGCACATATCACATCCAGGTAAAGAATAAGCTAAGCAAGGAAACTCTGCAGGTAACAACCTAACCTCCAAATCCTCCAGGAAGGGGGAAGGTGGGAAGGTAAGTAAGAATGTGAGGCGAGATGGATTACATACATCGAACGTTATGATGAGTACATAACTTCTTGATGTTATGCAGTCCTATCTCACCTACATTCTTACCCGTGGGACAGCATCCCTAGCACCTACATCCTGGGTGGCTCATAGGAAAATACTCCTGAGAACTGTGGAGCCAAAGGAAGACCTACCCCTGGAGACCATGTCCAATTTGTAATGAGAAACAAATGTGTGAGGAGAAGCCCAAGTAGCTGCAGCACATATATCATCCATTGACAATCTGACTTGATAGGCTGTAGATGTGGAAACAGCCCGAGTAGAGTAAGCCTTTACTGGAAATGGCAGATCTTTACCTCCTGCTTGATAGATGAAATAGATACAACTAGATATCCATCCCTGGAGACCGGGGACCCCATTCGATTTTTTGAAAAGGAAACAAAAAGTTGGTCAGACTTCCGGACATCTTTTGTTCGGTGCAGATAGAAGCTTTATTGTCTGTGTACATCCAACTGGTGAAATCTAAGTTCTGCCTTGTTAGAAAAACGGGGAAGACAGGCAACTCAATGGATTGATTTAGATTGATTTAGATTAGACATGGAAGCCACTTTAGGAAGGAACAAAGGGTTTGGTCTAAGAGAGACCCTTGTCCTTATGGAAGATTAAGTATGGAGGTTTGATAGAGAAGGCTTGAATTTCTGAAACTCTCCTTGCTGAAGTGATTGCTGTTAAGAAGGCTGTTTTCTAGGTCAAGAATTTCAATTCGCAGGTAGCTGCAGGCTCAAAAGGTGGTACAGTAAGGGCTTGTGGAACAAAATTGAGATCCCAGGGCATGATAGGTTTGGAGATCGGGGGACGGAGTAACAGAGTACCCTTCAGAAAAGCCTTGCAGAGTCTATGCACCATGAGACTAGGCTCATTCACTACATGAAAATTAGAGATCGCTGCCAGTTGAACTTTGATGGTGGCTGATGTGGAACCCTGATGGAAAAGCACAGACAAAAACTCCAGGACTTAAGCGATTGGAGCTGTGTAAGGATCAATGTCTCTGGTATGTGCCCAGATAACAAACCTTTTTCATTTACTAGAATAAATCTTTCTAGTGGATGGTTTATGAAAGGACGACTATATGAACCACTTCTGGTGAGAAATTATGGAGTCTGACTAATGATGGAAGTGGAGTAGCCAGGCTGTCAACCGGAGGGTCATCAGGGAGGGGTGGAACTGTCCCAACATGTGCATCAGTAAATCTGGTTGAGGGTCCAGAGTCCAAGGAGTGTCCACAATGAATTGCTGAAGAAAGGGAAACCAAACATGGCGAGGCCAGTGTGGAGCAATCAGAATGATTCTGCTTCCCAAGGATTACGCTTTTTGAATCACCTTTGACAGAAAGGGAAATGGAGGGAAAGCATAAAGCAGACCGGAGGGCCAATCATGAACCAGAGCATCCCTGGGTGACTCCCCCTTGTGGGGGGGATCAGCATGAAGTAGTTGCTGCATTTCACATTGAGGGGGCTGGCAAAAAGGTCGCAGCAAGGCTGACCCCATCTGCTGAAGATTCGCTCTGCAACCAGGCAATTAAGGGACCACTCGTAAGGCATCAGAATAGCTCTGCTTAGCCTGTCAGCAATCACCTTGGACTTCCCCAGAATGTGCATTGCCACCAGAAACCGTTGGGAAGTTACTGCCCAATGCCACACTTGCATGGCCTCTCTGCAAAGAGGGAAAAACCTGGTTCCCCCTTGCTTGCTTAGATACCACACTACTGACATGTCTGAGTGTATCGCAATCGTCCCTAGAGGAAGAACACTCTGAAGTGCCTGCAACGCAAGTAGCACTGCTATCATCTCTAGGACATTTATATGCAGATGTATCTCGTGTTCTTGCCATGTGCCTTGGACTGTCCTGCCAAGATAATGCCCCCCACCCCATCTGGGAGGCGTCCATGGTCACCGTGGCAACTGGGATGGGTTGAATGAAGGGTCTTCCCCCATCCAAATTGTTGCTGCACAGCCACCAACCAAGGTCCTGCTTGCATCTGTCCGTGAGCAAGATGGGGTGAGACAGTCGAAGTCTTTGGAGAGACCATTGAACAAAGAGGAGCCACTGGAGAATTCTCATGTGCAATCTCGCTAGAGGGACCAACATGATTGTTGCTGCCATGGTCCCTAGGAGCTGGAGAACCCATCTTGCTTTCACTTGTCTCAGGGGCATCAGCATGTGTATCTGTTGTTGTAAGACTCTGATCTTTTCCTGCGGTAAAAATGCTCGCATTCGAATGCTGTCTAATTCTGCTCCTATAAAGGTGACATGCTGCGAGGGCAATAAAGCAGATTTTTTCCAATTTATTGTTATATCCAACTGGTGACAGAGTGATGGTAGCGTCCCTGGTTTGAACTAGTTGATGCCTGGTGGGGGCGGTAAGGAGCCAGTCGTCCAGATACGGAAACACTTGGAATCCCTGACGTCTCAAGTGAGCCGTCACCAACGCCATACACTTGGTGAACACCCTGGGGGCTGTGGTGAGACCAAAGGGCAGGGCTCAAAACTGGAAATGACTGGCTACCAGCTGGAAGCATAGGTGACCCCTGGATGCCCTGTCCATTTTCACACGGTAGTAAGCCTCCTTGAGGTCAATGGAGCACATCCATACCTCCTCTCCCAACAATGGGAGAATCGATTGTAGTGTGACCATACGGAACTTGGACTTGTGTATGTAGTTGTTCAGTTGGCTGAGATCTAATATGGGTCTCAGGTCCCCTGTTCTTTTCGGCACCAAAAAGAATCTTGAGTAAGTCCCTAATCCGATTTGGTCTGAGGGGACACACTGGATGGCTCCTTTTTCTAGCAGCTTTGAGACCTCTGAGGCTGCTTGATCCCTTTGACTGGGTGGAATGTCTGGGATTTTTCTGATTGGCAGGGGGTCTGATGTAAGTGGAATGAGATGACCTCCAGAAATTATCCGTAATACCCATCAGTCCTAGGTAATGCTTTCCTAGGCTTCCGGATATAACGAAATTCGACCCCCAACTGGCTCCGGATAAGCACAGCCGGGCACACCCTCAGGAACGAGAGTAGGAAGAGCAACAAAAGGAATCACGGTCTCCTGAATTGCAGGGGGCCCCCTCTGCCTCTGGGGCAACATCTCCCTGAATAACCTCCCGCTCCCCTGCCTCTGGAGGGGGGGGGTTCACCTTGTGCAGCAGGAAAAAAACCTCTGTGATTTCTTGAACCACATCCCCCCCCCCTCGCTAGGCCTTGGGATAAGGCCTAGAAGGAAGGGAAAAATGGACCCTACGGCAGACAGGGTCTTTCCCTCTTGCTTGCACCTTGTGAGGGTGTCTTTCACTTTGGTCCCAAACAAAGAGGAACCATCAAAGGGGGCATCAGTAAAGGAAGACTTGAAGGCCTCCGCAAAGTGACACAGGCACAGCCAGGCTTGCCTTCTGAGGGCGACCCCTGAGCATGCTGCCCTACTCGCTCCCTTGGCTGCATACGAAATGAGCCACATGGATGAGTTAACAATGGAGATGAGGGTAGAGACCTGGGTGTTAACCATCTCAGCCACAGCCTCAGGAACGTTACCCGCAAGAGTATCTCCTAACTCCTTGAGGAGATCTCTCTGGAGCAGAGTGAAGTGAGACAGGTAATTCAGTGACCGTAAGGTGAAGGTTGCTGACGAGAGGGTACGCTTCCCGTACCGATCCATGGTCCTAGACTCCTTGTTAGGAGGATGGACAGATGAAGAAGACTCTGCTACTTCCTTCTGAGTGGCTGCCGCCGCCACCACCATGGCATCTACAGGGACTCCTTTAGACAGAAACTCTTTGCCCTGGGGGGTGGAAAGAAACTTGTTGGGACGCCTGGGTATGGGCTCCACAGAATCAGGGTTCTCCCACACTCTTCAACAAATCAGATCAAGGAGTTTGTCAAAGGGTGAAGACACCCAGGAGGCAGAGGGCTGAGCACCAAAGGCCTTAAGGAATACTGACTCCTCCTCAGAAGGGGCTTTGGACGGCCAGTCACCTCTTTGTTTCAGTATCTCCAGGATGTCGGAGAAGGAAACATCAGCAGAGGATGACTTGGGGGACCCCTCCGATTCCTCGAGGTCAGTATCAGAGGTGAGGGACTCATCCTGGGAGTCTATGTGCTTCCTCTTGCACATTTTCTTTCTGGGGGGCTCCTCAGGCACGAACTCTGAGGGACCCTCAGAAATTTGGGGACCACTCATGGGGGTATCCCTAGGTCCTGGTGCTCTGCTGTCCATGGATGGGTGGTGATCAGAAGCTCTCACCGGAGTGGTGGGGGACAGAGTGACCGACCTGCCTGATGTAGCAGATGTTCTGTTCGGCGCGGTCCGCATAGCCTCGAAGGCTGCCCCCCCCCCCAAATCCGAGGAGCGACCAGTCTCCGAGGCCATGATGGGGGTCAGAGTTCCCCGAGCCGATGCATCGTGAGGGAGGCTCAGGACTGAAATAAGCCCCGAGATGTCCCCCTCAGGCCCGACCAAAGAATCCAGAGTCCCTAACTCCAGGGTCGGAGCCGATGCCAGTACCGATGGAGCCAAATGGAGCATCGGAGCTGGCCTAGGAACATCACATGGAGCAGAACACTCAGGCTCCGAAGACAGAGATGAGCTCGGAGGAGGCATGACCGAAGACGGGGTCGGGAAGGGCTCCGGAGCTGACTGGGCCGGAGCCAAAAACAATTTTGCCAAAACCAGTGTCTGGAGGAGCGTCTGAACCACCCTATCAACATCCACATCCGAAAGGGTCCTGGAGGATTTGGAAGACAGGGATGGAGAATGAGATCTCCTCTCAGGAGAAGCTGGTCTGAGACTGGGCGATCGGCTCCTAAGAGGTTCCAATAAAATTGGAGCAGACGCTGGTTCCGTCAATACCGACGCTTCCTGTGGCCCAGAGGACAGTGGAACCAAGGAGGTCGATGCAGTTTGAGATTTTCTCTGGAGGCTCCGATGAAGCTGACTGAGCCGGAGATCTCTTTTTTGACTTGCCAGATTTTGATTTTCCACTGGAAGACGAATCCATAGCCTCTTCAAAAGAGGGTTTCAAGAGTCCCTTTAAAATTAGCTTATTCTTTCTCTCTTGGAGAACTCTAGGACTGAACGCATGACAAAAACTGCAGGATTCCTGCAGATGGATGGCTCCCAGGCAAAAGACACAAATGGAATGCCCATCGGTAATGGACATTTTGTAGCCACATTTAGAGCACTTTTTGAAACCCGAAGGTTTGTGCTCCTTGGGATCTTTAGACATCTTAACTACTACGCCAACAAGACAAAAACCCAAGTCTGAGAACAACACACAGACGCTCACACTACAAAAAGCGGGAACAACGCTAAACAGTAATCAAGACTAAACAGTGACCAAACACACACTAAAGAGCAAATACAAACTCTCAAGGGATTGACACCCACAAGGAAAGGGAAAGGCCAAACCTCTAACTTAAATGGTCTAGACCGTACTCACACAGAAGGCAAAACGAGGGGAACTAGGCCCTCTAACCGAAATGGGCCTAGCCAGAGGGAATGGTCAGTGGGATACTACACAACAATCACATGATCACAGCTCTCAACAAACTTAGACAAAGTTAGACAAATAGCTATGAAAATAGCTTTTGATATGAATCAAAACTTTTCTTAAGACAAGAAAAAAAGAGGGTACTTAGCCACAGCCAAACGAGATCCGAGCTACACGAGCGACAAATGAGATCTGGGAATATGGAGCAGTGCACCATGGGATACCTGCTTAGCCCAGCCAATGAAAGACTTCGAGCTAGAAAAATTGGCCGAGTCAGAGCCGATATTCGGCTCCAAACCCACGGGTAAGAATGTAGGCGAGATAGGACTACATAACATCTTATATTCCTCTGGCAATTCATAAAATTTATCAGGTATTTTAGGGGCTGAGGGCTGGGAATCAGGTGCCTGAGAAGCTGCTGAAAGTGTGTCCAAGAAGGCAGCAAGGACAGGAGGGACAGCAGAGGGCTTAGGAGACTCCATCTGAGGAGTTCATACTACCTCTTCTGGACATCAGAAACCTGAGTACAGCCCCATTTAAAGAATTCCATCATATGAGAGATAGTATCCCCAAAGGAAAGTTCTTCAAAGGGAGAATTTCGACTAATGGAGTCCTCGTCCTCAGAACCATAGTCTACCAAAGAATGAATCTGAGAGGAATAAGCCAAAGACTCTTCTCCAGAGTCCAATTCTTCATCAGCTGAAAGATTTCTGCTCCCAAGGCCTCTTAGGAGAACAGATGACCAAGGGGGGAAGCCAAGATCAAACTCCCTTGGGGGGGGGGGGTAGCTTCAAGGCCATGTGTGCATTAAACTTTCCCTGTGTGAAATCCTGCCACTCACAGCGAGGATCTTTAGGAGTAGGGGAATTTTTTTTCTGCTTCTTTTTCAATGGGACGTCAGCCCTAAAGGTCTTAAGAAGTTTGGACCCTTGTCAATACTCAATTTGCTTAGTGGAAATCTCCTCCCTAACAAGAATCTGTGGAACATCCCTTGGTCCCTCAGACATGATTAGCGGTGGTTCCTCCTCAGCATGCATAATTAATGTCTGCAGAGCCTCCAAGGAAGTGTCAGAAGTAAGATCCATGCTGGCCTCCGAAATGGTCACAGCACAGAAATCTGATAGACTAACTGGATGACCCTCCAGGCTTTTACCAGTCTCAAGAGAGACATCCAGGGGAGGTGGTACAGCAGACAAATTCGACCCAACTTTCTTGGTCTTCATGGCAGATGACTGACAATTCTGCCATTGCACCCTGCACCAACAATTTAAGACATTAGTTCTCTTGGTAGATAGATAAGAAGAAGAGATGATTATGAAAAGTCTTAGGGACAAACTTGACAAATCGGGCGCAACATAAGGTCGTGAGAACCACCCAAGGAAAAAAGTGCTTGTGATGGTCGTTATGGGAAATCTGTCTCACACTGACATTTTCCCTATATGGTTGACATGTAGCCTTGCAAGAAAAAGAAACTGTCAAGATAAGAAAAACACCAATTGGGGCACTTTTCTGAAAATGGCTCGGTAACAAACAGATGGAGTCTTCAGACCGACAACTGAAGATGGCGTTTGGACTGGCGACAAAGAAGTTCTGAGGTAGATTCATCTATACAGCATTGTTTTGCCTGAAAAAGTGAGCGGGGAGCATATGTGTGATGTGCAATGTCCTAAAAAACTAAGGCTTTGGTATACTATTTGGAAGTGGGGCTGCCCTTTGCAGGGATCCCTTTTGTAAGAAATACTTCAACGGTGATATGGAAAGACATCCACTGTTGCCTGGGCCAAAACAGGGCACCACCACTATCTCTGTGGAGTCTTTCTGAACTTTAAGAATCCTGGGTATCAGTGGAAAGGGTGAAAAAGCATAAAGGAACAGTCCTGTCAATGGGAATGAGAAAGCATCTGCATTCCTGCCCTGTTTGCATGGTATCCTGGAACAGAATTTATTTAACTGTCTGTTCTGGGAGGTGGTAAACAGATCTATTTGAGGTATTCCCCAATGCTGGATTAATTCCTGAAAGACCTCCAGGAGCAGCTTTTGTGAGGGTCTGTCCCGGTCCTGGTCCAGCTTAACTTGTCTGCTTACAATGTTTTACTTTGATAGAATATATGTAGCCTGAATAGTCAAACTTGAACTGAATTTCTGCCTCCCAGGCTATCACAGCAAATCCACAAATAGGGTAAGATCTGGTACCCCTCTGTTTATGTACCAAACACCTTAATGTTGCCTGTGAAAATGAGTAGAGTTCTTGGAGACCATAAATTATTTAGGGCTTTCAAAGCATTTATAACTCTCATCATCTCATTAACATTCATATGTTTTTGCCCGTCCTGATGGTTTCACTGACCTTGCAGTTTCACTCCTTTGGACATAGATCCAAGGACCAGGTCTGAAACATCCATTGCGACAGACTGAAGAGGAAATGTAATGGAAAATGGGAAACCTGGATTCCAGGAGAACCGGTCTACTCACCATAGATCTTCCCATCTTACAAATCTCCAGAATTCATATCTGAAAAGATAAAGCAAGCAAATGCAGAGTCCAACATACATTGAGGTACCACTGAATTTCTAATGTGAAGTCTGGCCAAGGGAATCACAAGAATGAAAGAAGGCCATGTACACCAGAATCCTGCGAAATTCCTTAGTTTTAATTGAAAAAAAATCAGAAAACTGTTGGAAGAGCTCTACTATGAAAGAAGAAAATGTCTTCCAAGGGCAGGATCTAATAGGGATCACAGGGAAAACTGTTCTGTAAGGCATCTTGAGAAAAGATTTATGTAAGTTTAGGTGGCAACTCAGACTGAGTAGAAGATTCTGAACATCTGCTAAGGATTTTTGAAAACTGGAAAATGAGTTACATATATAAGAATCATTCAAATATGATAAAATGTGAATGCCTTGAAGCCTGCAATAAGCCTTTACTGGACACAAACACTTGTAAATGCTCATGGTCCAGTCTTTAGATAGTAAGACAGAAAACTATATCTGGCTTACATTAACAACCATCTGAAATATTTGCCAATGGGAACATGATGGCAGACATCTTTTATGTCTAGCTATATCTTGAAAGCTAGTAAAGGGACAAGCGGCAACACAGTCTGAATGGATACCACATTGAACTCTGGGACCCTAACACAAATATTTGGAATGGGAAGGTCTAGTACAGTGTTGCCAGTCCCTTCTTTCTTTGGCACTAGAAATATCCTTGAATATAACCCAATGCTCATCTGACAAGCAGTCTGAAATAATCTGGTGCCACAAAGATATGGACTCAAGAAAGAGGGGGAGATTGCCATTGTCTGTTTGGGTGGGGGTTTAAGACGGAAACAGTTGTTTTGACCTTTTGGACTGCTCTTGACTTTAAGAGGCTTTCCCTTCTTTTTGGAGCATCCTTGTTATTGCTTTTTTTGTTTTTTTTTTAAATTATGTTTGTTGGCACCTTGCTGCTAGAATTACTTTTTGAAAGAGAGAGAGAGATGAAGTGGGAAGAAAATGTTTATTTGCCTTACAAAAGCTTGAAAGATTTGGGTTACTCCTTGAACCAACTTTCAGCCTCTCATCAAATCTCTTATACACCTCAGCTGCAGAAGGGCCAAACTGAACTTCTCTATTCAGGAGATAATTCCACATTTCAGTTTTAATGTCTTCTGGAAGATTTGGAGAATTCACCCAAGAAAATCTAAATGACTGACCCAAATGTAGGAGCACTGGAGACCGTATCAGCAAAATCTTAAGAGCACGAGCACTTTAAAGGTATGTTTATTTACATGAGTAGCAGATACAAAACATGCATTTATGGAATTCTGCGCCTCAGAAGACGAAAGTCTAGCAGTTATTTTTTTTCTATGTTCTCAAAAGACAGAAGTAAAAACTAACATGAGAGTTAAAGTTAAAATTCTGAATGTTAAAACGGCAAAATAATAAACTTTACTCCCATATTTGTCAAAAAACTTTAACTTACTTGTCAGAGGAAAGCACTCAGCATTAGCAATTTTTCAGCAGTAGTAGTTTTGAATGAAGAGATCACTGCAGGGTTTGCTTTAGATTTAGAAAACACATTTAGAATCGGAGGTATCCTGCACAATCCATCCAACTTCCTAGGAGTTAGGAGGTTGGCTGTCAGGAAAATATTCTCAAAACCAGATAAAACAGGAAGAATATCTGCAGACTGAGGAATATCCAACTGTAACAAGTCATAACACATTTACTAGGAAATAGAAATTTCATTCTGATCCCACTTAAAAACCACTTTCACTTTAGATAAAAAAGGTCTTTTGGATGCAAATCTGAATCATTCCTTTCTCAGAATCAGAATCTTCAGGTTGTGAAGAAAATCATGAACCATAACATTCTCCCTCCACCCTCTCCTGACTGAAAATTGGAATTAGACAGAGAGGGGAGTAGGTAAAATGAAAGCAGAAATTAACTCTCTAGCAAATCCCAGGAAATCTTCCTTATCTGTGGAAACAAAAAAGTAGACTTTTTTTATTTTTTATTTTCTTCTCCTGGAAAACTTGCAGGAAAAATTCATAAACCAAATCAGACGCATTATCCTGGGGATAAGGCTCTCCCAGCTATACAGTAGACTTTCACCCACCTCCTCCTCCAAGACTTACTTGAGTGGTTCACCCATACACACAGGGCAACCCTTCAGCTGCAGAGCACATGCCTATCCTCTGTTCCTTAGCTCTATAGATGCTACACCAGACGGACATGGGAAAAAAATGAGCAGTCCAAGAAGCTAAATGCAGCCAGAGCAGTCACCCATCGCAGCTGAGGCAAACCAAAATTCTAAAGACTCACTGACCGCTTTCTTCTTACAGACAGTGGAAGAAGACCAATGAGACTATTAACTGCTCCGTAGGTTCAGTCATGAAGGAAGCCTCCAAAATGAGCAATAGAGCCAGAAAGAGTTGGTAAACCCAGTGATAGTGAAAAAGACTGAGCCCTAGGGAATGCCACTTGTAATCGGTTCAGAGTCGGACCTAGCTCCCACAACTCCCACCATGTGGGTTCTGTCCGTGAGCCAGTTGGCAACCCATCTTGGAACATAGGAGTTTATGTTCAGGCTGGTGAGCTTGTCTATAACACTAGAATGAGGAATAGTGTCGAAGGCCTTTGTGAGGTCTAGGTAGGCTGTGTGTACCACCTTTCCCTCGTCTATAGCCTTGGTAACTGTCTCAAAGAAGTCCACCAGGTTTAGGAGGCATGATCTGCCCTTAAAGTCATACTGGGTAGGGTCCAGTGTTTGGAGGTACCCAATGTCTCTGTTAATGAGTTCCATGATGATGCACTCCATAGCCTTGCAGACCAAGCTAGTCAGGATTATAGGGCGATAGTTCCCGGGGTCTGTTGTGGCTCCACCTTTGTGGAGCAGAATAACCGCTGCTGTGCATCACTCTATGGGTACATAGCCTGTGGAGAGGCTGAGTTTGAACAGTGTGTTTAAGTGAGGGGTTAGTTTGTCTTTGAGCTCGTGTTGGACGCAGCCTGGGACACCTTCCGGTCCCACTGATGCTCTGTTTTTGGCTTTGGAGAGGGTTATTTTAACCTGGGTGTCTGTGATTTCAGGGACTCTACATTCTTCTGGTATGGTTATGAGCCCTTTTGGGGGTGGGGGGGTGAAGTTTGTGCTGAACCTGTCTGCCAGGATGTTGGCGATATTGGTCAGTTCAGTGTATTTTGTGCCATTCTGCACTAACTCCGAGCAGATCTGAGCATCGGCACTTAGATTCTGGACATAGCTAAAGACTCAGGTCACTCCAGAACAAGTATAAATATCTTTGGAGTCCTTGGCAATTTTTCTTTTGAAGCTCGCCTTGGATGATTTTATGAGGGATTATAGTTTCTTGCTGATACTGATCAGGGATGTCTTCCCTTCTTGGGATTTTTCTGTACTAGTTTCCTCCTTCTATTGTACAGCTTGTTTATGGCAGGAGTCCACCAGACTGGCTTCCTTTTCTTGGAGGAGTGAGTCTTGGTTTTGCTTGGGATAGCACTATCCATGCATTCTTGTAGGTGCCCGTAGAATACATTAGTAAAGGATTTTGCAGCTAGGACAGCATTATCCTTTAGCATGGGGGCTTTGAAACTTTCCACCTTGGTCTTAAGTAACGTGAAGTTTGCTTTTGAAAAGTTTTTCACCCAGGGGTGGGTGTGGAATGTGGATATCCAAAGTGATTTGTTTATCTAACCAGGAGGGGTTGACCTCTGGTGTGGAACACTGGTCACCCATGTTGGTGATGACCAGGTCCAATATGTTGTCACTTCTGGTGGGAGTGTTGACCAGTTGAACCAGGGTGTTTGAGTTTATAAATTCTAGGAAATGTTGGGCAAGGGAGTTAGTACTTGAGTAGTTCTCCCAGTTAATGTTTGGGTAATTGAAATCACCCAATATTAGGATGTTTGGTAGGACCTTTATGTTTCCCAGTGTTTCCAGAAATGCAGAATGGGGGTCCTGGACATGGTGGGTGATCTGTAGCAAGCTATAATTTGAATTGCAGTTATGCCCGTTGTTAGTTGCACGTGGATGATCTCTGAAGCATCGTGCTGTGCCACTAACCTGGAGGTGTGGGTATCCTTGATAAATATGGATACGCCCCCACCTTTTGTATTTCGGTTCGGGTTCTGTGGCTGAAATGTATGGTATGAGTTGTAGCCTGGTACTGCTGGGGTGCTCTCTGGAGCCTTAAATCAGGTTTCTGTTACTGCACATTAATCGATTTTCTCCATACTGAGGAGTGCCTCGAGTGCGTGCATTTTGAGGTTTAGACTTTTGGCACTCAGTAGCATTACCCTCAGTCTTTTGTTACTTGTGCTATTTATGGTGCTAGGTTTGTCTTTTGGGCCTTGCCTAAAAAAAGCACTATGGGGGTGGCAAGAGCCTTGGCCAGTATTCGAAAGCCTAAGAGTGACAGGTGCAAGCCGTCTCTAGCGAAGTAGCGTGCCTTGAAGAGCATGTCATCCCAGGTGGACAGACACTGGATCACCTTTGAATGACACCTGCCAATTGTTGATATCAAGAATTTTTTTATTTATACCGTGGTATCATTCTCAGGATGCTACTCAGGGTCAGGGTCATACCGGCCTGGGCTACGTGATCAGAGAGCTCTTCCATGTCTCTCTTCATGTAGTCCAGGGAGGTACGGCTCAGGTCATTCACACCAACATGGACAATGACAGAGTCATATTTGTACTTGTTCTGGAGTGACCTGAGTGCTTGTGTTATGTGGCAGATCCTGGCACCCAACAGGCAGCTAACAGTAACCTTCTCCTTATTCAGCCTAGTGAGTGGGATGTCAGTGTGCCTGACTATAGAGTCACCCATTACTAGTATGTTGGGTATGTTATTTTGCCTTAAGTGCTGTGATTGCATGGCACACTGGTTTTGTGAAGTATGTGTTTCATGGTTTGTGTTGGGGGGGGGGTTGCTTGGATGTTTGCTTTGGAGGCCTTTGTTGCTTTTGCAGATTTTTATTTAGAGCCTCAGAGTATGTTTTCATGTATTTATGTGTGTTTTTTGCTGGTGCTGGTTTAATGGGTCTATGTGAGACTGTTGATGTGATGCAAGTATTTCCCTTCTCCTCTTGACTGTCTGATCCAGTCTTGGGTTGAGAGAGCGTAGCCTCCAGTTTGGCTGTATAATTGCATCTCTCGCATGTACTAGTGTTTGGTGGTAGGTGGAGAAGGTTGTTTGTGTACATGAGGCAGTTGTAACATTGCCTCAAAATGCCGAGATTCACCAGTTGGACTGGAAAATACACCTGAAACTGCCCTTTGGATATGCCTGGCTAGGTACAGTGAACTGTTTTACTGGATGGCTGGTAAGGTTGAATAGAGAGCCTTGTCCTTCTGTACAGTACAGGGGGGGGTCTATTGCTAGGGTTTATAAGTGCTTGCTATGAGTTTTGAGCAAGTGCCGGGTTGAGAAATGAATGGCTTGAGTGCTTAAGTTGAAAGTTTGTATAGTTCCAAGGGAAAAATTGAACAGGAGACTTTGTGGAGCCTGGAATACTTATACCCTAGCTACCTGGTGTGCAAAACCGGGCAAATGCGGTATTTATAGCAGGGAAATTAAAGTGATAGAAATTAACCCAAAATGGCCAATAAACTACTAATTTCTGGGCTGAAACCACTCCTCCATGGACAGACAGGCTACTCAAAGCTCCCCTCACTCACAGGTGAACAGAGAAACTTCCTTCTATCCAAGTAAGGTGTGGGCAAATACAGAGATTTGTAACACAGCACTAACTTAAAACTGGATTATACTAGCTTAGAAAGGCAGGAAAGTAATATTTTTTTTTCAGAAAATAAAGCAGATACAATCAAAAAAACTCTTGCATCATGCAAAAGAATGTTGGGATGCTAATACCGATTCCTTTTCTTATTTTGAAAGAGTTCACTGAAAAATAGTGTTTGCGATGTTGGCAGGCTAAGAGGAGGCAAAGTGAATTACATTTTTAGTTATTTTTTCACTCACTAGCTGCAAGCATACACTGCTGAATGTGAGGCATTTTGAAATTAATGAAAATTTTGAATATATGAAGGGTGAATTGCAGAAGCTGTTTTAAGGCAATGTTTACCCCAATGTCATTGCCATGGTCCAGTAACTAAAACACAAATTATCTCTGACAGTTTAAAAATTAATGCTAAGTTATACAATATAAAGTCAGCATTTCTCTATTAGGCACCATAAAGACATTAGTTGTGTTCAGCATTAAGGATAATATGAACACCAGCAAACATTCAAGAAGCTTCAAGGCTTCCCCTGTTTCTTATTAAGCAAAGCTACAAATTTAAAAGCGTCACTACAGTAATACATTACATATAATTAAAGCTGATCTAAGACATCAATGCATGATTAACATGCACCTTTTCCAGTTAACTTTACATACGACAATTAAATGAGTGGAAATCAATTACAAAAAGAAATTATGCACTTACCATAACTTTCCATCTGCGTTGTCCATTTTCATTCTTCCTCAGTGTATGGGGTTAATCCAATACTCTGATCTGACTCGTACTTTATTCTAGTTCATGGCCACTAAAACTCTCGAGCTCCTTCGTTACCCATAATGTACCACCCCTAACACCACTCAGATTTTGTATGCAGCTTGACATAAAGACCATAAAGAATGGTCATAAATAGAGTTCAACATGTGGGACATGTAGTGCCCAAGAATTTCATTCCTCTAGGATTCACAGTTGTGATAAATGGAGGGGGATGGAGGGTGGGGAGCCGAGGAAGAATAAAAATGGACAACACAGATGGAACGTTATGTTAAGTACATAACTCCTATATCTGATGTCAATTTTTATTCTTCCTCAACGTATGGGACAATGTCCCCAGCTATCTAAATTCCTGGGCAGATGTTAATGAAGGATATTCCCTAGTATGGTTGAGGCAAAGGCCTTTCTTTCGAGACTGGTTCCAATTTGTAAGAATGATAAAGTATTAGGATTTGACCAAGTAGTTGTCCCATAACTAGACTCCATGCACAGTGTAGAATGAAATACAGTGGAAGTAGTCATAGGTGTAGTTAAACAGCCAGAATTGGTTTGTTAGGGAGAAATTCAACTTAGTGGAGATAAACAAAATATAATCTGTCAACTGCTTGGTTAGTTATGTTTGTGACCAATTTGCCCATTTTTTGATATGCTAAGTAAGCCAAGAATTGGTCTGTCTTCCTAAATTGTCAGTTCTGTGCAGGTAGAAATCAAATTATCTATAAATATCTAGTAAGCATAGAATATACTCCTTTATTTGAAAAGTCTGGGAAAAAATAATGGCAGGTTAATTTGGTTGGTTAATGCTGGATTCTGACACTGCCCATAGTTGGCAGGAAGCATCGGTAAGTGGTGTTCTTATCCTTGTGGAAAAACAAGATGGGGACTTAGAATGCAACACTTGAAGTTCTGACATTATCCAACAGAAGCAAATGTAACTAAAAGGACAGTGTTCCAGGTAAAGAATTTTAGATTGCATGTGGCTGTAGTTTGAAAAGAAGACTGTCAAAGTTTGCTGTACCAACTGTTATATCCCATGGTGGTATGGGATCTTTGTAAAGAAGTCTAAGTAGAAGAAAACCATTAAAAAAATGGTTTGCAAAGTTTAAAGGAAGCCAAAGAAGAATTCTGAAAATCTACATAGAAATTTGAGAAAGGTGTGAGCAGAAACTAGCACCCTCTTAAAATAAACTGGCTAGAAATTTAAGGACAGAATCGAAGGCGAGTACAGAAAAAAAAAAGAGGTCAAAGGAAGGGGAACCATCTTAGTTGAGGTCAGTAAGATACAGTGAGGATGGCTTGTTCAACATGGCTGCTTTCTAAAGCAATCTTTATTAAGATGTGTTGTAAGTGCCTATCACCGTTTACGTTCTTCCACATTGTTGTTGCTTCTGTACGTGTTTAGTTTGCATAAACAGTTTCTTCCATTTAAATATGCAACTTCATTTGTCTCAACTCTGTACTGCTGGGCAAAGAATGAAAAATTGTCCTTATATGTGAATAATAAATAACTAAACCATGTCTATCACTGTGTTGCTGAGACACAGGCTGTAAGGAAGTAAGATGGATCTGCTCAAGCTGACAGCTATCACTTTGAACTTACTTAGAAAATGGGCTACAGTTACAGAGAGGCTGGAAGAAAATCGTCCCTTGCCACATCTCAGTATATACAAGTTGGCCTCATCGGGGGACCAAATGCCCTGGACTGTATTCCCTAAGAATTGTCCACGCCATCCAATCAGGGAAGCATCCATGGTCACTGAAGCCTTGGGCAGAGAAAGAAGAAATGATGGGCTAGCACAGTTGTTTTGACTGTATCCAAATGGAATGATAACGCAGCTAATCAAAGATTATCTTTATTGATATAGGTTGAGAGGGAGTTTATCACTGTGTTTGTAGCATCTATTCTTGGTAAGAAAGTAGGACTCTTGCCATTGACAGTGACCCCAGAACTTACTGAAATGTTAGCAGGATTGATTCCGCATTACCAAATATTTTCTGAGCTATTGTTTGTACTCTGTAAAGGGGTACGGATGCTAGGATATACAGCATGTTGAAAAATTGTTCCTATCAACTCTAACGTGTAGGCCAGTTAGAAATGTGACTTGTTATTAATGGATACCCCAAATTGTGGATAAGCCTACCAGACTAATCTCAAATTTGCACCAGTACAAGCTTAGTATGAGCAGTAATGAGCATGAGTCCCAAAATGGAAACCTGCAGGACCCTTGTAAAGTTAAGTGAAATGCCAGTACTGCGATACACTTGATGAACACCCTGGTGGCTGTGGTTAGGCCAAAAGGCTGCACTCTGTACTGGCAATGACTGGCTCCCAGCCTTAATTGTTAACTACTTCCTGGATAATCTAGTCATTGTATGTGATAGTACTAATCTTAAAGGTCAATCGATCTCATCCAGATGTCCTGCTCAGAAAGGGAAAATTGGACTGAACCAAGACTAATTAGGACTTAGTGTGCCAGACAGAATTGTTCAACACACCAAGACTTAAAATCAATCACCAATATCCTATTTTATTTAGGCACTAGAAGAATCTTGAGTCATTTATGGTTCTATTGGTCTAGAGGGAACTTCAGATGACTCTAAGCTGCTTCTTGGGTAACAGGGGTGGAAAGGAAAAAGGGAATGATATAATCTTAGCAATAGATTTTCGGCAAGGAAGCATCCTTTGTTATGATTACCCATGCTTCTTGGTGAAGAGAAGAGATTCCAGACTGTCTGCAGAGGAGGGCACAGAGTCTCCTTCCAGGAGTGCTGGCAGGGTTTAACAAAAGTATCTCTAGACTCTCAGAATTGAGACAGTCCTCTGGCACTGGTTTTTTTTTCAGCCATTAGTCAAAGCAGTCAAGTCAAAGTAAACTTTATTGTCATTCAGACCCACACAACAGTGTAAGCTGAATGAAATTTCACTGCTTTGGTCTCTAAAAGTGACAGTTCATACAAATACAAGAAAATATGACTACTTACAACACAGTAACAGTAGACAGTTTCCATAACATAGGTTATTTCCTCATATAACTAGTACCAGCAATCAATCAATATTGTACATGCAGATATTGCACAGGATATGAGACTGAATTATTCTATTTGCATGGAATGTTATCTTGCCTCCTAATTACTGCACAGCAGTATGGGAAGAACCAGACTAGCTATTCCACCATTTACAGCAATTTACATTAAGTATTGCAGAAAAGTTTTTCATTCAGCTTTGTAACTGATTGATCTGATGTTCTGTTACTGCAACGCTCTAATGGCTTGTGGAAAGAAGCCCCTGCTAAATCTGGATGACTTGCAAAGCATGTTGCGATAATGCCTGCCTAAAGACAAGCAGGAAAACAGTCCATCAGCAGGGTGAGTGCGGTCGCTGACTATCTTTTTGGCTCTGCCTAGACACCAAGCCTCATGCAGGTCCTGTAAAGATAAGAGTGAGGACCCTATAATCCTCTGTTACCCTCACCACCCTTTGGACAGCTTTGCAGTCCTAAGCCTTGCAATTCCCATACCAAACTATGAGACTGCTTGTCAAGGTGCTTTCGGTGGTACCTATACAGAAGGTTTTGAGGATGGAAGGTGGGTTTGCTTTCCTCAGTCTTCATAGGAAGTGTAGACGTTGATGTGCCTTCTTGACAATGTAGTTAGTGTTTGTCGACAATGACAAGTCTTCAGAGATGTGCAACCCCAGGAATATGGTGCTCTTCAACCTTTCCACTCTTTCCCCTTTAATTCTGAGTGGATGATGTGCTTTCTGATTCCTCCAGAAGTCCATTATTAACGATTTGGTCTTATTTATGTTCAAAGCCAAATTACTGATGTCACACCAGTTGATCAGATGGCTCACCTCCTCTGTAAGCTTTTGTGTCATCACTGATAAGACATACAACTGTGTTATCATCCACAAACGTGATAATCTGGTTTGATCTGCGCCTGACAATACACTTATGCATCAGCATGGTGAACAGCAGTGAGCTCAGGACACATTCCAGAAGGACCTCCGCGCTCAGTGTTGTGCTCTTTTGGGTTTTTGCCCACGCATACTTTTTGTGGTCTGTGAATGAGAAAGTCCAGTATTCAGTTACATAGAGAAGCTGGTCTTGCTGGGCATCAGCACCCCTTATCAGGTGTTGTGGAATGACCATAATGAAGGCAGAGCTGAAATCAATGAATAGCATCCGAACAGTTCTTGTTTTCTACATGTGCCATGGATTCGTGAAGTGCTACTGAGATTGCATCCATTGTAGAGCGATGGGATCAGTAAGCAAATTGGAGTGGATCCAGTGTTGCAGGTAGGCTTGATGATAGATGGTCCTTGATCAACTGCTCAAAGCACTTCATTACCATGGAGATGAGAGTAACTGGACCGTAGTCATTTAGGCTTATAGGCTAAGACTTCTTGGTAGTGATATGATTGTTATTCTTGAAGCACCTGGTACAGAGATGTGTTGAATATATCTGTGAGTACAGTTGACAGCTGAGCAGCACTGTCTCTAAGTACCTGCTACTAAATGGTGTCAGAACAAGCCACTCTTCTAAGATTTAATTGGCATAGGGCCCTCTGAACATCTGCTGAGTTGAGGCACCGCACTTCACCTTGTTTGATGGGGAGTTTTGTTGCCACAGTATTGTTTCCTTCATCGAACCTGCTGAAGTAGATTTTAAGCTTATTTAGGAATTCAGTGTTGTCATCCCATTGAGAGGAAATAGGCCTGTAGTCTGTTATAGCCTGTATCCCTTGACACAGATGCCTGGAGTCCCTCAGGTCAGAGAAGTGACCTTGAATTCTCGGACCATAGGCACGCTTTGCCTCTTATTCCTCTGTTAAGTTTTGCCCTTTCATCCAAGAAGGCGTCTGTCTTCTGATTTGAATGCAGCATTTTTAAGTGCATTCAAGAGTTCATATACATAACTTGTCAGCAAGGTTTTCTGATTTGCCCGTGGTGATGCTCTTGGTGACTGACACATTATCCACACACAGATACAGGGCATCACAGACCCTGTATACTCCTCTAGGTTGATGTGGTGATTCACTGTAGACTACTCTGTAAACACATTCCAGTTCATGCTTTCGAAGCAATCCTGTAGTGCTGAGACTACTCCCCTCTGGCCACATGCCTTTACTTGTTTCGTTGATGATTTACTTTTATTTAACAGTGGTCTGTATGCAGGAACTAACAGAATGGCAAGATGGTCCAAGTTACCCAAATGCAGATTGGGTACTGCCTTATAAGCTAGTTTTATGTTGGTGAAGACCTTGTCCAGTATGTTCTCCCCCATGTTACAAAGTTCACATGCTGGTGGTAGCACGGTAGTGTACAGATTTCAGGTTGGCTTGGCTGAATTCACCTGCTATTATGTAAGCAAACTTCAGATTCTTGTACTGCATATCATTTACGGACTGTTAAAGTATGGCCAGTGCCTCATTGGTATTGGCAGAGGCAGGGATGTAAACAGCTGTGATGTTCATACCACTAAACTCAGACGGCAAGTAAAAAGGTATAAATTTTAATGACATGAACTCAATATTCTTAGAGCAGTTGGTGGTACATCAGTTGTTTAGATAAATGCAAACACCCCCTCCTCCAGATTTACCACTGAGGAACTCGTTCCTTTCTGCTTGAAATAGTGTCATTCCATCTACAAAGACTGCACTACCATTTATACTGGAGCTTAACCATGTCTCTGTGAATACAAGCAAATAACTGTTTCTCACCTTACTTTGCGTGGAGACCTCCAGCCTTACATAGTGCATCTTATCATCCAGGAATCAAACATTTGCCACTAGCATAGAGAAAAGTGCAAGCCTGTGAGGGTTAGCCTTGAGTCTGGACATTATACCATCCCGGGAACCTAGTTTCCTTGATCTTGTGCATCTCTTCCTTCTTATAGCATCTTCTGAGTGGTGAAGGTTAGATTTACTTGATCTATGCATTTGTAGCCACACTTTAGTACAATTCCCAGTTCCTGGATTTATTGGTGGGTAATTGGCCTTACACCTCCCTAGCAACAGCCCATCAAACATACAGCATGGCAAACTTAAAAATCAAATTTCCAAGAGTCTATCAGCATTATAAATCTTACCATACCTTCAGCATTTGCCCCCTATTCTGTTTTTTTTTCCTGTAAATTTTGATGTAAAACAAAACAAAAAAAGCACATTTCTCTGGTGAGCCGAAGCAGCCATTGCCACACAGGGTGCCACAATTTTGAAAAGAAAATATTGCTCCCTCCTGTGTCTCGTTGCAAGATATCTTTGCGTTGGTCCTATAAGGGACCCTGAGACTTCCTGTTACACATACCTAGACCTCTTGATTGATTACTAGGAAAAAAAAAACCTTGAAGGGATGGAAAAAGGGGCACCCATGGCAGATAGGGTCTTTACGTTCTTATCTGTGGGGCCAAATCCAAGAAAACTGATGAAGGTAGCACTGACAAAAGAGGAATTGAATGACACCACAAAATCATAGATGCTCATCCAGGCATGTCTACTGATGGAAATGCCTGAACCCACAGTCCTAGAGACATCTCCTGCAGTATGCAAGATAAACCTCATAGATGAAGAGTATATCGCCTGTAGGGTAGCTTGAGACAGACTACAGAGCATGAGCATCAGAAATTTTGGTTCTAGAAAGCAAATTAGATAGTCCTTTAACCAAATCTGTTTGTAGCCTCTTAAAAGGTACTTTATGATTGAATGACTGTGCAGGTGGTACAAAAGGGTAGGATCCAAAAATAGGTCCTGGGTACCATGTAAGAGAAAAGTGATGTAACTGCCACCCCCCCCCCCCGTTAGTTTAAACTGCAGTTTTCAAGGAATGTAGGTAAACGGTCAGGACTGAACCAAAAACCTCTTAGAACTGGTGTTCCAGACCCACTCTGATCAGAGGGTATCTAAAAAGAAATGGTCAGGTATCTCTAGACAGTGAAAGCGAGTACCTTTCTTTTATCATATTCTGAACCTCTCTTGGGATACCACCGGCTGGGTAGGAAGAGGGGGCAAATTAGACATAGCAGAAGCATTCACAAATCCATGAGAGGGCAGAACTGTTAAGATCCCCATCTAGATTTGAGTCACAGAAAATTTCCCATCATCTTATCCACATCCTGAAAAAAAATGAGCAGGAAGGGAAAACTGGAAGGAAAGGAAATAATCACTACAGGAACCAAGCCCATCAGATCAGAGGAGGATTTAGGATCAGAAGCACTCAAATCCATGAGAGGGCAGAACTGGTAAGATCCCCATCTGAATCTGAGTCACAGAAAATTTCCCATCATCTCATCCACATCCTGAATAAAAAAAAATGAGCAGGAAGGGAAAAATGGAAGGAAAGAATCACTACAGGAACCAAGCCCATGAGATCAGAGTAGGATTTAGGATCCGAAGAAGGTTCTAAAGGATTTTGCATCCCAAGAGTTTGGATATGAAATCTTTCAAATTCTGTGGAATAAATTTTGTCTGTCAGATCCGAAGGCTTAAGATACAATGAAGAAGTAACAGTAAACCTATCAGGTCTGAGAAGGACTTAAGGCTCATAAAAACACTCAGGCTTTGGATTCAGTGTCTTTCTAGTTTTTCTCTGAAGTCAAAATTCATCTGTCTGAGCCGAAGGTTTAGCATGTGAAGGAGGTTCTAAAGGCTTTGGATTGGAAGAGTTTGGATCTCAAATCTTTCAAATTCTCTGGAATAAGACTTGTGTCTGCTGGATCCAAGACTTAGGATCCGATGTAGAAGTAGCAACCAAAACTTGTCAGATCCAAGGAGAAATTAGGATCCAAAGAGGACCCTAGGGGCTTTGCATTTGATCTCGGGAGTCAAACTTCTGTCAGATCCGAAAGCTTAGGATCTGAAAAAGGCTGAAAATGCTTTAAATCCAGAGCTTGGATCCAAAAATCATTCCATGTCTCCATAACAAGACTCATGTCTGTCTAATCCGAAGACTTAGGATCTAATGCAAAACAGCAAACCTGTCAGATCCGAGGAGAACTTAGGATCCAAAAAGAGCCCTAGGGGACTTTCGATTTGTAATTATCATCTGAAGATAAAAATTATGTCTGTCTGATCTGAAAAAACTTAGGATCTGATGATAGGAGTTGAACCTGTGAGATCTGAGGAGGATTAAAGATCTGGAAGAGATCTTAGAGATGTCGGATCCAATATGGCTGGATTCCAAACTCTTTCAGACTTTTGTTTATAATGAAGATGAAGCCAAAGAATTTGAATACCTGGACCTTTTGAAGGGTCCTTGAATATTGAACTCCAGCAATGTTGCAAAAAAGGTAGCAGCAAACCTTTCAATATTACATTGTTTCTTCTTTTGTTCAAGTTCTGAAGAACCGTGTGGTTGGATCCAATAATCATTGGATCGGACATAGCTTCGGATGCAGTTTTTGTGCTTTCTTTTGAGTTCTGAAGAAGCAGGGACTAGAGAAGCCAAGAAACTACACCTTCTGGCAGGTCTTTACATATTGTATGGGGGGGCAGGAGTGAGACCCAGCAATAGCTTTGTTAAAAAGATGATGGCAGCAAAGACTTTAATATCAGTTTATTCTTTCCTGTCCACAGAAACTTGCAATAAAAACTATAGTCCTAAACCATATAACCAGGGTTGTAGCAATGGAATTTAAACAACTACAATAAATGTTGTATATAAAATAAATTTAGATAGTAATACAACACTGACACCAAAATGGAAAAATAACGCTGCAAAATAAACGGTCACAATAATGGAGAAAAAGAGCTGGTAAAAGACAAAAAAGCTTTGGGATTTTACTCCATTTATAACTATTAATGCAGAAATCCTATAAGTAAAGGCGAAAAGTCGATTCAAATTAAAACTGAAGAGACAGTAATTCCTTAAAGGTATAATGAAAAATAAGAAGAAATAACTTCTTTCACAGAAACTTGAGAGCTGAAGGCAATCACGTCTGCACTCTAAAGCAGCAAACGAGATCCATGAGATCTTAGGGGTGATGCATTATGGGTAGGAAAGGAGCCACGAGCTAGAATAACAGTTGAGTTGGATCCGAGTATTGGATCTGAACCCATACACTGAGGAAGAATGACGACTGACAGCATTAGATTTACTATTACTAATAAGTACGCAATATTAATTTGACTTAGGTTTGCAACTACATCTATAGAGTAACAATTTATTTTCCCTTACCTTCTGTACATCATTTCATCCTATCTACCATTCAGCAAATTTGCATGTTATAAAATAATCCATTCTCGTCAATATTTTTAATGTTCTTTATTATAAATTATGTCCTAACTTACGAAGCAATGTTAGCATTTACAGGGAAAGTATGCTGCACAAAGAGCTAACAGTTAAAATTATTTGTTTTATTTCAACATTCAGTTTGAGTGAGCCTCAACTTTGGATATTCTTCCTTCGAAATCATCTAAAACCTCTTCCATACCGCTATGTGCACACTTGTTTTTGCATGTTTTCTATCACACCCACTTGTTTTTTTTTTGCAATCTTCTTTAAAAGTGCTCATTTTGAGTGTAATATGTCCTTGTTAACATCACTGTCCAGCCATATGAGAAGGGACTACTTTTCTCACAGAAGAGTCATGTGAGTTAGTCTTAAGACTAGTTCATTGAATAGTTTCCTTTCTGCTGTTTAGAAAAAATTCTGACAGGAAAATGCAGGTTTTGAAGAATTCAATGACACTGTTACTTCTCTCTCATTATTATCCAACTAGAACTTCATCAGAAGGTTTTCTGAATTATAAATTAATGCCAGAACTTAAGCAGCAGTTACAGAGATGCCTTCAAGTGCTGCTTTCATTCAGCCATCTTGACAATACCCCCAGCTCTCAATTTCTTTGCTCAAGAATTCTGGACGCAGCCAAAAATAATGAGGCACAAAGACAATGTTGCTTTAAATGACTTACAAAAGCTAGCAAGAACAATAGGTTCAACATCAACATGTATTTTCAGAACAATAAAAAGTACAAGACTCAACATTTGGCAGTATTGATGTTCTAATGTATCAGAAAATCAAACATTTTAAGAGGGATGAAACAACAATACTACACAAAATCAGGGACATTATGCAAAATCAGGGAAAAGTGAAAAGCATTCCCTGAAATACAGCAGAAACAGCATCTGGAAACATACTCAGCCCAGTAAATTAGTGTACAGGAATATGTCATTCTCCATTACTCACCCAGAGAAGTAAATTGAGAACTTGCCTCTCTCAGTCAACAAACAATTATGATCAGTGTCAGCAAACACTAGTACATCCTGCCACAATTAGGTGAATCCAGATTAAAATGTACACAGTTATATAACCTCTTTATATGCTTACATACTATCAACCTTTGACCGTGCAAATGGCTAAACATGGCTATAAAAGTTTAATCACTATTCAGAATCATGCCAATACATTCTCACATCAACAAAGCATCAGGACTAATAGTATTAAATATTTAGGAAATGAAAGAATCTATGGGGAATTCATTGATGAGATCTAACAATGAAAACAGAGGCAAGTGAATCATCCAATCTCATGGTAACTATATGGCACATTGGTGCTATATTTCTTCATATCTACTTATACAGAATTACACACAGACAAAATATGTTGTGAATGCAAAGAATTAATGGAAGTTATAGCAAGCAACCATTGGAAGACTGCTGTCACAAAACTACTTGTAGCCTTTGAAGCACAAGCATCATTGAGAGTACTGACTAAATGCATAGACCTGCTTGCACATGATAGCTGAAGATTCTTCAGTCTAAGGATGTAGAGCTATATTGGAACTGACCATCACTGGATCATGGATCACCTTATCCAATTTAAACTAAATTCTATGAAGCCAGTAACACATCTATACATATCCATTTGCTCACTGGAGCTCCCAAACTGCCAGATGTAAAGGAATAAAAAGGTAGTCTGACTCCCTAAATCTGGTTCAGAAATGAATCCAAAAGCTGCTTCAGTGATGCATAAAACAAGTTTCTTTCATTTAGTCTTGTAGAAGAGTACAGACTGACAGAAGTAGATGTTTTAAGGCAATGCCAGACATGATCTTAGGCACAAAGGAAAATAATTACATCTTATCCTTGTGACTGACAGTGCAAGGCACTGGAAACTGGAATTCAGATACAGTTTGGGCAAAAGTAATTGTCACAAGACTGTTTTCAAAAGAACTAGTCAGTTTGAACTCAGAGAAAAATACTTCAATAAAATTTAATACACTGCCTCTGAAAGAGGGCTTTGCTAAAGTTTCTAGTACAAAATTCATGTCTGAATTGGGAATCACGTCTCTTGCTTGATGTTTAAATGTAGGATTCCTTTCAAAACATCTTTGCTACAGATTTAGAAACTATGGAAAGCACACTTATAATAACATCTAAGGTACATAAACTTGAGGGATTCAATAGGGATTCTTGGCTAGGGTTATTAAGGCCCCAGTGATCGTTCACATAGTATACACCTACGATCCTATGACAGACAAGCCCATACAGCACATCTTAACAGATGACTAATCAGACCTTTGAAGAGATAATGATAAAAACAATCCAATGAAATAAACAAATGAACTCAAAGGGGTATCAATGAATTCCCCTTGCACCAAGCAAATCAAATCCCTGTTAGGAATCATTATTCAGTCTTCACAAAGTGAAGTGTGTACCATGAAAGATGGACCATCTCTTTTGTGGGGGACAGAAGACTGTCCCTATGAGACAGATGCACTAAGCAGATGGCAGCAGAGATACCTTGGACAATATGAAACCATTCTTGTTTACATTACAACCATCTGAAGTAGACACACTGGATATATCACATGAAACAAAAAGCCTTCTTCCCATGACCTTGAGAGAGCACAAAGTTCTGGTTCATAACATGGAAAGTTGAGAATTTTTCTTTGACGGAAACCGATCTTGGTCAGGTTAGTCCCAGACATTCATCATTTCTAGAAATACCAAACAATGAACCTCTCGCCATAGACTGCCTGCTATAAAACTACTTTTGCACAACAGATGCACAACTACTAAATGAAGCTCTGTGGATAAGGCTAGATCCCACAGCTGCACAGGTATTTACATATTTCCATATTTTAAAAATGGAAAAATCCAATACTTGCAAAGCTAGCTTACATAGGTGGCAAGATTGCACACTACCTTGCAGGTTTGTGAACTATGACAATAGAGTGCTGTAAAAAAACAAATAAGAAGACTTCAGAATCAGAATGTTTTGGAAAATGGCTAGTGTTTCTTTCAAGTTGACATGCATTTCCATCTAAGCCAGATACTAAATTAAGCTGAATGGTCAGATTTTGGATGCATTTCCCAAATCAGATCAAAGGCCTCTATGCCCAAAAAGTTGTGTCAGTTATGTGACAATGAATGTCATCCCTGGCTCTAAGGGAACCTCAGTCAATTATCACTGCAGTCGCTTTATCAATATTAGAATCAGTTTGAATTCCCAATCTAAATGATCTACTTGGCTACTCTATTTCTTGAGATAATGCTGGCATTTCCTCATAAGAAATCTGACCCAATACATGAGAGGAATAATCTGGCTAACACACCGGAATGATTTACTACCCGCAAGATACAAAGGTCTAAACATGCTCTTCAATCAGAAACACTGTCTCTGGAGAAGGATCCAAAAGTATATCCAGAAAGGTCTTCTGTTGAGTTGATCAATAACCACAGATAGCCTAGAAAATGAATATGAGCTACGCTGTTAGCTGGACCCACCCTGATTTAGTCACATAAATGTGTAATAGTATGAATTCCCTTCAGTCAGAGTGCTTCAATGCCTGGGTTCAAACACATGGTGAAACCTCCAATATTACAATGTAAACACCAGGTAATGCAAACCAAAAACAGTTTCCTCACAGAAAACTTTAAAAATCTTCTGTAAAAGCTGAACATGAGAATATGTTCATAATTATACTTAAGATTAATTGTGTCAAATCAAGGTAACCTTGGACAACTATGAAAAATAGGTCTGAAAAGTTACCATCCTATACTTTCTCACTTAAGCTATTCACTTGGGTTGCAGCTATCCAGAATAGGTGTCAAAATATTTTATGGAATAAGGAAGAACCTGGAGTTAAAGCAAACTGACTTATAAGCAGAAGGCATTTTCTCTACAACATACAGCACAAGCATAGATCCATGAAGTTCTAGAAAGGTTTAATGTTGAGGTTTTGACTGAGATTATGCAATAAGACTCTAAATGAGCATTTAAACAAGCATCTGTTGAAGTTTTTCTCATTTCCTCATGAAAAGAAACAATTTTTCCCTCAATGGAAGGGTTGTTCTGATATGGCAAGATCACAGAGCTTGGTAAGTAAAGTCAGATCTCTACATGCCAAGAGAATAAGAGGATTCACAGGGTTATTTGTAGAAAAACTTGTATGATTGGCCAGAGCACTTGAGATCTTTAAAATACTTTCGGTCCATCAAAATGTTTCTTCCACACCCCTGCAACACTTCTAGCACCGGAATGGACTCAGACCTCTACAAATAGAACTCTAATCAAAAGTTGAGTATAAAAATGCTGTTCAAAACCTCCTTTCCTATAAGAGGACATCTCTCCTGAGTGAGTAACAACTTGCAGATACAGGAAAATTTCAGAAATTATTCATTATTTTGCCCTTGTTTTCTAATTCATATTTAAGTAAATGCTGTTTCTGAATAATCATGGTATTGTGCATTGCTGCAAAAATATTTTCTCTTAAGGCTAGCCCTTAAGCCAAAATGAAAATGTAATTTTTTTTTTTAATCTCTAGCCTACCATCAGTAAATTTCTGGCAGATTTGGAAGACAGGAACATAAGTTATGTACTTACCATAATGTTCCATCTGTGTTGTCCATCTTCATTCCTCCTGGACTGATGTGTTTGGATCTGAGCCTTTGGATTTGACTAAACCATTGTAAAACCCTGTGGCAACTTTGAACTCTCAAGCTTCTTCCCTTACTCAGAATGCACCACCCCTATTACCTCAGCCCTTATTTGCAGACTACAGCAAAAGACTAACTTTTACTCATATATAAAGAATTTTAAGCATAAAAATAGCAGATAATGGAAGCACAAAGCTATATCTTGACTCATAAAATGCAAGGGAAGGACCTCTAAGGCTGGCTTTATCCACCTGCTCTTCAGACAACACTGGATGGGGGTTGATGGATGGGGAGTTGAGGAGGAATGAAAAGGGACAACACAGATGGAACATTATGGTAAGTACATAACTTCTTTATCTGATGTCCATTTTCATTTCATCCTCGACTGCTGGGACATAGTCCGCAGCTACCATAATCCCAGGGTGGCCGCAAGGAAGGATATTCCTGACCACCATTGAGCCAAATGATGGCCTACTTCTAGATACTAAGTCTAGCTTGTAATGAGATATGAAGGAGTGAGGTGAAGCCCAAGTTGCTGCTGCACAAATATCATCCATGGAGGCTCTTAAATGAAATGCTAAAGAAGATGCTATGGATCTTGTAGAATGAGCATGCAACTACTTAGTTAAAGGCAAATATCGTACATAAAAAACATACTATTAGTGAGCCATTTGGCTAGAAAAACTGTAGACAGTGGCTTACTCAATTTCTTTTCCGCAAAGGAAACAACTAACAAATAACTAATCTGATTTTCTGAAGTCCTTTGTTCGGTGTAAATTAAAATGCAATTGTCTATGCACATCTAGTGAATGCAACAAATATTCACCTTTGTAGAACTTGGGAAGAACACTGGAAGGTTGATAGATTGGTTAATGTTGGATTGTGATACAACTTTGGGCAAGAAGGATGCATTAGTTTGCAATGTAACTATTTTTATGAAAAGTTAGGTAAGGTGGCTTCACTGATAAAGACAGAATTTCTGAAATTCGTCTGGCCGAAGTAATAGCCAGCAAAAACATTTTGAGATCACAAGTATTTACAGGTTCAAAGGGCGAAAGAATCAAAGTTTGCAGTACTAGTGTTAAGCCCCATGGTGGAGTAGGATCTTTAGATGGAAGTCTCAACACAAGTGTTCCATGTAGAAAGGTCTTAAAGTTTATGTGAAGCAAGGGAAGAGCCATCAAGAACAACATGGAAATTGGAAATTGCTAACTGAACCTTTACTGTAGAAGAACTGTCCCCTTGATCAAAAAAGCCACAAAAATCCTGGACAGTGTGAATTGGTGCAGAAAAAGGATCCGCATCATTTTCAAGTACCAAATGCACAACTCTTTTCCATTTATTAGCATAAGTTTTTCTCGCAGATGGTTTGAGAGAAGATAATAGAATTCGGTGAACCAGGGAGGGGAACATAGGTTGTCTGGCTATTATTGGAAATGGAGAAACCAAGCAGTCAGCCTGAGCCTTGGGAGATCCGAATGAACTATTTCTATTGAGTGAGATAGCAGGTCTGGAACTGGATCCAGAATCCAGGGTTGATGGATCAAATAGTGTCACAGAAAGGGGAACCAAATTTGTCAAGGCCAAATGGGAGCAATGAAAATGATCTAGCTCTTTAACCTGGCAGTTCTCTGAAAGAATTTCGATATCAGAGGGATCGGAGGTTAAGCATGCAGTAACTTGGAAGCTAATCGTGAAGTACAGCATCCCTCAGTGACTCACCCCCCCGCACCCCCCAAGAGGGATAAGGGCAAAGAGATCGCAGTAAGGCTGGCCCCATTTGCTGAAAATGATGTCCCTACTTTCTGGTTGAGGGACCATTTGTGAGGTAACAAAATGCACCTGCTCAGTTTGTCTGCTAGTACCTTGGCCTTGCACAGAATATGTGTTGCTAGGAGAAAGCAGTTGGAAGAGATTGCCCATTGTCACACTCAGTCCTTCAACGCAGGGGTTCCCCCTTGTTTGCTGATGTACCAAACCACTGACATGTTGTCTGTACCACAATCTTTCCTGGTGGGACAGCATCCTGAAAGGCTTACAATGCTAAAAGCACTGCTCTCAGCTCCAGAAAACTGATATACAAATTGGCCTCTTCAGGGGACCACATGCCTTGGACTGTTTTTCCCAGGTAATGCCGCCTCCACCTCAGCTGGGAAGCATCCGTGGCCACTATGGCCTTGGGCTGAAAAGAGACAAATAGATGGCCTTATATAATTCCATCTGAGTCCACCACATCAGACCTTTTTCTACAAGCTGCTGGTCTAAACTGGGGCTAATAAGGGAACCTGAAGTATCGACCATTGAGATGCCAACATCCACTGAAGAATCCTCATGTGGAATCTGTTCAGCGGAACAAGGGGTATTTGCTGATGCCATCGATCCTAGTGCTTGTAGGACCAGATGAGCAGGAAATGTGGTACTGCAAAGTATCTTGTGGACTTGAGATTTTAAAGTTTGAACTCTGGAAATGGGAAGAGAAGCTATTGTTAATCTTGTGTCGAGTAGCACCCCTATGAACTCTATAGTTTGGGATGGTTGCAAATGTGACATTTCAAAATTTATGGTTACACGTAATTGAGCACAAATCTGGATGACTTTTTCTCTTGCCATAATGAGTTGATGCAAGTCTATGAAGAAATGTGTATAACAGATATTAATAAAGTGTTTAGTAATAGAAATTATTATTTTTTTGATAACCTTACCAAGTCTGAGAGGATAGCGTTAGGAAATCTTAGAGCTTTAGCAGGACAATACAGATTTATGAAAAGTGACAAAGGTTCGAATATAGTTGTTATGGAACAAGCAGTTTATGAAGCTAGTATTCTGAATATTTTGGGGAATTCAAATGAATATAAAAAAGTAACTATTTTTGACATACAGAAATCATTTCGCTTCATAAATTCATTTCTTTATGAAGCATTAATGTCGGAAGACATTAGTAATGAAATTTACAATTTCTGTTTAGTAGAAAATCCTAAAATAGGGGTCTTTTTTGGAATACCAAAAACACACAAAAAACTGACTGACCCTCCATTTCGGCCTATAGTTTCTGCCCCTCATTCTATCCTTGAAGGAATTTCGTTAGTTTTGGATGCCAACATGGGACCATTAATATCTAAAAGTGACTCCTATGTTAAAGATTCCTGGCATTTTTTAGATAAACTGAGAATTCTTCAGGAGAAAAGTATTTTTGACCCCAAAAAACATATAATCTTTACATTGGATGTGGTGTCTTTATACACCTGTATACCTCATGGTGAAGGAGTAGAAGCTGTACGAAGTTATTTAACAAACAAAACTGTTTTCACTAACAACACAATTTCAACCATTTGTGGTTTCATTGAACTAGTATTAGAAAATAATTACTTTTTATTCAAAAATCAATATTTCCAACAGGTACAAGGGGTAGCCATGGGCTCCCCGGCTGCACCAGCCTATGCAAATACAGTAATGGCGTGGTGGGAAATAGAACACTTGTCTCGGTTATGTAACACATATAAAATTTTATTTTATTCTAGATTTATAGATGATTTAATTTTTATAATAGAAGGGAATAGAGACACAGTAAATGAATTTTTTAGAGAAGTTAACACAACATCCAATTACTTAAAATTTACCAAAGGTGATATAGGTTTACATGTTAATTTTTTAGACGTATGTTTTTGGTGGGATATAAAGGAAAATAGGTTTCATAGTAAGATCTTTCGAAAACAGACTTTCACAAACAGTTATTTACACTTTCAGAGCAACCATCCAAAACATACCATCAGAAATATTCCTAGGGGTCAGTATATAAGAGCCTGTCGGATGACCAGTAAAACAAGTGATTTAATACAAGAATTTCATTTTATCTTATCTTTATTTGTAAATAGAGGATATGAAGAAAGTTTAGTGATGGATATAGGTAATGAAATTTTTAACAAACATCATACAAATTACCTAGCTATTTTAAATAAGCAATCTACAGATACATCTAATAAAATGGAATCTACTTCTAAAAACCCTGGATTAGTTTGTTCTTTGGCCATGAACAGTGAAGTCAAATGTATTAAAGAAGTTCTGGAAAAGAATTGGAGAATCATACAGGGAAATAATGAAATTCTTAAAGTTGTAGGAAGTAAACCAAATTTTGTTTTTCGTAATGACCAAAACATAAAAAAGTTATTAGAACAGGATAACACCTCTATTAAAGATAACAACATAGTTAAGAGAGGTATGTTTTGTTGTTACAAGTGTAAAGTTTGTAGATATATATCTACAGGTCCATATATTTCTGTTATTACAAGTGATAGAATATTGGAAGTTCCAGGGTATATTTCCTGTAACACTAGTGGTGTAGTGTATATTGCTCTGTGCACGGTCTGTCCGGCATTTTATGTTGGCATGACCACTAGGACTCTGGCAACACGTGTTAAGGAGCACTTATATTATATCAAAACAAAAGACCCTAAAAGTGTATTATTTAAACACTCAACTGTTTGTACCAATTTTAAAAAATTTGTTTTCACTGTAGTAGAAGCCTGCCAAAAAGATTTGAGGGTAGGTGATTTTAAAAACCACCTTGAACAAAAAGAGACCTTATGGCAGATTAAGCTTAAAGCAGACCATCCACCTGGTCTAAATGAAACTATTAATATAAAATGTTTTTTGAAACATAGAAAATTATGTATTGATAAAGAACAAGAATTGTCATTGTCTATCTTTTAGAATCATGATTTTTTAAAACATATTGGATATATATATATATATTTTTTTAGTAATTAATTATTCAATTAAGAATAGATTAGAAGGTGTATATAAAGGTGTGATTTACATGTATTTTGTATTCTGAGGAAGTCAGTCGATGAAAGCGGTGATTAAATGTTTTATACGCTATTTTTTGTGAAGTATCTGAATTCATTCATCTGAAACATCTGAATTTTATTCATCTGAGCCATTATTTTCTGCCATTTGCTGTTTATCCGTCTAATTTTTGGCTGGCTTGTTTTTAATGAGACAGTCTTAGTAAGGAAACACCTGGAATCCATGGAGTATCAAGTGAGCTGCTACCACTGCCATACATTTGGTGAACCCCGTCAGGTCTGTTGTGGGACCAAAGGGCAGTGCTCTGAACTGGTAATGACTGGCCCCTAGCCACAAGCAAAAATTTCCTGGATCATCTCATCATTTTTATGTGATAGTACGCATCCTAGAGATCTACGAAGCACATCCAGTCATTTTTCTCTAGAACTCGAAGAATTGATTAAAACATGACCATTCGAACTGTTTTCTGAAAAAAGTTGTTCAGACTGCTGAGATAAAGAATCCATCTCCAGTCCCCTGTTTTTTTGTCACCGAAAAGAATCTAGAGTAAGTTCTGGGTCCTTTCTGGTCTGGGTGGATCTCTTGGATAACTCTTGTTTAGAGGTTTTTGTATTTGAATTGCTGCTTGTTCCTTCTGACTGGGTGGAACATCAGGGATTTTCCTAGAATTTAGTGGACAAAGGGAAAATGGAATTATATAACCTCTGGATAAGATCCTCTGCATCCAAGTGTCTTTTGTTATTTCTAGCCAGGCCTTCCGGTGCAGGGACTAATGACCCCCAATTACCTCCAGAGAGGGACAATCAGACCTCCTTAAAGAAGGACTAGAAGGATTTGCCAAATAATGCTTCACTGGACCCCTGATGTTGTGGGCCTCCTCTGCTGCGAGGGTGGGGTCTACCATTTGAACGCCCCCCTTTCCCTCTGGAGAAGATCCTCCATGTGTGTCCTTTTTCTGTACCACATCTTTCCACTACCTCGAAAATTCCTTGAAAAGGATCTTTGTGGGTGGGGGGATGAAAAAATGTATGTCCATGGCATAAAGGGCCTTTCCATCCTTCTCACACCTGGACAACATATCTTTCACTTTGAGGCCAAAAGAGGTGCAGTTAAAGGAAGTACTGATGAAATTAAGAGTTATAAGGCTCCACTAAATCGAACAAACGCATCCAAGCATGTCCACTGATGGCTACGCCTGAACCCACTGCCCTTGATGTTCCTCCTGCCACATTAAAAATAAGTCTCATGGACAAATTGGAAATTAATTGTAAGGTCGCCAACTGGGAAGTGATGAAATCGATCATCACTTCAGACACAGTTCGTTTGAGAGTACATAAATGTTCTTTAATCCAATCCCTCTGAAGCATAGTACAATGTGCCAAGTAATTCAGAGACCTTAAAGCAAAGGTCAATGAAGCATAGATACTTCCCAAATCTGTCCATCACCCACAACTCCTCAGGAGGATGGACAGTGGTACTTTTGTCAGCAAGTTCCTTTCTACTGGCCATCACCATGACCATGGCATCAACAGGAGGACCTTTCAACCAACACTGTTAAGACTTTGGAGAGGTCATAATTTTATCATACTTTGTGGGAATGGGCTTAATGGAGTCAGGTTCCTTCCACACCTGCTGCGAGACCAACTCCAGCAGCTCATCAGCAGGTGGGTCCACCCAGGTAGTAGCCAAGCCGGTACCAAAAACCTCCAGTCGTACAAATTCCTTCTGCAAAGGGTTGCTGGGCTTCCAGCTTACCTCTCGGTTTTGTGATTTCCAGGATGTTTCTAAATGAGAAATCCTCAGGAGGTGACAGTGGGAACCCTTTGCCCTCATCAAATCTGCATCCTCTGTGACTGATTCAGGGAAATTAATATGCTTCCTCTTGCATGTCCTCTTCTTAGGGATCTTCTCAGTGGGATACTTTGAGGAAGTATCAGAAGATGAAGGGATACCCTGTTACGAAACACAAAAATACTAATAACGGTTGTTTATTATTATACCCTGTTAGGAAGCCTGGGGTTTTGGTATTGGCTGTCCCTGTAAAGAGGATAGCTCAGACTCTAGGAACAGAGGTGGAACAGAAGAGGACAGGATCTGAAGTGGAAGGCATCACCTGGGTCTGAAGTCCAAAATCCTAAACCGTCTTGGAGAAGGATAAGGACATGGATCTGAAAGGGCAAACCTGCCCAGAAGACAGCTGCCTGGAGGCTGAAGGTGGACAAGAACAGACCATCGCCAGAGCTCTGAGATTCAGAGAGAGCTCCGAAAACCTCAGAGTTGAATCCAGCACCTCAGACTCGATGGGGTAGAATCATCTCTGTGAGCTCTCCAGATCCAATTGATTGGAACAGCTCAGAGTAAGTCTCTGATCTGGGGATGTCATAATCCTCCAATCTGAAAGAAGCGATGCTGGATGATTTGGAACCAAGGGCTCTGAAACCTGGGTAGGAGTCAAAGGAGGAATCGGCCGAGGAGGAGTAGTGGATGCATGGGCTTCCCAACCAGATGGGGTAGGAGTTGAAGAAGGGGAAAACTGGCTCTAAACTGAGAGAATCTCTCATTAGCCTCTCTCTGTCTTCTTCTGTGAGACTTCTGGATGAATAGATGGATAGAACCAATGGAGATTTTAGTCTTTCTAAAAAGGGAGAAGGCACTCTGGATGGAACCGGGTCCACCGAAGGAAAGTACCTCATCCTAGACAGGATAGGTTATATGATCTGAGGTCTTCAGATCTGATGAATCTTTGCTTGTCAGAGACTTCGGATCCAAACAAGCCATCGGATCCAAGGACTTGAATTTGGGCTTAATAGAATCAACAAAAGAGTTGGATCCAATAATTTCTCTTTCTTTGAATGATCCAAAAATACAATAGGATCTGAAGAAGTTCTTTTTGTTGATTTTTCCAAGGGCTTAGAGGACACTGAAGTAGTGCTCGGAGAAGTAACAGCTGTCTTTTTAGGTTTCTCTTTGGAGGGTTCTGATACAGCTTCATCAAAGGAAGAAGGTAAAAGTCTCTTTAGAATAAGATTGTTTCTGTGATCTACCAATGTCTGAGGGTTTAAAGCATGGCAGATTACACAATTTTCCTGGAGGTGGAGAGGTCCTAAGCAAAAAAACACATGCAAGGTGTGAAAGTCAGACAATGGGATCTTCTGACCACATTTCCCCACTTTTTGAACCCAGCTGGGCTCGTCTTTGTCAGCCATTACCATAAAAGGGAAAAATCAGCACAACCACAACAACTACCAAGGTGGAAATGCCTAAAGAAATTCAATCTTTAACACAGATTTTTTTTTTTAAAAAAAAGAAGAGAGAAAGGGAAAGTACCAACAATGGTATTAAAAACTATGATAATGATAGAACAGGGGAGTTACTAACAATAGTAACAGAAAATTCTGCAAACAGTAAAGGGAAGGAAAAAAAAGTAGAGTTTCTGGAAGGGTAAGGGAAAAAACTAACAGTAGACAGAAAAACAACCTACAAACGATTATAAGACAGAGGAGGTAAATTTAAGTTTGTAAACTGGTTACTGATCATCCAAGCTCAAGAGAACTGACCACATCTTTTCAATGGAAGCGGCAAACAAGATCTAAGGTAATGGGGTGGTGCATTCTACATAAGGGTGAAGCTCAAGAGTTCAAGGTTGCCATGAGCTTTTATAATAGCCAAGTTGGATCGAAAGGCTCAGATCCGAACCAATCAGTCAAGGATTATGAAACTGACATCAGAACAATATTTTTGCTGCAATGATTCATCACTTATAAACTTCCTACTTAAAGCTTTCAATTCGTCTAAAACTTTCTTCAGATACACAACCGGATATTTGAACTTGTACCTGGAAACATCCTCTATTTCAGGTTTGATTAGCAATCAATGGATAGGGATTTTTCATAACAGAAATCTTACTTTTCTTAGCCCTGTTGCTGTCAAATATGAAAAAATGGAAATAAAATTGCTAGGTACAGAATACAGAGAAAGGTAAAGTGAAAATCAAGTTTTGAAAAATTGCAATTGCACACCATGAAAATGGTTCAGAATTGAAAGTAAAGGCACTTACCTGTTTTTGAATAAAACAAAATCAGCAACTCCAGTAGTGATAACACTAAACAATATAGCACTACTTTAATTATTTAATTGAGAAATACTGCATGTTCAATCAGAGAGCTCTAAGAAGAGACAAGAAAAAGATACTCAGGAAATGTTTTTCCTATGAAATCTCCACAGAAAACTGAACAGCTAGAAAGATTTTAAAGTTTTTTTTTTAATTCAGAAAGGCTCCAATAGATTTTAGGTTGAGTATATTGTAATACAAACACTGTCTAAGCAGTCCTTATATCCTGTGTCGTAAAAGGCCATTGCAAGGACAAAGCTCAATGCATAACACTTTAGCTACTGATCACGTTCAAGGCTGCCCTGGAATGCAAACTGGTTTTGCTTATATTTGCTCCTGTATAAAATGGCCATATTTGTAAAATTACATCGATCCACAACCT
The DNA here is from genome assembly GCF_019279795.1 of Protopterus annectens. Taxonomy (NCBI): domain Eukaryota; kingdom Metazoa; phylum Chordata; order Ceratodontiformes; family Protopteridae; genus Protopterus; species Protopterus annectens. The sequence continues at coordinate 1,062,574,494 of NC_056743.1, forward strand.
CTTTTTCTAAACAAGGAGTCGGGGTACTGCTTTAACTGTGACAATAATCTACAGCCTAAGGTTCACACTGCTTGGTGGCTTGCCCTGCCATAGTTGTTCTTCCATACAACACATACACTCATGCCTATGGCCAGTTTAGAGTGTCAACCCACCTACAGCATTGTCTTTGGAATCTGGCGGAAAGTGAAGCCCACAGAAAAAAATTCACATGTACATAGGGAGGCCATGCACACTCCGCACATTCTAATTAAATTTTCAGTCAAAAGTACTGAGCTAATTACCTACAATTAAGAACCAGTTCACCAAATGCAAACACTATAATCCAAAAAGACTTTTACAGTTCCTCTTAGTGTCGTTTTGCTCTCTTTTGATTTGGATTATAACAAACTTGGGTTGTCATCTTAGACTCAAATGCTTAAAGGACTAGCTTCATATTAGATTTTAATTAAATCGATATTTTACTTTCATGCTGTATTTTATGTGACATTCATTCAACTTTTGTTGTAAAAAATTAGAGCAATTATTTTAATACATTAACTGCTGTAATGAAATAATGTTGTCCTAATGATTAAAAATATGGAGGAAAACAAACTTAGCAACTGCAGTTCTACCTCTGCCTGTGGGTGCTAGGATAACTTATTAACTACAGGTAAGGGGTTAATGTCAAGTGACTAACTTATGTTTACTAAAAGGTGTTAAAAGTACATGTTTGGAATACTATCAGGGCATGGTATGCATTTGTACACATTCCCAACCCCTTCTTTTCCCCATTTTCTGCATGGGGTTGGGGTGTTGAATCAACTGTCACCACTCTTCTCCTGCATTCTGAAGTCATTCCTGACTGATGCTGGTCTTTTGTCATGCTATCTGTCCATCTCGGACTTGGATGCCCTCATCCCCTCTTACCTTTCTCCTGTCTCTCCTAAATCATCTTCACCAAATCATCTGCTTACCTGAAAACATGCCTGAACCTTCACAGTCTGTTCTCACCTTCTCTGCAATTGGATCTACACTGGCTTCTGCTCTGATATCACTCCTTTTTTTTCTGTACCACTGTATGCATCATCCTACCACCATCTCAGGTATTTCCAGAACTTATGCTGCCACTGCCTATGTTTCTGTACTATAGACTGGTACCAGTCACATACTGCTTTGTGCACCTTACTTTTCAGCTTCTTTGGCATTACTCTGTATTACAAGCAGGCATAACAAAACTAAGGCACTCTAACATTCTTACAAGTGTAATGCTAGTAACTGACAGATATCATGGTATGCTGTGCCACTAAACATCTTCTACAGTAATCCTACTAATGGTTGCCATGCAGCTGGACATGCACTTGTTAATGCCTGCCTTCCTATTTACAATGAAGAGACATAGTTTGTCTCAAACAGTACGATAAATGCAATAATATACACTTCTGCCAAAATGCCGAGCGATAAAAAGAGCATCTGAAGGGAAAGGAGTACTTCTCTGTTGTTTTATATTAATGGACAAGAACTCGAAGGAGAAGTGGAGGTCTTCACATTACTGACCAGAAGAGAAAGGGAGATATGATAATGGCACTCAGGATTATGACAGACATATTAGGTCATCCACAGAGAAAGAACACAGCAGGGAGCAGACTGCACAGACCAATGACCCTGAGAACTAATCATTCCTTGGATCTCTAAAAGTTACTTCACAGAGGGATTGTGCACCCAGTAAAATGTAGTACCGCAATATGTAATGCAGAGAGTATTGACAGAGGCATTCACTAGGGCATGGAAAGGTGGACACAGGGTGACATGTATTGCAGGAATTAGAACATGGCAGAATGTTAAATGCACTTGCATTACAGACTAGAAAGACTTACTGTCTGTTTCACACACCAGGCATTTGTAATGTCCTGTCTGTCTGGATTTTTATTTTATTTTACTTCTGTTAACCAAATTACAGGACTGATCAAAAGTTGACAATTTGCAGCCTCAGCCTAGGATGCCCCTTACAATATGAGCAAACACTGCACAAACAGTTAAAGACAAAGATAACAATGTATACAGAGAACACAACTTTAAAGGAAACACTTCTCTCACCCAGGAACATGCCAAGTGCCCGGTACACATCACTTGCTGTGCTATAGCACACACTGGTAACTGTATACTGACTATCAATGGTCATTTCTGATTTTGGGTTCAGGCTGAGTTAGCGTTGCACTAATAAAAGGATAAGCAATTTAGTTAGTACAGTAGCTGCACTAACGAAATATTTTCCTGGATTGTAGACAGACTGCCAGATTATTTGCATTATGTCTTTTCTTCTCAATGTAATTTTCTTTAATCATGTAGACTGACTTGTCAGAAGCAGTAACAGTATGTTGTCATTATCAGGACAAAGTGGAAAATATTGGAAAAAAGGTAAAGACAAGGGCCTAGTCAATATATATGAAATAATGCCACAAACAAAAAAAATCTGATGTAATATAACATTAAACATATCTCCATAACGAACTTTTAAGTATTATGGGATCAATTCTTAGAAGTGCAATCGCAAAACATCACAGACTCACTGCATCTCAGGGGAAACAGGAATCCCCAGAATTCTGCAGATTTGATCTTTAACTGCTTAGCCCGGTATTTGCACATTATTGATCACACACACATATCACTAGTATGTGAAACAAGGCCAGTACTCCTGTTTACATTTTTGTTGTTATCTACCAACAATCACAGGCAAAATATTTTGCCATATGTCAGCAGCTGGTTGTCTCCTTGTAAGCAGTGAGGTGAAGCCTAGGAAGTATTTAGGTATCAGCTTGAAAAGACATGACTGGAATTTATTCATACAGCAAGTGTGTTAGTGCACTTCAGGCATTACCACCCATACATGTCAACAAAGTGGAGCACTCAAGTGTTAACAGACATGAAAGAACAGTAGACCCAAAAGAATGGTGCTGTTTGTGCAAACTCCACCCATTCCTACCAGTCACAGAGAAGAAGCTAAAATATTACACACAAGAGAAAAAATTACTAATGATGAACATGACAGGCTTTGTTACAATGATAGACAAGTCATAATGCAACAAATGTCGTCATGCAGACACTGATAAAATTGCTGTTATCAGCAAGAGACTTAGTACCTTCCAGCCAAATAACACTTCAGCGTAGAATTCCATCAGCTGATCACCAGCCCATCAATGATAATCCCCTCAAGCTGCCTTAACTGACGCACATCCCATTGCAACTCTTCTGAAAACAGTCCTATAATCGCATGATTGCAGTACCTACATATTTTGAAAATGCTTAAAGGAGCTCTTCTAGATTCACATTTAAAAAAAAAATCACAATTGGCATAAAAACACACACACACACACACACACACACACACACACACACACACACACACACACACACACACACACAAAAAACAAAAAAAAAGCCAGTGAGCACTTACATTCCTTCATCATGCCAATATCAATGCAACGTTTAAGACGACAGGCTTGACAATGTCGACGATTGTCCTTGGTGATTGAGCAGTTATTACTGAATGGACAAGTGAAAACTGCTTTGCGTTTCATGCTTCTCCTATAGCAGGAAATAAGATAAATTGACAGATTTTTTTTCCCTGTGGATTTCTTACAGAAACATATGTAGCAAAAATAGTACTGCTCTTTAAGTTTTTCCATTTTACTTTCACACATGCTCTGGTAGTAAATACCTACCAGTAAGCCTCTACTCTAAAACATATTCTGCCAAAAAGGCTTTGAACCACATGGATATTAAACTACCAAACACAAACTAATATGCACTTTCACTACACTGCATTACAGCTTGATTAAATACAAATGGTTTTAATGGAATTACTAAGGATACACACTTTACAAACCCTGCCTCACAGTACACTGCTCACAATAATAACAGCTAAGGTACACAAACTCTTCCTCACTGCTTAATTCAAGTGAAAGAACCAAGAACATTCCACAGAACCAATGAAGAAAAAAGACAAAAAAAAACAAAAAAAACAGCTATAGTGGGAAGAAGGGGGTGGCCTCCCTGGGTACAAGGTGCTAACAAGTGAAATCAGCACGTGCCATGTAGTCCATAGTGGAATGTCTGCATTCATTCCCATACCAATATTTCTAAATGCAAATACAGAAATGAATGCTGTTATTGATTTTGCTGTGAGGATGGAATCTTTTGCTTCAGCACTTTGCTGTGTGTTGTAAAAGCTGAAGCTCTAGCACAAAGTTTGCTACAGTTTTGGTAGATTTTTTTTTTTTTTGCTATGAGTAGAGTGGCAGAGGATACCAGAATGGACAAGGACCATTTCTGTACATGTGTCAGCTAAAACTGAACATATGCATTAAAATGATATAAAACTGGGCATCTACACCAGAACAATTACACAATGAAGTATCTGCAGCAGAACTGCAAAACTATTACACAATTAGAAAGATTAAACTGGAGAAGCTGTGTTAGGTGCAATACTGAGGCCTAGGCCCATGTTATTTTTTGCCTATTAGCTTTAGATTAGGTGCCTAAGTAGTCTGTGAATGTTACTTTGTCATACTGATGGGGATTTGTTAAAGAATGCATGCTATACACCTAGCTTCCAAACTTAAAACTACAACGGTCCTCTGACAAAACAAATGTTCTGCAATGACCATAGTTAGAGCATTTGCTTAATTCTGACCAAACACCATAGGCAACTTTCGCTATAATCAAAACTAAAGAATGGCCACTTAGATAGATCTGGTCTCTGGAGATACACAAATGTTAAAAAGTATAGAACTTCAAGGCAAATAAAATATAAGGTCAGTAATCTTTACCCTTTCCTTTCAGGCAGTTTTAAAACAAGGTCTCCATACATAGAAGCATTTTAAACACTAGACTAATTAAATTAGTCTTCAACTTCTTAGACAGAAGAAGCCTGACGGTCTCTGACATTTATAAAAACTCATTTTGTTTTACACCTGTACACTTACCTGTTTTTAAGGATGATTTAAAATGCAGCAAGCATTCCCTGCTTAAGGCTACATTTGGCACTGAGCTGTACTCTAAAAAAATGCTCCTAAAAACAGTCTGAAACATCTTAACTTTCTCTGGAAGTAAAATGTCGTTAATCTGCATATTTCCATTAAAAAACATTACACAAATCTTATATAAAACAGCATCAGATTTTACTGTACAATTTTCTAGCTGATTGCTTTATAAGAACTGAATAAAGATGCTTACACTGAACTTATATTAAAGCTGTTTTGAAGCATTTGGGTTTATAAAGGGTGAAATGATAAAAAAACCTTAACTTTTACTTCACAAATTCTTTAATAATGTACTGCACATACTCAGAATTATTAAACTGTACAGTGGCTGTGGTTTTGTGTTTCAAAGGATTTACTCTGTCTGACTGCAGCAAACTACAAATGTTTGGGAAAGGCACAATTAGTTTTCATGTCATAAGTGTGCCTGAAAGAGAGAGATGTGCTCGAAAATAACAGTTTGTACTACCAAGAGGTACTGTTGCTGTAGTCATAAATGCACTAGTTATCACTAAAGACATTAACATGAAATATCAGGTAGTTCTCAGTTTGTGGGCTCACCAAATGAGTGAATGCACAACCGGCCAATCAAATTATATCACCTGGGAGGAGGAATATTCCACTCAACCAAAGGTGCAGTAACCTCAAATGTTATATTACGTAAGGGGAGTACAAGCTCTTTGCATGGAAGGTTGGGGAGGGGGGGGCTCTGACACTCCTAAAAAAACTGGATTACTGTGCAAATGTGTGCATGACATTTTTTTTTTAAAAGAGTGGATTCATACCACCACACAGGCATTTTGCTAGAGTGTGACCTATACTTAGGTTAGTAATCACCTATGAAACCAACAATCACAGGAAGAGTCTTTTTAAGCCTAGCCATGATTCCCAAATGTAAGCAACAAATTCTGATATCCTGGGGTTATTTTAAGGGGTAGTCAAGAATGTACAGGCTGCCTCTTGTCTAACAGAGACACAGGTAAAATTCAGATTCCCCATCAACTGCTCCAAGTCATGCTGAAAGCCTGTTCCAGGGAAGGGAAGGTCTCAGATACATACCTGTCTCTCCAACATGTCCCATTTATGTTGCAGACAAGGTTCAGATCCCTAGATTGGGCAAGTCTGATGCTATTTGTTTTGTGGATGTGCAATAAGTCCATCAGAGCTGAATCAGAGGATGCTTTATAGGAAAGGCATAAATTGCCTCTCAGCAGTCTATAGGAGACCATGTGCAGGGATAGGGCTTTCAGGCAGTCTGCAAAGGATACATTGTTTATGCCTTGTATTCTTTTTTGTTTGGAATTTTGTGGACTCTCCAGTTGTTGCATATGCCTGGTCAGGTGTATACCAAAGGGGATGTTGTACTCAATGCTTGTTCGGCTGTACTCTGCCCTCATCAGACCAATGACATCCCAGGACCTAGATGCCACACTATTGCTTACAAGTTGTGAAACACAGAATAATTCCCTTTCTACCACAGAAACTTAACACGGACAAAGACCAGGTTACTGTCTATAAATTTTCCCAAATCCAATAGGTCTACTCTTAGGGGTCTATTATCACTGTGTTAGTTTCCAGAGGTAGTCGCCTTCCTAATGGATACTAGTATGCATTTCTTGGCATGGAGTTTTAGACAGTGGATCTGACATTATTGGTCTGTGTCAGGCCTTCTTGGAGAATTTGTGTTTCTAGGAGATTCTATGACTGCAGCTAGTTTCCACTGACCTGCTAACTTGGTCAGCCAGAGGCCTTTGATGCTGGCCTTGACTTCAGAGAATTTGATCCCAAAAAGGAGCAGTCCCAGCACCAAGCTATGGGAAAATGCACTAGTGATTGGCTTTTTTTGTAGAGCTAGACTCCCCTAGCCTAATATCTCGGACCATCTTCAAGCCAGTTGCTATCTAGTAAATCACATAGGGGTTTACACATAATTTCATGTATTTGTCTCCAGTGCCAGAGTTGTGTATTGTGCTGAATGTTTTGTCCAGTTTAAGGGAGACAGTATGCACCATTTGCCCTTGTCCATTGTTTTGATGACCTTCTCAAATAAATCCACCAGACTGTATAGGCATGACTTGTCCTTGATGAAACCAAACTGGGTTGGATCCAGTGTCTGCCACAGATAGCCTGCTTTGTGCAGATGGTATTGACAGCTGCAGTACACCTTTCGCATGAAGTCTGTCTGGAGACTATGGTTAAATGGTCTTGATAGGACATGTGTAAAGCTATTAAGGAGGCATCCTGAGATATCAGGGCCCATCGATGCACTGTTCTTCACCATGTAGAATGTATTAAGAACCTGTTCCCTACTGATAGTTCGGAGAGTTATGGGTGAGAGTGTTTCCTTAACAGTGTGAGGGGAAAGGGGGTACAATTTGATCTAAAAGTGTCTGGCAGTAGATTTACTGCATCTTCCAGCTCAGTACAGGTGGCTCCATTTATAATTAATTCTGCACATTGTTGTGCTTTGCCTTTGAGGTTGCAGTTGCGGACATACCCGAAAAATGCTTTGTGATTATCCTTGGCTTGGGAGTCCAGTTTTGACTTTGGCAGACTTGAGTAGCCTCCTGAGATGCTTGTTTTATTTTTTCTTATAAATCTTAAATAATCTACAACTACCTATTTTTCCTATGTATGTACTTTACTCTGTAAAAAAAAATTCTTAGTTAAAAATTGTACATTTGCTCATATGAGCCTGAGTCATGACTGAAAATGGTCACGGAGACTAACCCAGTTATCGAACAGCAAAATAAATTAAAATAAATGAATGGAAATGTGAGCTGATAGGAAATATAATCTGGGCCTGAAGTCAGCTTTCCAAGAAAACAAGATTACATCAGGATGTCAAGCTCCATGAGGACATTCAGGATTAGAAAACTTGAAAGTAAACATTTCTTGTGCTGTACACAGGTTTGGGTTGTGTTGCACATCATGACAAGATAACAATTTCAAGTGTTTTTGCCCATAATGGTCCTTCAATATGATAGGTGGGAACCAAGAAACGCAGCTCTGGCATATGAATGTGTAGTCAACACCAAACAGACCAGACGTGCTTGGAAAAGTTTTAACAACTATGTTTATGGAAAAGAACAATGTATGCTGCCAGAAGAAAAAAAAAATTATAAGTTATGTACACACGATAACTAGGCATCTATGTTGTCCATTTTCATTCTTCTTCGTCTATGGTTTTGAATCCCACTTGACCACATTTCCAGACTTTGGATCCAACTCTTGAGCTCCTCCACCTACCCATAATGCCCTACTCCATCACTACTGCTTCAGATAGTTTGCTGCTCCATTTGCCAACAGTTGAAGAGAAAAAGATATTGGCAGATAGAAAAGACAGGGCTCAAACCTGGAACTATAGGTTCCAAACAGTCCAATAGGTCCTTCCAGAAGAAAAATGGAATAGAGATGGATGAGAGGGGTGTTGAGGAAGGAAGAAAGAAAACGGACACTACAGATGCCTAGTTAAGGTATAAATATGATGTCCTTTTCATTCTTCCTCACTAATGGGACAGAGCCCCCAGCTACATTGAGCTTAGGTGGCCTTCATGGAAGGATATTCCAGAGTACTGCCAAACCAAAGGAGGCGACTTCTACATATGATGTCCAATTTGTCATATGAAACAAAGGTAAGAGGCTTGGACCGTGCAGCTGTGGCACAAATGTCGCCATGGATCTAGGTGAATGAATTCAGAGGGAAGTTTTGTTAATGTCATACCCTCTTGAGAGGGTATCTATGAGATACAGTCTGCAATCCATTTAGCTGGGTAACTTTGGAAACTGGTTGGCCTAGCGATTTGCAGAGAGATACAAAAAGCTGGTCTGACTTTCTAAACGGTTTTGTCCTGCAAAGCAAAAATATGGTCATTCGTGCACATTAAAGAGGTGCAGCATGTACTAGCCTTTATTGGAAAAACTTGGAAAGAAAACTGGTAAGTGAGTGGATTGGTTGATGTTATTTTCAGAAGCCATTTTAGGTAAAAAAGAAGGGTCAAGTCCACAGGGAAACCTTATCTTAATGAAAAACAATGTAAAGGGTTTTTGCTGAAAGAGCCTAGAGTTCAGATATTCTTTTTGCCAAAGCTATAGCTACCAAGAAAAAACAGTCTTCCATAACAGAAATTTTAGATCAGATTTGTCTAACATTTCAAATGTGTTTTGTGCTAAACCTTCAAGTACCACAGTAAGAACCCAGGGGGGTGAGGGATACTTTATCGGAGGTCTCAAAAGAAAAATGCCTTTCATAAAAGCTTTACACAATCTAGAGAAAGCCAAGGAAAAATTTATCCCGTGTGGAAATTTGAAATTTCTGCCAAATGAACTTTAATTGTAGAGAAGCTAGCCCCATCTTTGAAAAGAGCTGTCAAAAAAGAAAAAAATGAATAGCAGAAATTGGTGCATTAAAAGGATCAGTCTCCTTATCGGACATCCAAATAGAGAACATTTTCCATTTACTTTGGTAAACTCTTTTGGTGGAATCTTTTTGAGAAGCCAAAATAATGTTGCGAACCTGGAAGGAGAGCCTGGACTGTAATACTGGAAGTGGAGAAACCATGCGGTCAGCTTGAGGGCTTGTATGTTGGAGTGTTGAATCCCTGACAGGGGAGAGAAGAGATCCAGAGTAGGCTCCAGTATCCATGGAAGATAACGAAGAATAGACTGTAGAAAAGGAAAACATACTTGCTGAGGCCAGAAGGAGGCAATGATAACTATTGACTTCATTAGCCTGCTTGCTTTCTGCAAAAAGCTTGGAATCAGGGGAAGAGAAGGATAAGCATAAAGGAGACCTGAGAGCCAAGCATGAAGAACATCTCTTGTTGACTTCCCCTGAGGGGTGAGCAGAGCGAAGTGCTTGCTGCACTTGTTGTTGAGAGGGGTGGAAATAGGTCACAGCAAGGTTGACCAAGTGCCTGAAGATCATATTTGCTACCAACTGACTGACAGACTACTTGTGAGGCATCAGAATGGATTTATTTATGTCCACAAGCACATTGATTTTCCCTGGATGTGTATCACAATTAGAAAGCAGTCTGATGGGAACACCCTTTCCTAAACCCTCATGGCCTCTCTGCAAAAGGGGTAAGATGGAGTTCCTCCTTGCTTGTTGATATACCAGACTACAGACATGTCAGTCTGAACTGTAGAGCCCACTGGAGAACCTGCACAAAGACGTGTACAAGAGGAATTACTATTATGGCAGCTGACACTGACCCAAGTGCTTGAAGCACTAACCTTGCTGAAGGAGATGAGAAAGGATAGCCTGAACCTGGTTTCTGATAGAAGTAATGCAGTGGAGAGGTAAAGATGCTAATTTTGCTGTTGTGTTCAAAACTGTCCCAGTGAATTCCAGGTTCTGAACTGGTGCATGTTTTGATTTGGCAAGATTTACTGTAATGCCTTAAGTGTTGCAAATCAAGAGAAAATAGTCCCTGGTATGTTGTAGTTGATGCTTGGAGGGAGCAGTGAGAAGCCAATAGTCTAGATATGGAAACACCTGGAATCCCTTCAGTCTCAAGTGAACTGCGACTACTGCCATACACTTTGTAAACATCCTGGAGGCTGTGATGAGTCCAAAGGGCAGAGCCCTGAATTGATAATGACTGACTATCAGCCAAAAGTGAAGACATCTTCTGGATATCTGTCTATTCTGATGTGATAGCACACATCCTGAAGGTCTACAGAGCATATCCAATCATCCTTGTGCAGAAAAGGCAGGATGGACTGAACCATGACCATATGGAACTTCACTTTCCATACATACTGTTTCAATTTTCTTAGATTCAAAATGTGCCTGAGGTTCCCTATTTTTTTTGGCACTAAAAAGTGTAAAGGTCTGAATCCTATCGCATTGGGTGGGACCTTCTGAATGACTTTTTCTAGCAGCTTCTGTATTTCTTGTGCTGCAGCCTACCTCTTCTGACTGGGTGAAACATTGGTAAGTTTCTTCTTTTCACAATGAGGAAGGAGGGAAACTGGTATGTAATAACCTCTGGATATTATTCTTATCACCCATAAATCACTTTTATGTCCAGGCATCGAAGTGCAAAGGGAACTGACCCATGACTGCCTCCAGTGTTGGACAGTTGGGTAACACTTCAGGAATGCTGACCGGGCCTGTCTGAAAAAGAATCACTAAAGCCCTGGTTTTGCAGGCCTCCTCTGCCTCTAGGGCAATATCTACCATTAAAATTTCCCCCTCTGCCTTTGTAGGAACTGTCCACATATGAATCCTGGAAAGGTCCCCAAGATTTACAGAGCCACATTTTCTTACCACCTCTCTGGTTCCTAGAGAAGGTCCATTGAGGCTTAGAAAAACTGATCCCCACAACGGACAGAGTCTTTCCTTCTTGTTCACTCTGGATAAGGGTATCCTTTACTGATTGCCCAAACATGTGCCATCAAATGGGGCATTAACAAAGGATGTCCTAAAGGACTCCACAAGTTACACAGCCACATCCAGGTGCGTCTACTTATGGAGATACCTGAAGTGGCTGCTAGTGAGGTACCTTCAGCTGTGTGTGAAATTAACCTAAGCAAAGAGTTTGAAATACATAAGAGTGACCATTTGAGAGGAAGTCCTTTTGAAATCCTCAGCAGACATGGACTCAGTATTTGACAGTCCTTTAGTCAAATCTCTCTGAAACCTACTAAAGTGTGCCAGGTAATTACGTGACCTCATAGTGAAAGTAGCAGAGGCAAACACTTTTCAAATCTTTCCAGTGCTCTGGACTCCCTGTTTGGCAGATGGACAGAAGAGCTCTGTTCTGCTAGCTCTTTCTTAGTGGCTGCCACCACTCCATAGCATCAACTGCAACTCCTTTGCTCCAGTGGGGTCTGTCTGCAGGTGGGACCAAAAACTTGTCAGTATGACTGGGGGTGGGCTTGACAGTATCAAACTCCTTCCATGCTCGTTGGGAAACCAGATCAATTAGCTGCTCCACATGGAGGATTACCCAAGAAGTAGACGAGCCAGAACCAAAAGTTTCCAAGAACATTAATTCTTAGGGATAGGGGATTTGGGATGATCAACCACCCTTCTGCTTCTGGATCTCTAGAATACCTTAAAAAAAGATGTCATCAAGTGGTAATTTGGGGGATCTCTCCATCAAAATCAGTGTTTTCAGTGAGAGACTCCATGGGGGAGTGTGACTCTCTTCCTACACATTCTCTTCCAGGTCACCTCCTTTATCAGATATTTTGGAGAGGTGTCAGAAGAGAGGGGAAGTTCCTCTACTGGAACTGACTGGAGACTTATTGGAACTGATGTTCCTGTGTAATAGGTCTGACCAACTCAGAACTTGAAACCAATAAGAGAAAAGGGGTAGGATCTGAAACATGAGAAGACTTCTCTCTGGAGTGAAAAAAAACATTTCCACCACCTTGAAGGCCAAGGGACAGGGAGAAGCCCCAGTATGATGCTTTGGAGCTGAAGCTTCTGAAGAAGGTAGATCTAGGCTACCCCCAGATCAGAGCCTTGAGGGAAGAATTGGATTCGAACTGTCTAGGGCAGAAGCTCCAAGGGGAAAGGGATGGATCCAACATAACTGGAGCCAAACCTACCCCCTTGGATCTGATGCTGAAACTTTGGCTCCGAGACTCATTCAGATCCGAGAGCATCAGAGCAGAACCAGTCAGGGAAACAGTCGGAGTGGAGGAGGAAACCTTCCTTGGATCAGACCCTCAGCCACTCAGGGATCTTGGATCCTGGAGTTCCAAAATCACTGGATGGATAAGAGTAGGAGAAATAACAGTCGTAGATGTGACAAGCATACTCACTGAACCAATAGAGGACATAGCTTGTAAGAACCCATATAGATCTGAGCTTTGAGAAACTTTTGCCTCATCTTATCCACATCTGCTTCCAATAAGCTTCTGGAGGACCTAGAAGGAAGTGGTGGATGAGGGCCAAGAATGCTTCTTAGATGTTTGGAGAAGCTCAGCAGGCAAGGTGGGTGAGATTGGTTTCAAAACATATTCTGGTGTTGTATTCCTGAGGGAAGCACCCGGCTTCAGATCAAATTACTTAGGATCCGAGGGGGAGCTGGTGGACTAATTATGATTACAGATGGAGCTGAAGCCTTAGGATCCAAAGGCTTCAAATCCAAATGATGCAACATTTTCAGATCCAGCAAGGATGGATACAAGAGTCTCCTGGTCTTGGCTGGCGACTAGACCTAGGGGACTTTGAAGGTGAACATTTATGGTGATCCAGAGAAGCAGACTTGCTTGATTTTGAGGGGGTTTGAGCCTCTGGAGCCTCTGGAGAGGAAGAAGGATGAAGACCTCCTACAATAAGTTTGTTTCTTCTGTCCACCGGTGGTGTCACAAAAGGAAATACTGCCAGCCCAGCTGTCTGGAATTTTGTAACTAATTCTAAGAATTATTGATATGATTCATACAGAAGTGTGTGTAAAGGTGTAAAGTCTTCTTCTTTCGGCTTTTCCCGGTTAGGGGTTGCCACAGCGGATCACCTGTCTGCTCACAATCAGCAGTGGAGTTTTACAGTGTCGAGTTGCCAGTCTGGCATCCAGCCTTCCCACAGAAGGCACACACACTCACGCCTAAGGACAATTTAGAGTGTCCAATCCACCTACATCATGTTTTTGGGATGTGGCAGGAAACCGGAGCACCCGGAGGAAACCCACGCAACCACAGGGAGGGTATGCAGACTCCGCACAGAAGGCACCCCAGCCGAGGATCAAACCAGAGAACCTCTTGCTGTGAGGAGGCAATGCTAACTGCTGCATGAGCTAAAATGTAACTACAGCATGCCCTGCTGGCTTAGAATAGAAATGTATATAAACTATTGTAATTGTGTAAATGTGTATGTTTTAACAGTAAAAACTAGAACATAGAGAATAAACGTACAAAACTTCAAGAAAATAAGTTGAAATTAATTTTTTTATGATTGTGCTATAAAAGTTCTCTCAGTTTCACTTCAGTAGCAGACACAATATCTATAGCTAGAAGTTTTTGTATGGTCTCCCAAGAGAAGTAATTACTAGGTCTGAGATGCAGAAGTGTTTTATTGTTTTATGACTTCCAGGATCTGAAAACATCTGAGGGATATGTATTTTTCACAAGGAGATGTCAAATGCTACACTGGGGGTTTAGTTTGGGAACTAAAGTCAGATGACAAAAAGTGATGTCATCCAAGCTAACCCAGTATTAATATTTGATATTAATTTAAGAATTCTGTCAGTGAGAGAATGTGCATTTTGTATTTTGTCTTTGACCTGGAAACATCCACTCATCACCACCTTCTGCACTTGCCTTGCTATTAAGTTTTTAGGGCACAGTAACTCTTAAATTCATACAGGAATACAGTAAAGTACAGCTTAGGTGAATTCTTTCTTTATTTGAGACTGTCCTGCAGTGCTGTTTTAAACATTTCCTGTGATTTTGAACTTTGAAGTAACTGTTTGTGTACTGAGCATTTTCTTGTTTTTTTCTTATTTATTATTAAAAATATTTAAACCTATCTTTGTGGCTGATATTTGAGATACATGTTTAAGCTCTTAGAGTACTTGCATAGCTATTTGTTGACAGTGTATAGGCCACTCCCAAACAGCCTTGCTTTTGGTCAGACTACCATTTGGATAATAGTAACATTACATAGTAGGATTGGACACCCTTTGTTAAGGGCCTTAAGTAGCTGATAAAGAGTTGGATGGTGGCAGTTGGAACTACCTTATAGTCTGGGCAGAAGGGGGCATAGCTGATAAACATGTGCCAGCCTTTCCCAGGTAGGCGTGTGTGTGTGTGTGTGTGTGTGTGTGTGTGTGTGTGTGTGTGCGTGCTTGTATATCAATCAAATCTCAAAGTGTGTGTGTATGTCAGATACTTGTGCAGGGACACGAAGCATGGGTCAGACAGAGAGGGTGCTGGGGGTTTTGGCTTGGCCACTCAACTGAGATCTCAACCTATAGTTGTGCCAGTGGGGAGGCTTATTGGGGATCTGGAGAAAGAGGGAGAAACCAGCCCCAGACGGAATGATCTTTGTGTGCTCTTAAGGGAAACTGCACTTCACTGTGTGTGTACTTGTCATCCTCCCAGTGTGTATGTTCTCCACTGTTGCCAGTGGTGTTGTTTGAGGCTCCTCAATTACTGGGCCACTGCAGGAGCCTCACAAGTGGCACAGATTCTACATGCTATGTCCAAGTGCTCGGCCTCAAGGCAATAAACACACTTCTTCTGGGCATCTTACTTTGGGCTCTTATGCCCACAAGAAGTGCACTTTTTAAATGTGTAGATTTGTCTGCCATAATGGCAGTAACAGAGGACAAACACTGAAAAGGGAGGAAAACAATACTAGGTTCATAGGTGTTTACTAGGCTACCAACCAAAATTGCCTTTTTAAGCCTAGCCATGCATCCCAAATCACTGACAAATTCTGATCCCCTTGAGAAGTGTAAGCATGTGTCTGGGAGATTAACCATTTACAGGTTATCGGTTTGCATCAGAGACATAGGTGCCAAGCCAGGGATGAATTTCCAGTTTCCCATCCAATTGTCCAAGATGCACACAAATTAGATTGTGGGAACTCTGCTTCACATGGATGAGGAGCCTGTTCCATACATGGGGTAGTGTCTGGGATACATACCCATCTCTCCAGTAGGTCCTATTTATATCACAGGCAAGGTTTAAGCTTTTAGAATGGGTAATTCTGGTACTGTTTGTTTTATGAATATGCAGGAGGTCCATCAGAGTGGGGTCTGGCAATGCCCTGTATGCCAGGCATAGATCTCACCTCAAAAGCCTGTAGGAGACAGAATACAGGGATAGGGCCTGGGGGTGGTCTGCATAGGACATATTACTTATGCCTTGTAATCTTTTACCGAGTAATCTCTGTGGACATTCCAGTTGTTGGATATGCCTGGCTAGGTACATACCAAAGGGGGCATTGTACTCAATGACAGGTCTGATGAATGCTGAACACAGTGGAACAATGACTTCCTTGGACTAAGATGCCATACCTTTGTTTATAAGTTGCGCAACACAGAATGATTTCCTCACTAGTGTAGACATGTGATGATCAAAGGCTAGATTGCTATCTGTGTGTGTTCCTAAGTCCCTGACTACTGGGTCAACTCTAAGGGGCATGTTGTCAATATGATAGTTACCAGGGATGGATGACTTCCCAAAGGATATTATGCATTTCTTGGCATTTAGTCTTAGTCCATGACTCTGACACCAATTGTGTGTGTCAGCCCCTTCTATAGAACATTTGTGTCAGTGTGAGATTCAATGACAGGTCCTAATTTGCAATAATCTACAAATTTGGTCAGCCTGAGACAATTGACATTGGCCTTGACCTCTGAGAAGACAAATGCCAAAAAGTAACAGTCCAAGGACTGATCCTAGTCAGCTGACAGCTGCTAAACTAATGGGTATAGTATTCATATCCCAGGGTGGTAGAACACACACCACTGGCTAGGCTTATAAATGCCCTAGGGCAGATAGCCTAGTATGAACCTATGAACAATGCCTGAGTGGGGTATTGTGTCAAATGCCTTGTCCAAATCAAGGTAGGATGTGTGAACTAAGCTTTTTTTTTTTTTTTGTTAATATAGATAAAGGGAAACATAAGAAAAAGGACTACAAACTATGGTATTAACAAAAATATCCTAAGGTTAAAGGACAAAGAAAGAAAAAAGAATACCAGCAATGATAATTGAAAAAAAAACTGTAAAAACAGTAAGGAAAAAGGAAAAAAGTCCCCATTGACAGCAGCTAGAGGGAGGAAAAAGATAGAAACAAAGTTTTTTAGGTAAACTTGAGAAAAAAAGTTATTTAACTCACAGAAAACAACCCAGCCAAATTCACTTGAGAGTGGAAGCGGAGTCTGTTAGCAAAGGTGGCAAATGAGATCTGAGGCAACAGGGATGGAGTAGGGGCATTATGGGTAGAGGGAGGAACTCAAGAATCTAATCTGAAGTCTGGCAAATGTGGCCAGGTTCATAGATTAGTACTAAGCTAACTGCCCTTGCGAACCATTTTAAGCCTAGCCAATTATCCCTTGTGAGACTCAAACCTTGCACCTTGTACTTGCAAGGCAAACACCTTAACCATTAGGACACCCTCCCAATCCGAAGATTGGATCCAAACCCATAAATGGGGAAGAATGAAAAGGACAGCATCAGATATGATGATTATAGTGACAGATGGCAAAGTAGCACTACAGCCAAAATTGCTGCATCACAGTGCTTGGTTGTTTTGTCTTGTTCCCAACCTGGGTGCTTTCTATAGGAAAGTATAAATGTACTCCCTGTGACTGCATGAAATGTCCTCCCCCAACCCAAAGGCATGCTATGCAATTGGGTGACTAAATTCTTCCCATGTATGCATGGTTTGTGTGTCTATATGACCTCACACACCTTCAAATGGACTGCCATCCTGTCTAGGATTATTTTCTGTCTCTTATGCACACTGACTGCCAGGACAAGGTATGTCTCTTCCATAGCCTTGAATAATAAGATACACAAAAAAATGAATACATGAATTAAAGATTATACTGATTGCAATGGCTGAACTGTAGTTATCGTCAGCCAAAAAGAAGAATCTTAAGAGAAACTAATAAAAAAAGACAATTACTATGAGGTGGCAGTTAAACTGTGCATCTGGATAACTGGAGCTCAAGATACTATTTAAAATATAATGTGAGACCCCATAGAGAAAGATGCATGTTCTTACATTGCCCAAGAATGTAAAGGATTGACTGACAAACTGTAAGTACGCTTTGGCTAAGACATGGCTGCAAAGTGAAATCTCTGTGCATCAGGGCACAAGAATAAAAAAGGGTCAGATGACAATATATTCAGGTACAATGAAATTCACTGGAGGAAAGAGTAGTCCCATAGCTCGAGAACAAGTTTCACAGGCTACAGTACAAACTAATGGTTCAAGAGAAAAATCAAGATACTGAAAATAAAAAGACATTACAGCTGTAATATGTCTGGTATTTTAAGCAAACTATTCACAAAATGTAGGTGGAGGACAAAAGAAACCTATAACATGGAGAAATTCCTTTGGACAGCATCAAACAACTCATTTATTACCATAACGGACTTAAAAAGAAAAGGGTAATAGATTCAATGTGTAACTGTCCAGCTTGCTGTTTTGAAAAAGTACCACTTTTAAGGCCACTGTTTCAAAGTATGGAAAATAGTGCCACACAATCTACATAGTCTAAAAAAGGTGGCTTTGAAATAAATGGGCAGCAGCATTGAGTTATAACTATAGCTGTCCTAATAAGAATTAAACTTTAAACCAGAAGCCTTGCATATGTACAATTATCAATGCCAAGCAAGGAAAAAGTCACAATGTAGAAGGTAAGGATATTTAAAAGTCAATATAGAATCAATAACATTGCTATGACTAATTTAAGGGAAAAGCTGTTCAAAACCTGTGAACAGATAAAACACAATTTTGGGTTTCCTTTAAAAGCTGGCCTCAACCATGAACTATCTACACACAGGGATGGAGGCAGACAGGGCCTGAGGTGACAATGTTGCAATCTCTGGAAAAGTGTCTGTCTTCTGCATATGCCTAGCTTGTGGAAGTGCACTGCTCATCTGGTCCCTTGTATGGCCACGGGGGACATTTATTGATACCCTCATGGATGTTCAAATGAATTCCAACATTGCCATCGCTGCCCTCAGCCTGCCTGTCTGCTGCAGGACCCTATATTCAGGACAGGGTACGATATTACCCGCTCTGGTAAGCAGTGCTCTGCAGAGGCACCAACCCACCCTGTTCCACAAGTGGGAGGGCAAAGATTAGGGAAAGAGTGCCAGCATTCTGTAGTAAGCAATGTTTATAGTGGTTTTGCACTGTATTTCCTGAATACTGTCTTTTGCTGTCCTTGCTTATGGATGTGTTTTACTAATTACGGTTTGTTTTGGCTCCCTGGTGTAATTCAGAAACTCACAATCTTGAGCCCTGCAATTAAGAAAGAAGAAAGAAAAAGAAAATGCAAAACAGAGAAAGTCAAACATCACTGTTTCTCCCTTTAAGTTTTTTTTTGTAGTAAGGCAAGCCCTCCTTTATCCACCAGTGTGGACAGACAATCCACCCACCCCTCCCAAACTTACACACACACACACACACAGCAATCTCAGACTTGGCATATACAAATCCATTTTTTCTCTCATTTATTCCAAGGCTGCTTCATAATTTACATTGCCCGAGGAAACATTAAATCATAAATGTAGTGCATGAAAAAAAGAAGTTATGTACTCACCATAACATTCCATCAGTGTTGTCTCATTCTTCCTCGACCTGTGGGTTTTGCATCTGACCTCAAATCAGACTCTTCTGCTTTCCAAAAGCTTAGGCTCCGAAGCTAGAGCTCCTCCCCTACCCATAATGCCTCACTCCCCCTGGTTACCTCAGATCAAGTTTTCTGCTACCATGTTTGCCCAGAATAAACTATATAGGCCCAGTACAATTACGTCTGATAGTTGCTAAGAGAAAGAACAGTAGCTCAACAAGGAACAGAGGTTCCAATAAGCACATGGCCGGTCATACGAAGGGATGGGGAAAAGAAGGAAGGTAGAGAAAGGAGATAACACAGATGGAACATTAGGGCAAGTACATAACTTCTTTATCTGATGTTGTCTTCTCATTCTTCCTCGACTTGTGGGAAAGAGTCCCCGCTACAACAAACCTTGGGTGGCCTTCATGGAAGGATATTTCAGAGCACTGCTGAACCAAAGGCAGCTTTACATTTGGACACTATGTCCAATTTGTAGTGGGAAATAAATGTGTTAGAATTAGACCAGGAGGCAGATGAACATCTGTCATCAATAGAAACTTTGGCCCAAAAGGCTTGAGAAGTTGCCATGGATCTAGTAGAGTGAGCCTCAACTCTGTGAGGCAAAAAAACACCTTTGGACTCAAACAAAAGAGATGCAATCTCTTAACCATTTTGCTAAGGTGATCTTGGTGACTGGTTTGCCCTTTTATAAATCTGAACAGGATATATAAAGTTGGTCAAATTGTGTAAAAGATTTAGTTCTATCTAGATAAAGGTGCAGTTGTCTGTGGACATCTAACAGGTGAAGCGTGTAGTCTCCTTTGTTTTGGAAATGAGGGAAAAACACTGGGAGGTTGATAGACTGGTTTAACAACTTTAGGAAGAAAGGATGGGTTAGTACGCAAGGTCACTCTGTCTTTATGAAAAACTAAGTAAGAATATTTAGATGACAGGGCCTGCAATTCAGACACGTGTTTCACAGAAGTGATAGCTACCAGAAAAATCGTTTTTCAAGATAAAAAGTTTAAATCCACTGTGGCTGGAGGTTCAAAGGGGGGATCCAGGGCCTGTAAAATCACAGGTAGATCCCAAGGGGGTCTTGGATCTTTGACAGGAGGGCGAAAAAGGAAAGTCCCCCTAAGAAAGGCCTTACACGGTCTAAATGAGGCTAAAGGCTTATTTTCACCCAAATGAAAATTCAAAATGGCTGCAAACTGTACCTTTAACGTGGAATGACTGGCCCCCTCATGGAAATATGAACTAGAAAATCTAAGACTGCTTTAACAGGAGCAGTAAAAGGGGAGTCTAAATTCTGTTTAGTCCAAATAGAAAACCTCTTAAATTTGCTCTTGTAGATTCTTCTGTTAGCTGCAAACTGTACCTTTAACGTGGACTGACTGGCCCCCTCATGGAAATATGAACTAGAAAATCTAAGACTGCTTTAACAGGAGCAGTAAAAGGGGAGTCTAAATTCTGTTTAGTCCAAATAGAAAACCTCTTAAATTTGCTCTTGTAGATTCTTCTGTTAGCAGATTTATGAAAGGAGATCAGAATATTATGGACTGGGGATGAAAGCCTGGTATCTATCCATCACTGGAAATGGAGAAACCATGCAATTAGTTTCAGAGCTGGTAGATTGGGATAAATTTGCCCTGATGGATGGGATAGTAGATCAGGATGTGGCTCGAGCGTCCATGGAGGGCAAATTAGATGAGACCAAAGGAAGGTGAACCAGATCTGCCAAGGCCAAAAAGGGACAATAAGGATCGTTTTGCTCTTCAGCCTGGAAGCTTTCTGAAAAAAAAGCTGATGATTAACAGGAAAGGCATAAAGCAATCTGGGGGGGGGGTCAAGCATGGACCAGAGCATTCCTGGGTGACTGTTCTTGAGGGGGAATCAAGGAAAAGAACCTGCTGCACTTGTTGTGGGGAGAGGCAAGGAGATCACAGCAAGGTTGACCCCATTTGTGGAAGATCATGTTTGCCACTGACTGGTTCAGAGATACTCGTGAGGCATCAATAGAACTCTGCTGAACCTGTCTGCTAGAATGTTGCATTCCCCCCAGAATGTGCTTTGCAATCAGCAAACGGTTGGTAGAAATTGCCTACTGCCACACACTCACTGCTTTTTGGTACAGGGGTAGGATCTGGTTCCCCCTTGCTTGTTGATGTAGCAAACTACCAACACATTGTCTATATTGCAATCGTCCCTGGAGGAATGAAGATGTGAAGTTCCTGCAATGCTAAGAGGACCACTCATCGCCAGGACACTGATATGCAGATTCATCTCCTGTGACGTCCATGTGCCTTGGACCATCCAACCCAGGTAATGTCCCCCACTCTACCTGGAAGGCATCCATGGTCAATGTGGCTTTTGGCAGAGGAAGAACAAAGGGATGTCCTTGAAGAACCTCCAGGGAGTGAAGCCAGCAGAGAACAGACTCCTTGCAAACCCGAGAGTTTGACTGGATACCCGAGAGGTAGTTGAAGAATGACCAATGGACTGCCAAGGTCCACTGTAGGATTCTCAGTGCAGGCATGCTGTGGGTAACAGAGCAATGATGGCCACCTAGGAACCCTGGGAGTGAGTATCAGTTTGGCTGGAGGAGCTGGGATTGTCAAAATCTGTCTGACATGTAGTTATAGGTTTGCTATCCTGTCCAGAATAAGGCAGACCAAGGACCTGGATGTATCCAAGATGAGCCCTTATGAAATCTATGCACTGAACTGGTTGAAGCTGGAGTTTTCCAGGTTGACTGTTATGCCCAAGATAGGAGCTAGATGTAACAGGTAGTCTCTGGCATGGATAAGTAGATGCCTTCCTGCCAAGAATAGACCAACATATGCTAGAGACTTTTTTCTTGGAAGGCAGGGTAGAAAACAGAAGAGAAAGCTAAAGGCAATGAGCTAGAAAGACAGAAAATTAACCTACCTTATGGATGAAACCCAAATTACTCCAACACAGCTCAAGGCGATGGACCATGATGCTTCTCCTTATAGCAGCAAACGAGATCTGAGGTAAGCAGTGGGGAGACATTACAGTTAGGGGAGAAGCTGGAGCTTCGAAGCCTAAGCTTTTGGAAAGCAGTCAAGCTGGATATGAAAACCACTGGTTGAGGAAGAATGAGATAACATGAGATTGTATAATTTAAAAGTGATAATGAAGTGTCAAACACATGCACTAATGTACTATATTTTCAATCTGTCTTGTTTTGTTTTCTCTCTCTACAACTTCAACTATGGAACTCGATGTGTTATAGCACAGCCACCATGGCTGAGATGGGTCACCAGTGGTCCCCCACATCTACGTCTTCACTTGGGGGACAAAGTTAGCAGTGAAAGGTGTGGTGGAGGGTTTGCTGGTGGCCTGTTTGGTCAGTTGTTAGAAAGGCATTTAAGGTTCCATAACTGAGAATGGCTCAGAAGGGTCCCCATGGAACAATCTGGAACAGGTGTGGTGAATGGTAGTGACTATTTGGAACAGTAGTTGGACAGCTACACTGGGACCCATGAGTGTCTGCATGTGTCATTGAGAGTTGCATAGCTGGCTGGTTCTGTCCATTGTGATGTAATTAACTCAGGTGACATATCTGGATATGTTCTCCTCTGGATCAAGTCAGGCAGGCTCTCTTTTTCACACCCTATACCTACTGAAGATGTTTTCCTTGTTTGTGTGCCACTCTCCATACCCCATCTCTGGTTCAACCATCACCAGTTGTCTATTATTTCCTTATTGTAAATTTAAGAGTCATATGTGTAGACACCAGAATAGCAACAAATACCTATAAAAATACAGAAGACAGAGCATGTCAAATATTGGTGTTCTCCTTTAAAGTTATTTTTGCAGGCAGACAAGCCCCACCTCACTCCCAAAGCTATATGTACCAACTCAAAGATCACAGTCTCTGGCTTAACATATGCAAGTCAACACATTTTTGCTCATTTAGTCTTGCTGTTCTGGTACTCATACAAGTCACAGAACATTAAACAGTTACCTCCAGGCTGTCTGCAGCTCCACTGTTGTCCTCCTTTTTCAGTCCATACCTCCCCTGTCTGGCTTTAGTTGCATTTTGTTTAACTGGCCCTTGTATCTTCCCTATGCCCTCCATTCTCCCTATTTATTATCCTTGCTACCTTCCCCATCTACAGTTCTTCATATGAAAATGGGCACTACCCATTAAAAATATGCCCCCCCCACCCATTTTCACTTCATGTTATCCTTGTTGTGTTCATTTGCTTGTGCTTGTTTTTGCACAATTTCTGGCTGTGGTAGCTATCTCTGGCCTACTTACAATTCATGGATTGGAGCTTTGAGGTGCTTTGCACATACAGCCTCAGGCACACCACCTTACTGTTCTCTCACATCGTCCAAGTGACCACCCACTGCACAGTCATTGAAGTAATACTGCTACCATTCATGTGGCTGTAATCATTTACTATGCAGCCATTTCCCCTACATGCTGGTAATATGCCAGTCATCATGCATACATATTCAGCTTTGGACCACATTGCACTAATACATCCAAATTATTTTGCATAGCACCTCTGCATTATTGGTCTTTTTGAATACCTCTCAACATCTAATAAAACACTATATAAATACAGTTCACTTACAGACTGCATCATAACCGCAAAAACTTTTATAAGGAACCCACCAAAAGGATTCAAGCTGTATGTACCAACACACCATACATCTGCAGTACATGTACATATGCACATATATATATATATATATATATATATATGAACAAAAGCCATGATGTTAATGTTGTACAGCACTATATGAAGGTTCATTGTAAGACTTAACATATTTCTGAATTCAAGTCAATGCTTCTAGATTAAAAAAAAATCAAGTCAAATGGACAGTTTGGTGGAATCAATGTACATACAAAAATAAAATTGAAAAGTGCGAAAGTGCATAGCTTATGGGAAAAACCCGTCAGAGGCCAAAAGACCTCGGTTGCCACTTTTATAATGGGTTCACAATTCATCACTGCAGCACTGTACTTATTTATGCAAAATCAAAATGCCAAACAAAAACAGACTTGCATATAAGAAAACAATCTAGTGTTCTGCATGACAAACACACAAACAGCATATGAAACAATGAATGTATAAAGGAGTACTAAAAACTAGCATTTGGGAACAGTCGCTGTCATGTTAAAAGACGACAGTAATACATGTTATAAAGAGCATAGTGCTTGATGTTACAATAATGCAAATTATTGCTTTGCAAATAACTAAACTATGCCGTTCTTTTTTTTTTTTTTATTTCTGCTTTTAGATGTAAAATATCTTGGAAATAGTTTAAAGTATTTAAATACCCAAGTACAGTGAATCTCAGTGCTGAACATACCATAAACAGCAGTACCCTACAAACAATTCCCTACTGAAATCTCAGAACCTGCACTGCCGAGTTCAGAAAGACCAAAAAATAGTGCAGAAGAACAAATACTGAACATTGCTCTTCTGCTTTAATTTTTTTTTTGCAGAGGAAATGCTACCCCTGAACCCGCAAAAAGTACAGTCGTGTACCTACCATAAATGTAGATGTTCGAGTGTATTCACTGTTGCAGTCATTACTCTTGGTTATCCTGCTGGCAGGGTACCCGCAGTCGGCCAGATTCCAAAGTCTAGGTCCGGAATCAGTTGCTGTCGCCTCTTCCTGGACGTCAGTGCACCAGGGGTATAAAAGATGCAGCCAATGCAGTTTTCTTCAGTTTTTCTTGCCCCAGATGTCAGGTGCCCCAAATAGGTAGGCTGAAAAATATACCAATAAGAAATGCATGCACAAAAATAACATTTCCTTCATCTACAAGCAAATCCGCCAAAAAGGTTGTATAGGATAGAGAAGTGCAGATAAGTCCCAGCAAAGAGAAGGGGGATGGTGGGTGTGTAACCTGGACTGCAACAGTGAATGCACTCGAACATCTACATTTATGGTAGGTACACAACTGTACTATGTTCATCGTGTTTCACTGTTGCAGTCATTACTCTTGGGTAGAATCCCAAAGCTGAGGATGGGTGGCTGGGATAAATAGGATTAGGAGAGGCTATGAGGCCCTGAAGAACTGCAGTGGCGAAGCCTGCTCTTGACTTAGAGTAGAGAGGCAAGTGGTAGTGCTTTGTAAAGGTGTGCAATGAACTCCAAGTTGCAGCCTCTAAGATTTCTTTGGTTGGTACTTCTCTGAGGAAGGCTGCTGAAGTGGCTGCTGCTCTGGTGGAATGAGGCCTAATGCCCTTAGGCACTGATTTGCCATGTTGAGAATAGCAGAAATGGATGCAATGGCCTATCCATTTTGAAATAGTCTGTTTTGTGATAGCCTTTCCTAGTGATCCTGTAGCATATGACACAAAGTTGCTCAGTCTTTCTGAAAGCTTTATTTCTGTCCAAGTAGAAGCGTAACTGCCTGTCTATGTCCAAAGACTGCAGAATTTTCTCACCCTTGTTCTGTGGATTTGGGTAAAAGGTAGGCAAGTGAATGGTTTGACTGAGGGCCACACTGGACACCACCTTAGGCATAAATGTAGGGTTTGTCCTTAGAGAAACCCTGTCTGGATGAAAAATGATGGAAGGTTCCACAGCCATGAGTGCTTGCAGAGGTTATGGCTAGGAGCAGGGCTGTTTTCCAGGATAAGAATTTAATACCCGCTGTTCATGCTGGCTCGAAAGGAGGCAGTGTGAGGTTTTCCAAAACATAATTGAGGTCCCAGGCCTGAATTGGTGCTTTCCTTGGAGGCCTAATGTTTTTGGCCCCTTTAAGGTACTGCCTTATTAAAGGATGAGAAAAGATAGGTGGTTCCGTATTGTAATGTGCAGAAATGGCAGAGGCATGAATCTTAATTGATGAGAAATAAAGGCCTTTGTTCAGCATCTCAGTTAGGTATTGTAAAATCTGAGGAATATTTGGTACAGACGTGTCAATGCCTTGTTCCTGGTTCCAAGCACAGAATCTCTTCCATTTTTCTGCATAAGATTTTCTGGCACTGGGCCTCCTGACCTCCAAGATAATATCCATAACAGCTTTTGAAAGAGGAATTTTCTGAATGACTACATAATCCGCCATGCTGCCAGATTTAAGGTCCTGAGTTGGCTGTGCAGGATCTGATTGTTTTGTTGGGTCAGCAAGTGAGAAGTTTGAGGCAATATCCATGCTGGACCTTGAGACAAGCTCTTTAGAATTGGGTACCAGTGCTGGCGTGGCCAGTCTGGTGCGATCAGAATCATTTTTGGCTTCTCTTGTCTGACCTTTAGGAGTACTCTGGGAAGGAGAGGCAGAGGGGGAAATGTATATACTGTTAGATTTTTCCAGCTGAATGATAGGGCATCCATTTTCCATGCTTGCTTGTGGTAAATCCTTGTGCAAAATCTCTGCAATTGACAGTTGTGAGGGGGAGGCAAATAAATCTATGTCTGGGCATCCCCATTTCCTTATCATCCTGAAGACTTGTGGATCCAGTTTCCATTCATGGGGATCCATGACGTTTCTGTTTAGTTCGTCTGCCAGAGTATTTGTTTTTCCAGGCAGGATTTGTGCTTGCAGGTGAACTTGAAAAGCCAATGCTGTGTCCCATAAGGTCATTGCTTGTCTGCAGAGGGGGTAGGAATGAGTACCTCCCTGCTTGTTTATGTACCACATGACCATAGTGTTGTCTGTCTTTATCAGTAATTGTCCTGGATGAAGCAGGTCCTTGAAAGCTGTCAGGGCATTTTGAACAGCTAGCAACTCTTTTTGATTGATGTGAAGATGCATCTGGTTTGCAGGCCATGTGCCCTGAATACATTTTCCTGCCATATGAGCCCCCCAGGCATAATCTGACGCATCCATTGTCAGTGTCTGTCTGGCTGTGGGTAAACTGAATGGCAGACCATTGTTGTGGTGACAGGCTTCTGCCCGCCATCAAAACTCCTGTTGTAGGCAGGGAATGAGTGCAATTACTGTCTCCAGGCTGTGGCAATGCTGAGCCCAAATACTTTTCAGATACCATTGTAGTTTCCTCATATGCAGTCTGGCATATGGAATTAGTAGAATGCAGAATGCCATGAAACCCAAGGCCTGCAGGATTTTCCTTGCAGATAAGTGGGTTTTTGTTGCCAATTTCTTGAAGTAAGCAGTCAGTTATTTTTGCTTGTTTGGCGTGAGAAGCCATCTGGGCAGTTGTATTTAAGCTTGCACCCAGGATAATTACCTCTTGAGAGGGCACTAGTTTTGATTTATTTTCGTTTACTGTGTACCCTAGGCCAATTAGTAATCTTTTTACAAACGCCAGATGCTTTAGAAGAGTGTCTTTGTTCTCTGCTTGAATTAGGCAGTCGTCCAAGTAGGGATATATTTTAATTCCTTTTTGTCTGCAAAACACAATTACTGGTGCCAGGCATTTTGTAAAGACCCTGGGCGCAATGGATAAGCCAAAGGGCAGTGCAGATTATTGGTAATGCATTGAGCCAGCTATGAATCTAAGGTATCTTCTGCAAGATTGTCTGATTGGGACATGCAGGTATGCCTCTTTTAGGACCAAAGTTATGAGTCAGGCCCTCTTGCCCAGCATGGGCAGTAGCTGCTGAAGAGTCAACATCTTGAATTTTGGAACTTCCAGAAACGTATTTAGTATAGACAGGTCCAGAACTGGTCTCCAGATTTTGTCCTTCCTGGGTACTAGTAAAGGTCTGGAGTAAAATCCTTGCCCCTGCTCTTGTTGTGGTACTTGCTGAATGGCCCTGATGTCCATGAGGACTGTAATTTGTTTTTGTGCCTCTGCCCATTGATTGTGTGGCAGGTCTGGCATGCCCTTTGACCTTGGTAGGGTGTGAAAATGGAACTGTAGCCTTGGGACACTATGTTCAGAACCCATTTGTCTTGGGTAACCATTTGCTAATTTGATGAAAAAAGTGCTAGTTTTCCTAAGGGGGCTGTCAAAAGAAAACTGCTTGGAACTGGCAGAGGAAAGTCATTGAGACTGTTTCCTGTAAGGCTGTGATTTGTCTTCTCTGCTTTTGGAGGTAGGAGCACCCCATTGTTTAGGCCTGTATGAGCCTTGGGGCTGAGATCTGCCTCTGGGACGCCTGTATCTGCCTCTTTGTGGTCTGTCTGAGAATGGAAAGGACCAATTTTTAGAAGGCCAGTTCCTGCTAAACCTGGGTGGCTGTACCTGTAAGAAATCTTTAACTGTCTGCATAGATTTTGCTTTATCCTCCATTTTTATCAACACCTCTTCTGCTTTAGTACCAAACAAAGTATCATGCTGTAATGGTGCATTAAATAATTTTGCTTCAACATGATCAGGCAGATTTTGTTCCTTTAACCAAGCATGCCTTCTAATAACAGAACCTGTAACAGCGGCCCTGCAAGAGGGCTCCAGTGAATCATAACCACATTGCAAAGTATGCTCTCCCACTTGTTCAGTTGTATGCAATAAATCCTGCAATTCCTTGTTCTCTGAACATTCAGTATTTGTCAACATTTTCTGTTTAAGAAGTGACATTAAATATTGCTGATATTTAAGCATATGAAATTGACAATTTAAAGCCCTTACAGTCAGGGTGGCAGAAGTGTAAACTTTTTCCCCCATCTGTCTAGAGCCCTAGAATCCCTATCAGAGGGGACAGGGTTTTTTGCAGTGGAAGCTTTAACCCCCTTGGGACCCTGAGATATAGTTTCTGGGTCAGCAGTGGGGTTTTTATATAGGAATTTATGAGAATCTGGGACCCTGTAGTACCTGTCTGGCTTAGCAGGTGCAGGGGGTAAAGAGTCAGGGGACAGTCAGGACTCTGAAAATACATCATGTACAATGTCTAGAACAGGTGGAATAGCAAGGGGTCTGTGCTAAGGAAGAAGCAGGAAGTCTCTGAGCCTTTTCTTAGACTCAGAATAATCTTGGCTCTCCCAGTGGAAATGCTCCCTCATAGTATGCAGCGTTTCCCCCAAAAGAATAGTCCTAGGGAGGAGAGGCTGAAGGAATGGATTCTTCAGCATCAGAATCCTCATAGGGAAGCATGGAGTAATCCTGTTCAGAAGAGGAATCAGAGGAAATAGATACCTGATCAGAAGAATCATACTCTGTCTCTTGCCTAGGCCTCTTATCAGGAGGGGGATGGGAGTCCCTGATCAAAGTAATTAGGTCTTCGGCCATTTTGAGCATCTGTTTTTTAGGCATGGAAGTCTGAATAGGAGAATGCTGTACTTGTTTCTTTGTCTTTAGAGCTGCTTTAGTCTTTGTCTTTGAAGCTGAAGATGGCTTAACATATAGTTGTGTAGGTCTGAAAACACCCTCAGAAGCAGATGCCTGCTCAGCGGCTCCGGATCCATCTGAGGGATTGATTTCCGAGTGTCCAATACCTTGAGTTTCCAGAGGCCCAGTCGGCTCCACATGGGAGTCGGTAGCGGCCTGTGGCTCTGAGGTAGTGGGCACCAGGGGCTGCGAAAGCACCTCACTGAGAACCAGCGTCTGGCCTAGAAGAGGCTTCATCATCGGTTTTGGACCTCGGATGGCTATCCTTGTCCTTGCGTTTTTTGTAAACTCCAGTTGTTGGCTGTTCCGCCGGCATTATATAATTAAATCTTCGGCCAAAGTAATGAAATGCAAAATCGAGCAGACGCTTGATAGTGCGTTGGTTGAATCTAGCACAAAACCGACAGCTAGCAATGTTGTGATCAGGGCCTAGGCAAGGAATACACTAAGAGTGAAAATCCTTATGAGGTATTTGCTTCCCACAAGAAATACAATTGTTAACTTTTTCTGACATCGGTCTGGAGCAAGAAAAAAGTTTCCCCAATGGGGTACTTAGCTTTAATGAAGACTTCGGTTATGAAATTCAGATTTGAAAATCTCAGGAGTTGGCCGACCGGCACTTGCGAACTGCTTTTGCTTCGGGCACCGCGCGGCAAGAAAGACTGAAGAAAATGGCGTCGGCTGCATCTTTTATAGCCCTGGTGCACTGACATCAGGGAAGAGGTGACAGCAACAGACGCCGGACCTAGACTTTGGAATTCTGGCCGACTGCAGGTGGCCTGCCAGCAGGATAACCAAGAGTAACGACTGCAACAGTGCAACACGATGAACATCCTATATACCAACTCAGACAGTAATACCTTGGAGAAAAAGGAAAATTCCCAGAAACAGCAATTTTGGGCTTGGAATATGAAAGCCCAGATTTTCAGCCATTCCATTTCCAAATTTAAGGACTTGGCAAGGAGAGTCCCAACATTTCAAATGGTTACCATTTACTAGAGAATTTGAGAGATGTAGCTGGGATTTTTCATACAGTCCATTTTGTCCGACTTAATTCCAAATACAAGTGTGTGTGGGGAAATGTCATGAAAAAAGTGTGACTAGCAGACAACATGAGCAAAGTAGGAAGACCCTGCATCAAGTGTAGGAGTGCATACAAGGCATAGATAAAAGAAAACACTGGAGACCACTTAACATGTATATTTGGGAATACAGTAAATGACTGAAGTAGGGAAATACAATTAATATTCATAAAGGCCACTGCAAAGACTAACAAAATATTAGCATTGAGCAAGACATATGAAGAGATTGACGTATGTAGCATTTAATATGTCAATAACAAGCACACCTCTACAGAAGTCAAGCAGGATGATGCGCTGGAGTTCCTCCACATGCAGATCACCACAGAAAAAATCATGTACATACCCTAGCCAGCTACAGGCTTCCGTGTCTCAAGAAGCTCACAATGCATACTTGGGCCTACTGGAGACACTTACCATCCAAACTGATACCCTACTCATGGGAGACTTCAGTTACCCCTCTATAGACTGGGAATCCTACTCAACCTCTTGACCAAATAGTGAACATGCCCACTAGAGGGCTCTAAAATACTGGACCTTGTGTTTATAAATATGGGAGAATGTTGCACACCCCTCCCCCAATGACTTATCCTTCCTAGTAAGATCTGATGGTAAAGCTGTCTTCTTCAACATCAAAACCAACTCCATAATCCAATTAAAACCAGCAACAGGAACTACCCAAGGCAAATTACCTTTTAAGTGATAGACTATCAAAATTCAATGCCCCTCCAAACCCAGGGAACACAACAACCTATGCTGAACTGCTCTCAGAACCTCTGTACAACCATGTCAATGGCTGCATAGAAGGATGCTGTACCTATCAGAACTAAGCCAAAGACTAGCCCTAGAAACAAACCACCCTGGTGGCATCCCAAATTAAACAGGACATAAAACAATAGGGAAAAATATGGCAAAAATCAGGAAGGGTAATTCCCATAAATAAAGACATTCCTCAAAGTAAATAGGCAAATAAGAGGGTTAATTAGGTCAAGAAAAGTCAACTTTGAAGTTAAGAGAGCCTCACAGCTGAAAGTTAACCATAAGGCCTTCAACAACTATATCAAAAACCTCAAGGGGAGCAAACAGCAATGTGCTGAACTGATGCTTCATAGTGCCACATTCAATGAGCCTGGCAATATGGTGAACCTGTTAGTGGACAAATTTAGTTCCATCTTTACTCCCTTCTCACCCTAACCCAACCCTTCAAAAATATCCTCAAACATACCTCTCCACAATTATAACTTTAAACTGGCTGCACTCACTAAAGCCAAAAATATGTCCTCAATGAGGTCTAATAACATTGCAGGATACTTCCTGAATAGTCTAAAATATGACTTATCAGGACCCCTGGAGTCATTATTTAACTATAATCTAAAACAGGCTTTATGCCATATGAATGGAAAACTGCAACAGTCATCCCCCTTCACAAGGGTGGACCTTCAAGAGATCCTAAAAACTACAGACCCATTAGTCTGATTAGTCATATTTGCAAAGCCATGCAAATATTTATTGTGGAAATTATCAAAAAGGACACTGGAGACCCCCAGACACTGGATCTATCTTAGTCTGGCTTTGTCAAAGGAAGATCCTGCTTATGGAATCTGGTGGACATCTTGGAAAAGGTCATCAAAGCAATGGATGAGAGGAAAACACTGCATACTGCCTACCTAGATCTGGCTAAAGCATGATACATTACCTCACTTGTGCATGGTCAACAAACTTATTAAACTAGGTGTAAACTCCTTTGCAATACACTGGGTAGCTTGATGGCTCAGTGATGGGACTCAGGTGGTTAGAATCAGTCAGGCCACCTTCACAAAGAGGTTAGTCACCAGGGGCACTGCCCTGGGGCTCTGTTCTCAGCTGACGCCTGTTTAGCATCTATTTCTCAGATTTCAATGCCAATCTCAAAGGCCCTTTACTAACCAAGCTTATGGATGTTTGTAAACTGGAAGCAGTCATCAAATCCCTCTATGAGAACACCCCTCGAAGGTCTAATACAGACAAATGCTTGGTGTCAAAGCCATTTGGGAAATCTACCACTCTGGGTAACTATGTTATCAATAAAACACCACTAAATGTTAGAATTACTAGTCAGGGATCTAGGAACTCATACTGATAATAATCTAGCCTTTAACCAACATGTGTCCAAGGTACTACGAAAATCCTTCTACGTTGCTCAGCTTATAAGCAAGGCCATGGCATCTAGTTCCAGAGAGGTCTACTACTATACTCATCCCTCAGACCCATCAATGAGTATAATGCCTCCTTTGATATGTACCTGACCAGACATATGCAGCAACTACAACATCCACAAATGTTCATTACAAAAGGAATACAGGAGAAAGCACAATTCCCTCTGATTTCCTCAAAGCCCTGTTTCTTGACTTGGTATCATACAGAGTTCTGAAAGGCGATCTTTGCCTATCATACAAGGCATCCCTGGACTCTATTTTGATGAACATTTTGTACATCTGCAAAACAAGCAGCATGAGAACTACTAGTCTAAGAGATGTAAATATTGCTTGTGATATAAATAGGACAGTTGGAGAGAGACAAAGAGAGAACTTTTCTCAGCAAATTCCCACTCTCTGGAACAGGTTCCTCATCTATTTAAAGCAGATTTCATCCCTATCTATTTAAGCACAATTTGCACCAATGGATGGGGTAATCCAAAGTTCTCCCCTGGTCTGGCTCCTGTATCTTTAATGAACAGAGGCAATCAGTAAATCACCACCTATACAAATCAGAGTTGTGGGTTGCATTTGGGTTGCACAACTAGGCTTTTAAAGGCCCTAGTGGTCATTAGCCCAGTATACATCTATGAACTTACAAAAAAGATTTGAAATTATATAAGAGGATGTAAAGCTACTTCCTGTGGTGGTAATGGGGGAGAAAGGCTAAACTACAGCTTTTCGTTTTACTTGGCTCCCTTTTGAAATATACAGCCTCAAATTGCAGAATCCTGAAAGACTAGAAAAACATAAATAGTGAAAATACAGGATAGTAAGGAATATTAAACATTCTTTACCTTTAAACTTCTTTTGTATAAGAAGCAAGCCACCCTCTGCCCCATAACTCTCAAAACAAATATACACAAACTCTGAGATCTCCATACTTTGGAGAAAAGGGAATATTCTGATATGGCAATCTCAGACTTGGTATAAGCAAGTGTCTGGGTTTTCAGCCAGTTTTCATATTTCAGTACTTGGCTATGTGAGTTCTGGCATTTTAAATGATTACCCCACAAACTGCAATGACAACCAAAATATTAGCAGTGGGCAAGACATATGAACAGACTGATTTAAGTGGCATTTAATATTAATGCTACTGTAACGTACTTAACACGTCTATAACTGAAAAAATACTACATTTTTCAGAAACTGCTGGTATATTACTTTTAGCCTGATGAAATACTTGATCAATTCAACACCATTAGTGAAAAATAAAGTTATATTGTTTGATTAGCTTTCACTGCATATTCTCGACAATTTCCTTGCAATTCAATAGAAAAATGGAAACCTAATACATCATAGGGAACCAGACTAAATTTTAGAGGATCCTCTCCCCAAAGTTCGAACTATGTAATAACATTACAACAAGCTCTTGAAAGAAAATATCATTTATATTGTTAAAGCAAAAATCAAACAAGTCCATAAGCTCACTAAATTTACCACCCAGTGTATCTGGCAGAGCATTTATGTCTCTGACTTTGCCATTTTAAGATGTAATCTTTCAGAAATAGATAAGACGAGGTACTATTTTCTCTAATGATGCTGTGCAATTGTAACTGAAGTGAATGGTGAAGACTGCAGTACCTCTAAAGCAAAACGTCTTCCCAATGTACCTAACAATAAACGTCAAGATGTCAATGAAACCCATTAAAAGCTGTATCAGGAGGGAATGTACACCATTCCAGGGAAATGCACTATTACTAGATTTTGCTTTGCTATGTATATCACTTTTACAAAGTGTAAGTGCAGAAATAAAGCTAATGAATACAATTTTTGGCTCCTTCCTTTCTTCAGTTTAACTACTTATTGGCTGGTGCTCTTAATTATCTATGTTTCCTGTTTAGTGTTACCAACCTCCACACCATAGGCCACCAGTCATCTAGGATAACTATCAGAGAAGGGGGGGGGGGGGCAGTGAAAACTGTAGCATG
This sequence comes from Protopterus annectens, assembly GCF_019279795.1. Classification (NCBI taxonomy): domain Eukaryota; kingdom Metazoa; phylum Chordata; order Ceratodontiformes; family Protopteridae; genus Protopterus; species Protopterus annectens. The sequence goes on from NC_056743.1 coordinate 1,062,609,245, forward strand.
GGAAGCAGACTGCTGTATAGCAACCTGCAGCATCCTATAAGATGCTTGTGAAAAGGATTTTTTTTGGTTATGTAGCCCATCCCTCTGACATGCTGGACAATATGCGAGGGGAAAGGCAATGTTGTTGTGAGGGGACTGTCCCTCCCTACACAGTCACGTGTTCATCTTACTCCTGCTTCACAGCATTTGGGCAATGACCTTGTTGACTCCTGTCTACACTGGAGTATGTGGCTTTTGGTGCTCCTCCCCACACACAAAGCTCATCCTCACACCTTCCCTTCCACAACAGGTAAACAGGTATTGTCTCTGCTCTACCATTGACTCCTCCAGTGTCTGGCTAGCTATCTGAATCCAGGTCATTTAAATCACAATCAGGCACACCTCTTAGCCTTGCTCCTCTTAGATTTATGATGTTCCTCCAAATCAAGCCTTGTTATGTATACAGGGTCGAACAAATAAATCCTTTCTATTGTGAAAGAATGTGTTCCTCTTCCTGATATGATTTTAAGGATCAGTGCTATCATCTTTGAATTCTCAGAGATAGAAAGGTATGTAGTCAGGTCTCCATCCCTCTATGTGCCACCCGATAGAAAAGGTCATAAAACCCACTGCTAAACCTAAAAAGTATAAACTGTAAAATAAAATGACTGCAGCTACATCTGCACAGCAAGTCTCACTTGACACTGTCCTTGTCAGAGTTATGCAAGTACTGATTAGAGAAGGCCTTATGAACTCACCCAGTCTGTCTTCAGTTGTATATTGTACATGCTTTTCTCCAAATGTATTGTCATCTTCTTCACATAAGCTGCACACACATAAATCATTTCCTGCCAATCCAATCTCCTATGAAAGCCACCCACTGTATTTTACTTTGTTACCAATCCTGCTGAAGCACGGCCATGCCCAGTCCTCTACACTGTGTTTTAAAAGAGTAGCACTTTTCTAGGGAGGTTTTCCCATGTCCCCACATCTGAAACAATACATTTCTTCTTAACAGAAGAGTTTTACACCCATATAGATGATATTCCACTCCTGCCTACAAGGTCACATGCAGCTTTCACTCCACTAGTATCAAATAAATCTCAGAAACAATGAGGAAAGCAGTTCATGGTTCCCACTACAATTAGGAAAACAGCTATATGTCATTTGTTCAAAGCAGTCTTAACATGACATTACCTGCATTCATTTATCTGAAAGCCTGCAATAACTCTCTACCTGCATTCTTCCATTATTTAGGTCTATGTATTTCTTTATACAGGATTCCTAAGAAGAAGGCATCTAAGCCAAAAATGTTATATTCAGTATTTCACTGCACAGCTAAATGAACTTGTATTTTTCAGGCAATTTTTCCAGTCAAGTTACAGCTTGTTTTTTTGTTCGCTCAAAGAAAGAATGTGCCCAAACAGTAACGACTCAATTTTTTTTCTGGATTTCCTCACTTTATTAGTGTGAAGTAAAAATATTGAGATCATCTTAGCGAATATGCTACAAGAAGCAGCGACTGACAGACATCTGCAAACACAAAGAACATAACGATATGGACAAAAATATTACAGCTGGTAGCCAAACAGGAATATCTGTACGCCCGGAAGCAGAAACGCTGTCATAGAGGTTAAAAACATGTCTACAGATGAACCTTCTGTTTAAAAATGGATTAGGTTTCACCCGGTTATGCATCTCAGAACATTTAACACTTCTTGTAAAATATTTGCTGGTTACACTAAGTATTTCAGATCCTATTTTTAAGGTTTATTTTAAAACCAGATTTTTTTTAAGTTAATAAAACATGACTTGTACAGGTGAGAATGGACAAAACTTGTACAAACTCACATATTATGGCATCAAAAAGACCAAATATATAATAAAAAACAAACAAGAAATAAGGCTAGGAATTTAATCACTACTGTATGTCACTTACTGGGAACTGTTTTGGACCATAAAGTGTTTCTTTTCATTAATGAAATAAATCAGTTACAATCACGGTGGCCAGCTACTGCAACTGCTGCATGACAACATTGGAATAAGATTTCATATTTGTAATGACAATATTTATTGTCAGTTTGGGAAGTTTCTAATGGTGTTTTAATGCAAGAACTGAAGACTACAAGACATACAACAATACAGAAAGCATTACGAACTGGAGCTTAATCACTTCAATGAAGTGTTCTACACTTGCTCTTTAGTTGACACTTCTGTCAGAAGATTATTTTTAACAAATGATGCATTTTGAGGATGGTAATGAGTTGTTCAGCACTGTAGGAAATGCATTTCTGTTCTTTTACAAAAAAAAGCAGTAACAAAAATATTTGCATATAGTCTATGACAAGTGAAACTTTTAATTAAAAGTCTTGGACAACCTGCAAAATTTTCAAATGCTTAAAATACATTGTGTTCAGAAAATTATCAAAAATATCCATCTGTTGGTTTTGCACACTAACATATACAACTTATTTTACTTACTACTTTACATTAAATGTGTTTTTTTTTTTTAGGTGGATAAGACAACAGTGTTTACAAGTATCAGTGAACATCCTCATTCAGTAAAAAATAATGATGACATAAATGTCTTATTTACACAATGATCATCTGTGTGTTTATTTTCAGGTCCTGGATGTTTAAAGTGTGGCAGTACATCTCAACTTGTCAAGTTAAAAGAACATCAGTGGATAATGATGTTTTAAAGCTGTAATGCCTCCAGGTTTAATAAAGCAAATTAGTTTAAAGTCCATGTTAAAACCAGGCACTTAAAGCATTGATTGGTTCATTGTGTAAGTCTGCAAACTTAATGCCCTTGATCTGGTT
>NC_056743.1:1062612546-1062798260 GCF_019279795.1 Protopterus annectens
ATAGCATTGCAACATCCCCTTCCATAAGAGCGTCCGCCTTTCACACTTGAGGGTGATGGGACCTTTGCACAAAAGCAAGGAAGTTGCCTATTCATAGGGGAGGCAAAAAGGTCCAGTTCTGGAGTAGCCCACCAGTGAACTAGATCCAGGAACATGTCCCTGTGAAACATCCACTCAGGAGACAGTCACAGATCTGCTTAATGCATCTGCTACAGAGTTCTGAGCCATGGAAAGGTACACAGGATGCAGAGTCACTTTGTATTGAGTAGCCATTTCCACACCTTGATAGCTATGTGCTCCCTGCTTGTTTATATATCAAAATACTGTGGTATTGTCTGTGAGGATCTTGAGAGGTCCAGGCTGAAACAGAGAGTGGAAGGTCTGTAGAGCTGGAAGTAGAGCCCTCATTTCTCTGTTGCTTATGTCCCTTCCTTTGAGAAGGGTACCAAAGACTCTGAACTTTCCTGGAAGCAAAGGTTGCTCCCCAACCGAAGTCTGAGGCATCTGTGAAAAGTTGCTGAACTGGTTGAGGGATCTGAAGAGTTAGGCCAGGGTTCTGACTAAATTGCTGTATCCACCAATGTAACTTTTTTTCAGACGGGAACAGGAGAAACAAAACATCTAAAGGGTGAGGATGCTAGGACCAGACTATCTTCAGAAACCACTGGAACTTCATGTGTAGTTTTGCAAAGGGCAGCATGGGGATAGTAGAAGACATGAACCCCAGCAATTTCAAACTCCCTGGCTGTGATAGATAGAAGAGCCTCCATGAAGGCCTTGAGATAAGTTACTTTCTCTACAGGAAGAAAAAACATCAAGTCTGTGCGGAACCTGCACTCCAGGAAAATAAGGAGTTGACATGGTAGAAGGGATGATTTTTTTTAAATTTATTGAGAAACTCGGGGCCTGCAGAAAGGGAATAGCTATGTTCAGATGCTGGGTTAACAAATATAGACTGTTGGCCAGAAAGAGCAGATCATCAAAGTATTGGTAGACTTGAAGGCCTTTTAAACTTAAACAGGCAATAGCTTGGTCCAGGCACTTTGTGAATACCCTTGGAGCAGTAGAAAGGCCAAAGGGCAAGGCAGTAAACTTGATAGTGCAAAGAACCCACCAAGAAATGCAAAAATGTCCTGAAGTGAGGATGCAGGTATACATCCTTGAAATCCATAGAAGCTAAGAAGGCTTGAGAAGGGATCAGGTGAAGAAGAGCAGGCGGATATAGCATTCTGAAAGAAGGCACCACTAGGAAAGTGTTTTGTAGGGAAAGATCTAATATAGGCCTTCAAGAACCATCTTTCCTTGGAACTAGAAATATCCTGGAGTAGAATCCCCTCCCCAGCTGGTCTGGAGGGACAGAGTGGATGGTGCCTTGATAAGAAAGTTAAACAAGAACCAAGGAAAACAGATGTAGTTGATTGGGGGGGTTGAGGCATTCCCTGAAAGAGAGGGATAGCCTCTCAAGTCATTAAGTATTCAATTCAGATAACTAAAATCACCCAGGAGTCCTGAGTGATTTTCATCCAAGCAGAAAGGGAAAGGGGCAAAAAGACAAGGCAGTGTGATTTGGAAGAGGAGGCAGAGCATCACAGAGGACTTTGTCTGGGCTAAAAGGGCTGCTGAGAAGGAACAGCAGCAGCAGGAGTAACAGCTTTAGTCTGTGGGTGTCTCCTAGAAGGCTTAGAAGGCCTAGCTCCATAAGGAGCAGAAGTGGAAGAGCGAGCAGGTTTCCTGACAAAAGGAGTTTTGACAGGAAAACTGCTATGAATTTTTTGAACTGGAGAAATAAGGAAGTGTTTTAACTCCTGAAGCTCTCTACCTTTTTCCTGCAGTGATTTAAATAACTCTGCAGCTGGTTTTCTAAAGAGGAAGAAATTATCTAGAGGAGCATCAAGCAATTATGTCTTTATATCATCAGGGAGTGCCTGCAGATGTAACCAGGAATTCCTTCTGAGAACAGATGCAGAAGCTGCTGCTCTCAAAGAGGCCTCAACTGCATCATAACAGTACTTGATTGAGTGTCTATCTAACTGGAAGGAGGCTGATAAAAGTGAAAGAGCCAATGATTTAGCTTCTGATTCAGACAATGGGGAAAGAGCCTGGGTAACCTGAGTGAGCAAGGCCAAAGCACACCTAGACTTGTGTGGCTGATAATTTAAAGTCCTGACAACCAAGGTAGAAGAGGTATAGACCTCCTTACAGAGTCTTTAAAATTTTCCTCATCAGAAGAAAGTAATTTAGTTGAGAGAGATAAGCTTGAGGATTTATCTGAAGTACTATAAACCACAGCTGGGTCAGCTGAGGGGCATTTAAAAAGAAACTTGCAATCCTCAGGGACCTTATAGAAGCAATCAGGTATTTTAGGAGTGGGGGCCTGAGTAGGGGCCTGAGAGTCCGGAGTCTTGGATGCTGCCTTAAAGGCATCTAAGAAGACTGGCAGGACTGCTGGAACTGCTGAAGGAGCAGGGGCATCCAGAGTAGCTTAACATCTCTTTTGTTCTTCTGAAATCTGACAGGAATCTCACTTAAAGAATTCCCTCATTTTATTAATAGTTTCCTCAAAGGAAATCTCTTCAATGAGAGTCCCCCTCAGACTCTTCCTCTGTGGAAGTATATTCCAGAAAAGGGATCTGGGTGGAATATGCTAAGGAGTCTTCATCTGAAGAAGACTCCTCAGAATCAATGTCATGAATTTGGAATTCCACAGACTTCCCTGAAGAAGGCCCATGGGACCCTGGGGATGAGAAGAAGGCTGGGCCAGTGGCTATAGAAGAAGCCGAAGGTCTCACAGCCAGAGCCTTAATGAGACCTTGCAAAAAAAGTCCCAATCCGACACAGGGGTAGGAGGAGGAGTAGGAACATACTTAGTTATTTGCTTTTTAACATGTTTTTCCCTTTGGGGAGAAATGGCAGACATAGGCCTTGCCTCAGACACCTCCCTAGACAAAGGAACTGGAACAGTCCCAGAGTCTTCTGCAACAACAAGCCGCAGATTCCCTCAAGTCTTCCAAACCGGATGTCTGCATAGCCTCAGACATGCCAGGACCCGCACTCCTGATAGCTTCCATACCATTACCCACTGAGGGAATGGACCCTGCCTGCAGTCGCACCACCAGGTTTTCATCTACCCTAAGGAGTACATCAGAGGGAGTAGGTACAGCTAAAGAGGATTCGGGCCTAGCCTTGCTAACCCTCCTCTTAATATATGCCTCAGAAGCACTCGCAGAACCTTCCATAGCATCCCTAGCCAGACATCTGAGTCTGATTTTCTAAATAGAGATTCAAGGCAGACAGACAGCAGTATGAAGAGATCTCTCCTTTGCAGGGAATTATTCCACATCCCCAGTCCAAACCCCTCTGTTTCCTCCTGTCCTACAGCACATGCTTTATGGGAGGGGATAACAGAAACAGTTCCCTTTTCCCTGTGGGGAAGAGATTTTCATTAAAGAATGCCTGGAGATCAGTTATGGACTTTTTTCTTAAACCAATTTGTGACCGTGCCAAAGTTCAAGGTGCTTTCACAACACAATCTCTTTCCCTTCTTCCCCATTTTAGATTTTTGGTAACCTTAAAATTAAAAGGTGCTCATCATATTCCTATCTATTAAGGCTTAAGATGTTTAAGGTTTTGTGCGTCTGGCTCACATTATCCATTCTCTGACTCACCTTTGGGCTATCCACTGCCCCAAGAGGGTTCACAAAGTGTCTAGCTGCAGTTATAGCTCATTGCAGGCTACAGGGTATCCACGTTCCATATTTAGATGGCTTGCCTATCTATGCAGACTCTATTTCAAAGTGTCAGGACTCACTCTCTCTTTGGCGAGACATCTTGTATGCAGGCTGAGATTCCAAGAAAACCTCAGTACAAACAGCTTTTCTTCCACAGGAAAAAACATACCTACATTTAGAGATATTCCATTTTTTTTCCCCAGACCCTTCTGGTGTTACACATACAGGCACTATGAACTGGGCGTTAGCAATGTCTTCTATGACTGTTTGGGTCCCCTTACTGGGCAAGGGAGGGAATGTCTCAGGATTCTGAGTCTCATGGCATCTATGATTCTCATACCTTTGTCAAGTCTCCACATGAGAAATGTACAATGGTATCCGAAGTCTCTTTGTCCCAGCACCAACACCAGTTATCTTTTCAGATTCCAGTTCTGGGATGTTTGAGAAGAGAAATGACCTGGTGGTGACATCAAGTACCCTGAATCCAAATCTCTCCCTCTCCCCTCCTGCTCCAAAACAGTCACCACAGTTACCTTGCACTTTGCTAGGGGATTGGTGTTAAGGGGGATAAAAGTGCAAGGTATCTGGGACGATAAGACACACACTGGCACATAAAATGTAAAAGAGATGTTTGCCCTTATCAAGGCACTCAACTCTCTAAAATCACCTTTGGTTCCCAGGACCACTTCAAGTTCTTAAGGACAATACCACAGTGATGTGGTACATAAACAAACAAGGGAAAACCAGGTCTTAACCCCTATGCAGATTAGCCATGTTATCATCATGCGATATAGCTTTACAGCAGGATCTCACTCTACTTCCTACATTCATTCCATCAGAGAAAAAGTACAGTTTTGTACCTACCATAAATGTAGATGTCTGATAGGTATGCATCTGCAGTCATCACATATGGGTTGTCCTGCCTCAGACAGCCCTTCGGTCGGCCGGATTCCAAAGTCTGGGTCCGGCGTCTGCTGATGTCGCATTTTCCCCGACGTCAGAGCGCCTGGGGTATAAAAAGCATCCGCCGACGCCATCTTCCTCAGTTTTTCTTGCCCCAGATGCCAGGTGCCCTCTAAGGAAGGCTAAATTTGGAGAGATGCATTTAAAAATCCAAACATGCACAATCATATAAAAACAAATGCACCATAATAGATCCCCCCAGCTAGCAATACCACAGAGGGGAAGGAGGGAGGGTAAACCTGACTGCAGATGCATACCTATTGGACATCTACATTTATGGTAGGTACAAAACTGTACTATGTCCTTCAAGGATGCATCTGCAGTCATCACATATGGGTAGAATACCATAGCCAATCTGGGGGTGGAGGAACTATGTAAAGGATGGTGTAGCTAAAATGCCCTGCAGGACTGCCGTAGCAAAGCCTGCTCTGGATCTGGAATATAAAGGTAAATTGTAATGCTTGGCAAATGTATGCACGGAGCTCCATGTAGCAGCTTCTAAAATGTCCTTGGTAGCCACCCCTCTTAAGAAGGCTGTGGAGGTGGCTGTGGCTCTCGTGAAATGAGGTCTAATGTTAGTTGGCACAGTTTTTCCATGAAAGGAGTAACAAAACCGAATGCAATTTCCTATCCATTTTGAAATAGTTTGTTTTGAAATTGCTTTTCCTTGTGTACCAGCAGCATATGCTACCAACAGCTGGTCAGTTTTTCTGTAACCTTTAGTTCTGTCCAAGTAGTAGCGCAACTGTCTGTGTATGTCCAGAGTGTGCAGAAGTTTCTCCCCTTTGTTTTGTGGATTTGGGAAGAAGGTAGGTAAATGAATAGCTTGATTTAATGAAACCCTGGATACCACCTTTGGCATAAATGTAGGATTGGTTCTTAGTGAAACTCTGTCCTGATGAAAAATAAGAAAAGGCTGTACTGCCATAAGAGCCTGTAACTCAGATACTCTTCTTGCTGAGGTTATGGCCAGAAGGAAAGCAGTCTTCCAAGACAGGAACTGTAGTTCTGCAGATGCTGCTGGTTCAAAGGGAGGCAGTGTTAGTTTTTCCAACACGAAGTTAAGGTCCCAAGTAGGTAGAGGTGGTTTCCTTGGAGGATTGATGTTTTTGATTCCTGTTAGAAACTGTCTTAGGAGAGGATGAGAGAAGACAGGCGGATCTGTATTGTACTCTGCTGAAATTGCTGAAGCATGTATTTTAATGGAAGAGTAAGACAGACCATTGTGGAACATTTCTGCCAAGTATTCCAGGATATGTACCATGCTCATCACTGTCGCATCTAGGCCCTTAGTGGTGTTCCAAATGTGAAATCTTTTCCATTTTGCTGAATATGCCTTTCTTGTGGAAGGGCGGCGAGCTTCCATAATAATATCTTTCACTCTCTGGGATAGCTTGCCCTGAGGAGGAGTCAAGGTATTTTCCAGGCTGTTAATTGCAAGGTTTTCAGGTTGGGATGCAGAGTCTTGTAATTGTGCTGTGTCAGTAGCAGTGGCCATAGAGGAAGAGGCCATGGTTTTGTACATGACATGCTCTTTAATAGTGGGTACCAGTGCTGTCTTGGCCAGTCCGGAGCTATCAGAATCACCTTTGGCTACTCTGTCCCGATCTTCAGTAAAACCTTGGTCATTAATGGAAGAGGTGGAAATGCATACACTGTTAGAGTTCTCCAGCTGAAAAAGAGGGCGTCCACTTTCCATGCTTGTGGGTGGTATGTCTTTGAGCAGAATTTCTTCAGTTGATGATTGTGGGGGGAGGCAAAAAGATCTAGGTCCGGTCTCCCCCATAATTGTGTTATCTGTAGAAAGATGTCTGGGTGCAGCATCCATTCATGTGCATCCATGATGTTTCTGCTTAAGCTGTCCGCCAGTATATTGTCTTTCCCTGGCACAAACTGGGATTGTAGCTGTATATTGAGTTTCAGGGAAAGTTCCCATAGATTCATTGCCAGCCTGCAAAGAGGATAGGAATGGGTGCCTCCTTGCTTGTTTATGTACCACATAACCGTGGTGTTGTCTGTCCTTATTAACAGATGGCCATGATACAGAAAGGGTTTGAAGGCTTCGACTGCATGTATCACTGCCAGCATTTCCTTTTGGTTTATGTGCATGCGCAGCTCTTTTTGTGACCATAGACCTTGAATGCATCTTCCCTCCATGTGCACTCCCCATCCGTGGTCTGAAGCGTCTGTTGTAATGGTTTGGCTGGCTATTGGTTTGCTGAAAGGCAGACCCCTGTTTGACTGGATTGCTTGAGCCCACCACAGAAATTCCTTTTGAAGGCATGGAATGAGTGGTATCAAAGTTTCCAGGCTGTGACTGTGCCGAGTCCATAAACTCCTTAGGTACCATTGTAGTTTCCTCATATGTAGTCTTGCTTGCGGAATCAGAAGTATGCAAGAAGCCATGTAATCCAGGGCTTGCAGGATTTTCCTTGCAGTCAGCTGGGTTTGTCTTGTCAGATTTTTGAAGTAATCTGGTAGTTGACTTTGTTTTTCTTCTGTAAGGAAGGCCATTTGGGTGGTTGTATCTAGATCTGCACCCAGAAAGGTTATTGTTTGGGATGGAACAAGTCTTGATTTGTGGAAGTTGACTGTATATCCCAAGGCCTGAAGTAGGTGAATGGCATAATTCAAGTGTTTTACCAAAGTTTGTTGGCTGTCCGCTTGTATAAGGCAGTCGTCCAGATATGGGTATATTTGCATCCCCTGAAGTCTGCAGTGTGCAATCACTGATGCCAGGCATTTTGTGAATACTCTGGGCACAGTAGATAAGCCAAAGGGCAATGCTGAGAATTGATAATGCTCTGACCCTGCAAGAAATCTGAGGGGTCTTCTGCAACTTTGTCTGATAGGGACATGCAGGTATGCCTCCTTGAGGTCTAGAGTTACCAGCCAAGACCCCTTGCCCAGCATGGGAAGGAGCTGCTGTAGTGTCAGCATTTTGAACTTTGGTACAATGAGATAAGTGTTCAGTGCGGACAAGTCGAGAATAGGCCTCCATTGTTTTTCTTTTCTTGGAACAAGGAATAGTCTGGAATAAAATCATTGGCCTTGCTCTGAGAGAGGAACTTTTTCTATAGCTTTCATTTGCATTAAGCTGGAAATTTGTTTCAAAGCCTCTGCCCTTTGATTCAGTGGCAGGTCTGGCATGCCCTTTCTTTTTGGTAATGTGTGGAAATGAAACCTGTATCCTTTGTCTATTATTTGTAGTGTCCATTTGTCCCTTGTAATACTGTGCCAATTTTCTGAAAATAAAGAAAGCTTTCCACCCAAAGGTGCTTCCAATTGAGCCCTGGTTGGCGGTGTCAAAGTAAAGTCATTGAGCCTGTCCCTGTGCAGCAGTTGAAGGTCATGCATTACCTCTCTGGTTGGGAGGCTGCCATTGACGTCCCCTGTAGGAGCCTCTAGCTTGCCCTCTACCTCTGGCATGACTGTTCTTGCCTCTCTGAAACCTCTCTGTGTCTGGAAAGGACCAATTCTTGGAAGGCCAATTCCTGCTGAATCTTGGCGGTTGTACTTGGAGAAAATCTTTGACTGTTTGTACTGATTTCGCTTTTTCTTCAAATTTCTTTAGGACCACCTGAGCCGTGGAGCCAAATAACTTTTGCTTTCCCAGTGGGGCATCCAGCAGCTTTGCTTTAACATGGTCTGGCAGAGATTGTTCCTTCAGCCAAGCATGCCTACGTATGACTGCGCCAGTCATAGCTGACCTACATGAAGCTTCCAATGCATCATAACCACATTGCAAGAAATGGTTGCTAACCTGCTGAGAGTTATGTACCAGATCCTGAAGTGACTTGTGGTCTAGGGGGTCAGGTGAAGACAGCTTTTTATGCAATTCATCTAACAAATACTCTTGGTACTGTATCATATGAGACAATTTAATGCCCTCATAGAAAGAGTAGCAGAAGTATACACTTTTGCCCCATCTCTCTAAAGCTCTTGACTCCCTTTCAGAGGGGAGAGGATTTTTAGCAGTGGCAGCTGCAACCCCTTTAGGGCCCTGGGAAATAGTTTCTGGATCTGCAGAGTGGGCCTTGTAAAGGTAAAGATGCGAGTCCGGGACCCTGTAGTACCTATCGGGTTTGGCAGGAGCTGGAGGAAGAGAATCAGGGGTTGTGCTAGAGTCAGAGTACACATCAATGACATTCAAAACAGGAGGAATAGCTAAAGGCCTATGCTGAGGCAAATGTAAAAAGGTCCTTAATCTTTTCCTGGAATCAGAGAATTCCTGGCCCTACCATTGGAAATGCTCTCTCATGGTGTGTAGTGTCTCCCCAAAGGAAAACTCTTCAGGAGGGGAGGCCGAGGGAATAGATTCCTCTGCATCAGAATCCTCGTAGGCCGAATAAGCCTCCTCCTGGTGGTCCGAGAGAGTAGAGCCATCAGAGGCCTCATCTGAGGAGTGTGGATCAGAGGGATCAACCCTGGGCCTTTTGTCTGGAGGAGGTAGAGAGCCCCTGTCCGGATGAGGTTGAGAGCCCCAAATTAAGGAGATAAGATCCTCTGCTAAGCTTAGAATTTGTGATCCTGTAGAGGGTCCCTGAGGGATAACCTTGGGAGGCAAAGCTTTTGAAAGTTTAGCAGCTTTAGCCCTGGAGAATGCCTTAATGGACATGGATGCAGGAGGCCTGGCTGCACCACGTGCTGGTGTAGATTTGTCTAAAGGAATGGTGTCGGAAAGTTCCAGGACACCAGTTTCTGTAGGCAATTCAATAACCGACTCAGCCGGGGCCTCCGGGACCGAGGTAGTCGGTTGAGCGGTTTCTGAAGTTGGAAGTACCAAGGACTCGGTTTCAGCCGAGACCGAGACATTCGCGGTAGGCCTGGCCATGGTTTCAGCCGAAACCGCGGTCCGTGTGTGTCAGTCCTTGTCCTTCCCTTTTTTAACTAAGTGAGAAGTCGGAGTCTCCGATGGCATCTTATACGAAAAACTAGCCCCAAAAAATTCCTCTGCAAACTCCGCCCGACGTCTAAGAGTGCGTCGCTTGAAGGAAGCACAGGCTGAACAGGCCGAGACGTCGTGGTCTGGGCCTAGGCAGGGGAGGCAGTAAGAGTGGAAATCCTTATGAGGTATTTGTTTCCCACAAGTCAAACAATTATTAACTTTATCTGACATCGGCTGAGGCAAGAAAGAGTCCCCAATGGGGTACTTAGCTTTTTGAAGTCTTCGGTAGCTGAATTACAGGAGCTGGCCGACCAGCACTTGCGAACTGCTTCTGCTTCGGGCACCACGCGGCAAGAAAGACTGAGGAAGATGGCGTCGGCAGATGCTTTTATACCCCAGGCGCTCTGACGACGGGGAAAATGCGACATCAGCCGACGCCGGAGCCAGACTTTGGAATCCGTCCGACCGAAGGGCTTCCTGAGGCAGGACAACCCATATGTGATGACTGCAGATGCCTCCTTGAAGGACATCAATGTGGCAGACAAGCTGGGTAGGAAAGGGCAGACCTTCATGAATGAATGGATACTACATCAGGTGGTCTTCCAAGATCTGAATCATCTGTGGAGAGTTCCTCAAGCGGGCCTTTGTGCCTTCCCAGTGAACAATCAGCTGGCAAAATTCTGCACAAAGACTTCATGCAAGAAAGCCTGGAAGACAGATACCTTTAACTTTCCTTGAGCAGGAATATTCCTGTATGCCCTTTCTACTTTTATTCAAGGTAATTCTGAAGATTCAGAAAGAATCCCCGTTCATCACTGTGGTGACTCCCTTCTGACCCAGGCAATAGTGGATCTTCCTACTTTTGGAATTGGCCAGGGGCAACTAGCACAAGTTTCTTCACATACTGGATCTAGTCGCACAAGAACAGAGAATAGGCATTTGGGGACATATTTTTTCAGAGTGTAATGAGTTAGCAGACTTTAAAAGTTCCCTGCAGAATTGGAATTACCTAGACATAGTAAGGCCTTGTTAAGTTTAATTCTGGCAGCTTCCAAAAAAAAAAAGCATTTAATACAAAATGGAAATCAAAGTCTAAACAGGATATACTAGAAGTAGTGAATATAGTAGCGGAGATAAAACTAGAAGTGGGAGCTTTAGAAGAGTAGGAACAAAATACATTGACAAAATGTGAATGGTGGGAACAATTCATGTGGAATAATGTTTTGAAGGAGGAATGGGGTTTAAGGGAAGGCATGTACTGAATTTTTAAAGTTTGACTGACAATGAACAGATAGACTAAGTGATGTAGTGTTTGCAAATCAAAATATGTCAATATGGTTTGTTTTCATTTACATAAAATGTATGAGTGCCTATGTCATAAGTAATAATTTAATAAAGATGTTTAAGAATTTTTTTTTTTTTAAAGAACAGGGACATTTTATACAACTGAACCCCAAACAACTGACTGCTGAATGACAGGGGTCTTAGTACCTTTTCGGCATTTGTTTGCTAAGGATGTGCAGGAGAAACTAAAGGGGACAAGAAAGCCTTCTGCTAGAAAATTATACATTAGCAAATGGAAACTGTTTTCTAGTTGGTGTCAACAACATAACCAGAATCAAGAGTAGTGTTTCTTTTTTTTTTTTTTTTTCCCTCTTCACAATATTTGTGTAAGTTGCTTTTCTATCACCTGTCTTACGCCTCTATCAAGGTTCATTTGCCAGCTCAGCATGTCTGCTCATGGATCCCCCTTTTTTCCCCAAGACATTCCCATGTCAACATGTTTTTGAAAGGGGTTTTGCATAAAAGACCTTCGAGAAAACCAGTGGCTCCTCCTTGGGACATTAATTTTGTATTACAGAAGCGAACACTTGCTCCATTTGAACCAGTTCATCTGGATAACTTGGTGATTTTAACACGGAAAACAGTAATTGCTTTTTCTGATCTCTGCAAGACGAGTATTAGAGTTGTAAGCTCTTATGGTGGGTTAACCTTACTTCAATTTCTACAGAACATGGTTTCCTTGATTATTAAAGAGGCATTCAAATTTACTTAAATCCAAACTATCAACCTCCCTGTGTTCTTCCCTGAGCCCCAACATGAGGGACAAAAGACCTTGGATATCTACAGACAGTTCAGTTACTGTCTTGACATTACAATATCTTTCACAATTTCCAATCATTTGTTCACTTCTTTTCAAGGTAAAGCAGACTATTTCTAAATGGCTAACTCAGGGTATTACTTTTTGTTATTCCCACTGTAAGTAAAGTATTCCAGCCAGGGTCAAGCTTTATTCTACCGTGCCTTGGTTTCATCTATGGCTTTTTGGGAAGGGTTTCATTTAAGTACTCTAGAAACAACAACTTTGTCATCTGTACACACTTCTACAATGCTCAAGCTAGATTCCTTCTCCAGGTCTAGGTCAAGTTTTGCTAGGACCATTCTCCAGAGGTTCCTGTACCCTTCCATCTTTCAGTTGTACTAAGGTACAGTAATCTACCCATACAGCTTAGTCTACTGCAGCAGTGATCAATATGAAGAACATACTACAGTTGTGTAAATAAATTTACTATGGCAGATGATGTTAAAAAGATCACTGCTGCAGTAGCCACCCCCCCTTGTTTTTTTAGTGTTTTTTTTTTTTTGTCAGTGTGTGGGCATTTTTTTTTTTTATTCCGAGCAATGTCTTCCAGGGCTCAGCCTCCCTCTCTCAGTTGGCATGAAAGCTCTGAAGGTCTTGGCGCCCAAACCTGTCTTTTTAGCCAGCTCATTTCAAGCTAATGGTTTGGGCGAGTGGAAGGATATAAAACGTACAACTTAGACTACTGCAGCAGGGATCATTTGAACATCTACTGTTATAGTAAATTTACCAATACAACTTTACTTTTCAACAACCCAAAATGTTTAAATGCAAATCTGCATTTTATTTCAATATTTTCTAAGTAGCAAGTCTGTGGCTGTGCCTATGTGTGGTGTGTTCTTTTAATCAAACCCAGAAACCAGCATTTATTGCTCCAACACTCTAGGACATACCACGGGAAGCTGAAGCATGGAGTCTGGTTTTAGTCTATTTCTGACTTTAGTGCTGACAGTTCAGTGTATAATTTTTATTCTGAATTTGGAAATAGCCAATCTATCTTCACTATATCTGCTTTATATTAGGCTGTCTGAACTGTGGCAAGAAACAGACTGAAACCACAAGAGTCCATGCCATATAGCAATTACAATT
Source organism: Protopterus annectens (assembly GCF_019279795.1). Taxonomy (NCBI): domain Eukaryota; kingdom Metazoa; phylum Chordata; order Ceratodontiformes; family Protopteridae; genus Protopterus; species Protopterus annectens. The sequence continues at coordinate 1,062,625,355 of NC_056743.1, forward strand.
GTTGTTCACCACTATGTAGTTTAAGTGTTGCAATGCCCAAATACATTACAGATGTCAGAGTTTAACTCTGTCTGTTAAAACTTCTGTCCTCCTTTTAATCATTCAGGTTTTAAGCACACAGGCAGTCTTTCTGACTGGTATACTCAAAGGCCATGTATTCAGGTGAAAGTACATGCCCCATTCACCCTCAGAATGGGGTGATGACAGACAGTAGTTTCAATTATAATTTTATTATGAAATTTATGTGGAATTATTCTTAATGCAATAACAGTTGGCCAAATATGCAGCTATTCAACACATATCATGTGTGTACATCTTTTATCACAGTTAACAGTAGAAGGAAAAAGTAAAAATGCCCTTTTCAAGTCACTACATGCCCCCTCTGGACCTCCACTCCCCTAGCCTGCAGCATCTCCCAGCACCTCTGATAATATTGGTATTTTTTCACTGTCTAAAGCCTCCATACACACAGACACAGTTTATTTGTTGATCTTATTCAGTCTCATTACTGAGGCATGATAGCCTTTTTATATTTGTAATTTTTCTATTACCGGCCCAGTGTTTAAATTGTTTTTATTTATTTATTTATTTTTTTAACAAAAATAAAGCTGCATAAACACTATTAATGCAACAAAAATAAATTCAGATGGCTACATTGAATCATTAAGAGGACACTACACTAAACATTCATGGCTCCAAGTATCCAGTGATTTACAGGTACTGCCATATATAGCGGTCTCCATTTCTCATCTTGCAAACCTTTCTGAAATAAGGGTTACCCATACTAAATAGAAACAGTGTCACTACTGTAATAATGGTTATAAGGACATCTCTACAGTTCTGCCAAACACAAGGCTAACATGCTAAACCTTCTAGGAAATACCAAAAACTTGAAAAATTAACAGAGGAATGGCATTTCTTAAAAGGATAGCATCATAAAAACACTAAACAACCAACAAAATAAAGCACTACTTAATGTTCTACCTAACAGAGGTAAATGGGGTAAAGGTATGCTACAACTTTGCAAGCCATCTAACATACAAAAATGGATAGCTGGGTTGGTAAACCAACTCAGCCATACAAATGTGAATAGGTGAAAGTCTTTGCTACAGTTTCAGATGGAATAGCAAAAATTAATCAAAGTTGTTAATGGCAACACAACCTTCTCCACACAATCTGTACAGTGTCTGTACCACTGGAATGGTTGAAAAGGAAATGAACTATGCATGCTGGGACCTCATAAATGGAGTGCAAAACACATCCTGCACAGTGGGCCAACAAGACAAGTTACAGGCAAACCATGCCCTCTAGACCTTACAATCTCCACCAGCAAGTTGTACAACTCTGAGCTAACAGGTATTTCCTAGTTAAGCCTGCAGTACATAAAGAAAATTGTTCCTTATTACAAACAAAAGTGCTCAAGTCAGAAACTGTATTTTTAAGCTAATACTTTTCTGTTCCAAGTACCCAGCAAATGTAAAAAAAAAGAAAATACTTGACTTTGGTGAAAGAAAAAAAAAGTACTTGCTTTTTTTCTCTGACTGCAATTCTGAATATGATTGTATGTTGTAGGTAGGCTGGTAATGCAACCATCTCAACATGGCATTGTAGTAATGCTTGAAGACTATGTAACAGCCTCCAGAACAGAAAAAGTATCCAGGCCTTTAAAGAAAGCACCTGAGGAAGCCACAGATCCAGTGGAATGAGCTCAGACACAGCCAGAGACTTACCATGAAAATCATAACGAAACAATAGCCTTGGAAATCCAAGAAGAAATTGTCTGTTTAGAAACAGGTGAACCCAAAGCCTTGGGATGGAAAGACACAAGAGTTGATCTGATTTCCTAATATATTCTACCTATATAAAACTAACTTTAAGTTTCATGTGTACATCCAAGGTGTACAGAATCCTTTCACTAGAGGATTGAGAAAGAAAAAAAGATGGGCAATTGAATAGATTAAGAGACACTTCATTAGCCACCTTAGGCATAAAAGAAGGATTGGTTTGCAATGATGATGTTTGTGGAAAACCAAGAAAGGGAGGGATGCCATCAAAGCCTGCATCTCTGAACCCCTCCTGGCAGAGGTCAAGGCTACCAGAAGCATCATCTTCCAAGTACAAAACTTTAAATAAGCAGAAGCTGCAGGCTCAAAAGGGGCCACATTTAGCTTCGCTAAGACATAATTCAGAGCCAAAGGCGGTGGAACTGTTTTCCTGGGAGGCTTAATATGCCTTTGATTAAAGGCTTTACCTCCAATCTGGATGCCAAAGGTGGAGATAACGGCAGACAAGCAGAAATAGCAGAACAGTGAACTTTCACCGAGTATGACAAGCCACTGTTAAGCAATTCACAGAAGTAAGAAAGAACTACTGGAATGTCCACAGAAAATTAGTCTAAAGTTCTAGAAAGGCACCAGATGGAAAATCTCCTCCATGTGGAAACATTAGATTTTCTAGTATTGGGTTTCCTTGTCTCCTGTAAAGCCCAAAGCATGTCTTGTGAAAAAAGATGCCTGAAAGGATTCAAATGTTGATCATCCAGTGTCATATGCAAGGTTGACAGGTGTGGATGAAGCAAGGATCCTTTGTCTTGTGTGAGCAGGTCAAGGTGGTGAGGTAACTTCTGATGATGGCCCTTGGCTAATGTAGAAGAGGCAACCAATGCTGTCTTGGCCAAAAATTAGTCACCAGCAAGATTTTTGACTTGTCCCACTGAATTTTCAGAAGAACCTTCTGAATGAAAGAAGGGAGAATGCATAAACATCCCCTTCCATGAAAAGGATATGACATCCACCTTCCAAGCCAGAAGATGTGGGAGTCTGGCACAAAAAAGATGAAGTTGTCTGCTCAGAGGGGAGACAAATAGATCTAGATGATGGGTACCCCACCAGTGGACCAAGACCAGAAACAAATCCCTCTGAAGCATCCATTCATGGAACTGCATCATGGACCTGCTTAAGGTGTCTGCCACAATGTTCTGAGCAGACGGAATGTAAACTGCAAGAAAAAAGTCACCTGTACTTAATTGCCAATTCCCATGCCCTGAGAGCTAACCTGCAAAGAAGAGTTGCCCTGCCCCACTTATGTACCACAGAACAGTGGTGTTGTCTGTAAAACATTTTCAAATGACCTTGTTGAAAGAGGATGAAAGCATGCAAAGCCAGAATTAGAGCCCTCATTTCCCTGATGGTGATGTGCTCCCTCTTTTGAGATGGAGACCAAAGGCCCTGCACCTTACTGGAAGCAAAAGTTGCTCCACAGCCTGTGACTGAGGTGTCTATGAATACATGTTTAGAAGACTGGGGCTGAAGAAGAAGGAGGCTTGGATTCAGAGTAAGTTGAATCCACCAGAGAAGGTCTGTTTTTAAGCAGGAGAGGAGAGGAATCAGAACCTCAGAGGGCGATCATGCTGTGGCAAAGTTGCCTTTAGAAACCACTGAAATTTCCTCATGTGCAGCTTTGCAAAGGGCAGCATGGGAATTTTGGAAGCCATGAACCCAAGAAGTCTTAGAAACTGCCTGGCTGAGGTGAAAGGAAGAGGGAGAAGACTTTCTAGAAAGGCAATGAGACTGAACCTTGTCAGTGGAAAGAAAAACCATCATAAGGCCTGTGCCAAAACTGCACCTTAGGAAGATGTGATCCTGAGATTGAATCAGAGGGGATTCCTTGAAGTTTATCATGAAGCCTGGACTGTGAAGAAGATGAATCCTCACCTGTAAGTTTTGAGACAACTGTTCTGACTCAGGAGCCAGAAAGAGAAGATCATCCAGGTATGGATATACCTGAACTTCCTGGACTCTCAAGGCAGCAATCACAGGGGCCAAGCAATTTGTGAATACCCTTGGGGCAGTGGAAAGACCAAAAGGCAAGGCAGAGAACTGAAAGTGCAAAAAACCCACTGAGAAATGCAGAAATTATTTTGATTGACACAGGCCATGTAGTAAGACAGAGAAGAAGTATAGACAAGAGCTTGTAGGCGACAGCACATGGAAAGATGGCACACTTGAAATAATGCTGGGGGCAGTGGAAAGACCAAAAGGCAAGGCAGAGAACTGAAAGTGCAAAAAACCCACTGAGAAATGCAGAAATTTCCTGTACAGCAGATGAATGGGAACATGTAAATAAGCACTTTTGATGTCTACAGAGGCCATGTAAGACTGAGGAGAAATCCGAGACAAGAGTTTGTAAGGACAGCACATGGAAAGATGGCAACTCCAGGAAAGTGTTCAAGTAGGAAAGGTCTACAATTGGTCTTCAAGGACCATCCCTTCTTGGAACCACAAACATTCTTGAGGAAAACCCTCTGCCTCTGTTTCACTGACACACTTTGAATTGTGTCTTGAGAAAGTAGCTGTGATAGGACCTCTGGAAAAAATTCCAGTTGATTTGAAGGGGGCTGTGGGACTCCCATGAAAGGAGGGAGAGTCTTCCAAGTCAAAGCATCCTTGTTGGATACCAGACAGAATACAAGAATCTTGTGTGATCCTTGCCCAAATTGGAAGAGAGAAAGACAGGGGAAGAGACAGTGATTTGGAAGAGACTGCTGATCATCACAGAGAGCTGGGCCTGGCTTAAAAAGGCTGCTGAGTAGAAGGAGCCACAGCAGAAGGTTTGGACTGAAGAGGTCTACTAACAGACTTTTTAGACCTGGAAGTAGAAGCCAGAGGCAGAAGACGAGTGAACTGGTCTCCTAACTAAAGATGTTTTGATAAGGAAGTTCCTATGAAACCTAGGAAATGGAGAAACAAACAGGTGCTTCAAATCTTGCAGTTTCTTCCCTTTCTCTTGGAGAGTCTTAAGTCTGCAGCTGCATAACCAAAAAGAGCAGACTTATCCAAAGGAGCATCTTGCAATTTTACTTTAATATCATCAGGTAATGGCTGAAGTCTCAACCAGGAGCATCTCCTAAGCAAAGAAGCAGAAGCAGCAGCTCTAGATGATGCCTCAGCAGCATCATAGCTGCACTTAATGGAATGTCTAGCTACTTGTGAAGAAGCCAGAAGAGACAATCTGTTTTTTAATCTCGGAGTCTGGTAGATGAACAACAGCTTGGAAGCTTGGGAAAGCAGCGCCAAGGAATACCTAGCCATACGAGTTTGGCAATGTATTGCTCTGATAGCTAGAGTAGAAGAGGTATAAACCTTTTTACCCACTCTCTCTAGAATCTTGCTCTCCTTATCCGAAGGTAAAAGTTCAGCAGAAGGAGACAATTGTGAAGATTTATCAAAAGGTATAGAAACAACTGCTGGATCAGCAGAGGGACACACAGATAAACTTACAATCATCAGGTTTCTTGTAAAATCTATCTGGCCTTTTGGTGGCAGGAGTCTGGAGTCTAAGAAGAGGAGGCAAAAGCATATAGGAAAGCTGGGAGGACAGTAGGCACTGCAGAAGTTGAGGGAAACTCCATTTTCAACAGATCATAACACCTTGTTTGTTCATCAGAAATCTGGGAACAATCCCATTTAAAGATTCACTCATTTTGTTGATGGTTTCACCAAAGGAAATCTATTCCACAGGGGAATCCTCCATTAGATTCCTTTCCTGGAGAAGCATATTCTTGAGGGGATGTAAAGTGAGAGAATATGGAAGAGAATCTTCAGAGGAAGAGTCATTATCTGTAGAAAGAACCTGTGTCCCAACTCTGAGCAGGGAAGGAAGTTAAGGAACAGGGATAGCCAAGAAAGGCTTCAGAACCATCAAAGCCTTGATAAGACCCTGGGAGAAAGAATCCCAGTCAGACTGAAGAGGGAACAATGAGGAGGACTTTTTTTTTTAACATGGATTTCTGCGTGAAAAGAATGAGAGGAACCAGACGTAGGTCTAATGTCCGGAAAAGTATGAGGTAGATCCCTAGCAGTAGCAGTAGGGGCATCCCCGGGGTCCTCAAGCACAGCAAGCCACAGTTCTCCAATTCTGCCAAAACTGGATATCTACACTGCCTCTGAGGACGTGCCGAAATCAGATTCCTTAGCAGAATCCAATGGAGGTACCCATCAAGGCACCAGACCCGACCTCTGAATGTACACCACCAGGTCTTCACTGACCTCAAGGGATACATTGGAGGTAAAAGGCGCAGCTGAAGAGGATTCAGATCTAGGTTTGCTAACCTTCCTCTTCAAACCTGGCTCAGCTGAAGGACCCCAGGACTCTCCATAATGTCTTTAGCTAGACGTTTAAGCCACAGATTCCCCAGGTATGGATTTAAAGGTGAAAGTTGGCTACACAAAGTTGCAGGCGCAAAGGCCTGACAAATGGAACGGTATCGATAGTCGTGACTAAGCCCTAAGCAGAAAATACAAAGGTCATGGCTATCTTTATATGGAATCTGCCTTCCACACTACCCTTGCCCTTCCTGGATAACATGAACCAATAACAAAAAGCAGTAGCAAGGAAAAAAATCCTCAATGGAGCACTTATCTGAAGCTGAAAGCAACACACTGAATAAGACTGCAGACCGACATAGGAGTCAACCTTCCGAATGGCAGCAGAAAAGTTCTGAGAATTCTATGTGTGGACATTCTTTTATAGCTGATGTTGTCAGAACTTACCTGCGACATCCCATGTACTTGCAGTAGCTAAAAGCTGTTGTACAATGGCCGGAGGTCAGGTCGTTGGGCAGAAGACTACCATATGTTAAGAATACTGCAACAATAAATTGAAGGACATGTGTGTTTTTGATCTTGTAAGCACTATTTTAGGTACTTCAGCCAAAAAGCAGGGTAAGGTGCTCTTATGCAAAAGTTATGCCTGTTTTACACTGCAGCTGCCATGGCATCAACTTACATGCACTCTATGTAAAGCTACACATGGGACATCTATTCTTCTACTGAGCAAGTTAAACACACACAAATTCAGAAAGAGGTATGACGGTAATGGATGAAGGTATCCATATTTCTGCAAAAATCACTGTAACAAAGAACTAAATTGAGTAGCTCCAACAAGTGTACTTGCACTGGAGTGGAGTCCAATAATGCATTAAAAACAAATGTGCTAAATTCCAAGCATTTTATACCAATAATCTTGGCTGGTTTACAGCTAACAGTAAGATAGGGTTCTTCCACTATGACAGCTTGCAAATGATTTACTCTACTTGCAGATGTCAGAGAAAAAGAAAGAACATTTTTCCAGGTAATGAACCTTAAATTAGCAAATTCAAAAGGTGACAGTTGTTTTTAGAAAAAGTTGAGATCCTAAGGAAGAGGAACTGTCTTTGAGGAAGTCTCAGTGTAAAACTCTTTAAAACGGTTTCTCAGTATACAGGAAAGAAAGATTGGGATCTCTGGGCAGATCTGCAGAAATGACCACCAGATGTACCTTTGTAGTGGCATAAGAGAGGCCAGAAGATAGCAACTCACATGATATTTAAGCACCAGTGGCACAAAATCCCTGGTTATTGGCTAGGCACCAACTAAAAAATCACTTCCCCTGCATATGATTTTCTAGTAGCCAGCTTTCATGGTTCCTTTAGTATCTGCTGCATGTACTCATGGACTTGAGATGTTCCTCACATCTGGATCAACTCCTGGAAGACCTCTTCATTGAGTTTCCAATTGATAAGGTCTGTCAGGGATCTGGTTAGCTTGTTTGTCAGGGATCTGGTTAGCTTGTCTGCCACGTTTTTTTTCTGACAGTACACAAAAAGAGTGAAATGTTAAGGAATGCTGAACAGCTAACTCCCAAGTTACCACTGCCAGTTGGCACAGCGAGTAGGCCCTGGTGCTCTGCTGTTTACGTACTTCACCATCACATTGGTGTCTGTCAATCTGCAAGAGTCCTGATTACCAGAGATGGTAGAGACCTTATGGTGTGGATCACAGAGCATTTGACATTGATGTGATTTGATCTGTCTAAATTGTCCCACAGACCTTGCATTTTTATCCCCTTTGAAACTGCTCCATAAGAAAAACCTGAGGATTCTATACAGATTGTGTAAGGGTGGGTGGAGAAAAGACAGACCTGGATTGTGAACCATGTGATCCACCTACCAATCCAGTTCTGACTTTATAAACCCCCAGATTACAATCTGAAACTTCAGAGGATGAGAATGTTGGGTCCACATCTTTTTGTGGTACCATTTGAACCTTTCTCATATGCAACCTGACCAAGAGAATCATGAAAATCATAGAAGCCATAAGGCCTAATATTTTGAGAAATGCCATAGCTCGAATCCAGTAAGATGAGTTCAGGAAGATTTCCAGATACTAATCCACCTTCTACTGAGGAAGGAAAGCTTTTAGAGACACTGATTCTATTCGGTAACCAAGAAGCACCTTCCTGGGTGAAGGATATGTTCTGGAAGAGAAGAGAAAAAAAACTTTAAGGACTCCTGACAAGTGTAAAAACACTGTACAAATAAGCAATTCATTTAAATAAGGAAAAATGTGGGTACCCTGCAATCTGCAATGGGCCACTACAGGGGCTAGACACTTCTTAAACACTACAACTAAACCCAAAATCTTCTTAAACACTCTCGGTGCACTCAGTGAGGTGGATAGCTCAAAGAGTAATGCAGAGAACTGATACCGTGACCCAGACACAAAAACAGTTTTAGAAGTTGTTACTATTGGAATGTGTTGGTAAGTATCTTTGAGGTGTAAAGATGCCAAACAGAGCTGATCTGAAATCAGAGGTATCAATGTTTGAATCTTTAGAAAAACAGAGAAAAGAAAAATCCAAAACCGGTCTCAAAGAAATTTTCTGCTTTGGAACCTAAAACATTCTGGAGTAAAAGTCTTTTCCTATTCGCTCTGCAGGAACATGCTCTATGACTTCTGCATTTAACATGTACTGGAACACTGCAGGAATCAATTTTGTTTCAATGAGAAGGTGATGGGTGGTCACCTGAAAGGAGCGGGTGGAGGGGGCTCTATACATTTTGAATTGTAGCTCCTCCTGAATCACCTTCAAAATCTATTTGCTAAACTGTTGCCGAAAGGAAAGACTTACGAGATCAGTTTCTGTAAAAGAGGAAGAGGTGTGGAGATGGGGTGGGGGATGACCTGGATTCTGAGAAGGGCACCTGATTCTTTTTTGGAAAAGCTCCTTTACTTTTGGAATTTTCATTAGCTTTGTTGTCACAACTCTTCTTGGGTATGTATCTGTTAGTAGGAAGGACTCTTATTTGTCTTTTAAATGGAGCTAAAGATTAGTAGACAAATAACTTGAGGACCTGAAAGATCATAGAAACTTCCTGCATTAATTTACCTCTTTCATTTCTGTTTGAGCACCTGCACATTAGATCTTCTCTATCTAGAGGAGAATTCACAATTTCTGACTTTAAAGTCATCTGAAAACTGTTGGTTACATACTCATGCCAATCTCCCCTAGACTGTTGCTGATGTATAAGCCCCAGAGAAATCAGCTCAATTGTACAGACCTTTGAAGGCATGCTTAGACAGGTTAGCCACAATCTTATTCAAATAAGGCTTCCCCATCAGGAGGCTTGGAATGGAGCAAATTATACATCCCTGGTTCCCTGGTACTTGAGAATTTTGAAGGCTAAAGTAAAGGAAGAAAAGAATCTCAACACAGTTTGAAGTTTACTATTTTTATCCCTAGGAAATGGGTTAGGGGTTGTAAGGCAACTTACTGCATTAGGAACAGTAAGAGAGATCACTGCAGGATCTGTTCTAAGATGAAGACAAATTGGTCTTGGAGAACAATTTTTTTCATGTTTCAGGATCAGATTTACAGACAACGGGATGGTGTAGCTATGGGCACACCCTGTGCCAATAGTTATGCCAACATGTCCCTTGCCTATTGGGAGGAGCATACCCTATTTAAGAATGATTTGTTTTGTAGACATGTGTTCTATAGAAGATTTGTTGATGACCTGTTTGTTCTTTGGAATGGAACAACATCACAGTTGGAACTAATGTTAACAACCATGAAGTCTAACGACATTTCTCACCTTTACCATGAATCACTCAACACATAGGATTGAGTTCCTAGACTTATACATTGAGAGGTTAACAGACAATCTGATTAATACAGGGGTCCATCGTAAGGTTTGTCATCGTAATTCCTTGCTATTGAGGTAGAGTATGCATCCACCCTTTGCTTTTAAGAACATCATGAAAGGACAAGCTATTAGAGCTTCGAGACTCAATCCCACCAATAGTGGTTTTTCCTCGGAATTAGAAAACCTTAGGAATAGATTAACCCGGGGATATAGTGATGGTGAGATCACCTCATATTTAGAAGAGGCAGAGAACTTAGTCCACCATAGGTCTACCTATGGACCCAGAAGCCAGCATGAGGTGACTGGAAACCATACGACCCATGCACCTGTTAAGTTTTCCACCCATTTTACGTCTGATTTATACCATCTGAGGGAAATTATTAATAGGCACTGAGATATTCTCCTTGTAGATGATGAACTGAAATATATTGTGGGGGAGACACCAGGTTTCTTATATAGGAACAAGAGTAATTTGAAGCGATTACTGTCATCCTAGATCCGGTAGGACTATGATGAATAATGGATGTACAAAACCTTGTGGTCACTGCAACTTCTGCACCTTTGTAGACACCAGCGAGGTATTCACCCATCCTGATGAACATGTTACCTTTTCTACTAGGGCAGATGCAAATTGTATGACATCGAATGTGGTGTATTTAGCCACCTGTCAGGCCTGCCCGAGTTTTTACATTGGTAAAACCAATCGTCCACTCAGGGACAGAATGAGAGAACACATCTACCACATAAGGAAAGGTACCCCCCCACAATGCCCTTGCAAGACATGTAGCCTCTAATGATGGGGATCACACTTTTTTGTTCAGGGTCTTAGAGATCATTACTGTCAACAAGAGGGGTGGTGATATTATGAATTTCACAGAAGCTAAGGAGACTGATTGGATTATTACATTAAGGGCAGATAGAGGCCATGGTTTGAATGATAGGGCCTCAATCAAACCTAAGTTGAGACAGCGTAGGAATATTAAATAATTTGAATACTCTACATACATCCATGCTGCCTATTTGAAATGCTGCCTTACTACTTTTTTAATATTACCAAGCAATACAAGTATATTATATTAGCTTTATTTATTTGTTGAACACTGTCTGTTGTGAATATCCGATGGATTTTTGTATATACAGTTTTTTATATTCTATGATTCACAGCTGTATTGTTGAATGCATTTTTGAATATACTTTTAGTTTTCATTTATTTTAATCTACATAGTTATATATGTTTGTCACTCAAGTATTTTTATATTTATATACATGTACTTATACACATTTTTATGTATTTATTTTAATGCAGATGAGCATCCCTTCATTAATTGGTTAATTGGATCAATTATATAAAGAGCAGACTTATGGGTTTGTTAGAACGATCTGAAGAAGCTATTATTGTGAAAGCGCTCATCCATTTGTGTGCACCCATTTGGAATTAAACCTTGGCATTTTACCTTACTTTCGCTGCACTCGTTTTTTCAGCTTTATTTATTTGTTTTATAATCCACGTGGTGTCAGCATTTACTTGTGGAACGTTGGACTTTTGTTATTATTGGTTTATCTTTCACTCTACTTTCCACAAGAGTAAGGTCTGACTCGCATTATGGCTAATATTGAGCAGGATTACGTCCCGAGAAGTGAAGACCAGGGGACGGCAGCTATACAGATAGGTTTTCAGAGGTATTTGAATGAAACAACCAGCGCTTCCTTGTTTCTTGATTGTGCGGCTACCTCCGATGATGTAATTGAATCGACCATTGACTCTGAGAGACTGCACCCTATGTTAGACGACATGGAGAAGGACTTTATGGAGCTAAAAAGGCTTCAAACACAATGTATACACTTTCAATTTTGCCTGGAACAGCATATTATCCCACGAGGCTTGAGGGATTTTACCATGCCTAATCAGGGCAAGGAATATCCGGATTTACTCGCGCAATGGCAGCGCATTAACATTGAGGTGAGCTACAAATATTTACAATTGTTAATCGATTTCTTTCATCCTGAGGAAATCAAGTTGATGGAGAGTATTAAAAATAAGCAACAGACTCTCTTTAATAGTTTTCCCGATAAGGTGGTAATACCATTATTTGAAAATCTTTTGGATTGTGTTTTAGCTTATGAGAGACAGCTATTACAGCAGAAACGACACAAGGCCACCAAGGATCTTAACGATTTTAAACTGGGCAATGTGTTCTTATGGCCCAGGTTAGTACCAGACTCTAATATACCTCTCCCACATCAGCTCGCAGGGACCCACGTTCTGTCGTGGGTTCCAGGAGGGATGGGGGACACAAATTCCAACCATATTGGTAGCTCCATTTGTGATAAGATACCAAATGGTACAAGTGGAAACACTGTTTTGAACAGTACTGATATGCATACTGACACTGCTCCTTTGGATGATGTCTCTTCTAGAAACTGTAGTAACGGAGATATCACCAGTGATGCTGAATGTACTAGCAAGGAGGCATCATCTGTTAATAAGACTATTACAGACAGTTGTAAGGACTCTGTTGACGTCATTCATATGGTTCATCCCAGTGCTTGCCAGGAGAAAGTACAGTTGTGTACACCTACCATAAATGTAGACGTTCGAGTGTCTTCACTGTTGCAGTCATAACTGTAGGGTGCTCCTGCCGGCAGGCAGCCCGAGGTCGGCCAGAATCCCAAAGTCTGGGTCCGGCGTCGGCTGTATAAGCTAGTACCCTGACGTCAGTACGCTCTGGTACATAGCCCTCAGCCGACGCCATCTTCTCCAGCCTTTCTTGCCCTAGATGTCAGAAGTCCCCAAAAAATCAAAAATGAATCCAACAAGGAAACACAAATACACCACAAAAGAGAAAAAGAGGGGATAGGAGGGGGGGAACACCGACTGCAACAGTGAAGACACTCGAACATCTACATTTATGGTAGGTGTACACAACTGTACTATGTTCATCGTGTTTCACTGTTGCAGTCATAACTGTAGGGTGGAATCCCAAAGCAGTGAAAAAAGGGAGGAGGTTTAGACAGAAGAAGGGGCAGCAAGAAGACCCTGCAAAACAGCAGAGGCAAAGCCTGCCATGGTCTTAGAATACAAAGGGAGATTGTAGTGCTTGGAAAAAGTATGCACAGAACTCCAAGTGGCAGCTTCCAAGATATCCTTGGTAGGAACTCCTCTGAGAAAAGCTGTAGAAGTAGCAGCTGCTCTAGTAGAATGACTTCTCACAGTACCTGGAAACTTGTTTCCCATGATGAGTGTAACAAAATCTTATTCCATAAGAAATCCATTTGGAAATAGTTTGTTTGGAAATAGCCTTTCCAAGAGAACTGGAGGCAAAAGAAACAAACAATTGGTTAGATTTTCTGAACTCTTTAGTCTTGTCCAAGTAAAATTGTAACTGTCTGTGCACGTCCAAGGAATGCAAAATCCTTTCCCCTTTATTTTGAGGATTAGGAAAGAAGGTAGGAAGGTGAATTGTTTGATTTAAAGCCACTTTCAAAATCACCTTAGGCATGAAAGTAGGATTGGTCCTCAAGGATACTCTGTCCTGGTGGAAAATAAGGTATGGTTCCACAGCCATGAGAGCTTGCAACTCTGAGACCCTTCTGGCAGAAGTCAAAGCTAACAAAAGAACTGTCTTCCAAGATAAAAACTTAATATCTGAAGATGCAGCAAACTCAAAAGGAGGCAAAGTAAGTTTTTCTAAAACATAATTAAGATCCCAAGCAGGAACAGGAGGGGTCCTGACAGGCCTTAAATTCTTAGCCCCTCTCAAGAATTGTCTCACCAAAGGATGAGAAAAAACAGGAGGATCAGTATTGAAATGAGCAGAAATAGCAGAAGCATGAATCTTAATGGAAGAAAAGGAAAGTCCATTAGACTAAAGATCCAAAAGGTAAAGCAAAATAGAAGAGAGATCAGGCACCAGTGGGTCCAAGCCTCGGTCCTGCATCCAAATACAAAATCTCTTCCATTTAGAGGCATAGGATTTCCTAGTGCTAGGCCGTCTAGCTTCCAAAAGAACATCCAAAACTTGTTTGGGAAGACTAGAAGAAATCAAATTCCTTTGAAGAGCCAAGCTGCCAGGCAAAGGGTCTTGAGATTGGAATGTAGCAACTGACCCTGATGCTGGGACAGAAGAGAAGGGTTCAGAGGGAGAATCCAAGGAGGCTCCAAGAACAGGTGCTTTAAAGTTGGATACCAAAACTGTCGAGGCCAATTTGGAGCAATCAAGATGAGGAACTTGGGCTTGTCCTGTTTTATCTTTAGTAATACCCGAGGAAGTAGAGGAAGAGGAGGGAAGGCATATCCCAAAGGTTTCTCCAGCTGAAGGACAGGGCATCCACTTTCCAAGCTGTTTTGTGGAAGGACCTGGTGCAAAAGCGAGGCAGCTGATGATTGAGATGGGATGCAAACAGATCTATCTGGGGACATCCCCAAACTGCAGTAATCCTGTTGAATAAGTTGGTGTCTAGCATCCATTCGTGAGGATCTAAAATGTTTCTGCTCAGGCTGTCTGCTAAGAGATTCTGTTCTCATGGGATGAATTGAGCCTGGAGATGTAGATTCAGATTTAGAGCTGTGTCCCATAAAGCCATAGCTAGTCTGCAAAGGGGCACCTAATGAGAACCCCCTGCTTGTTTATGTACCACATGACTGTGGTGTTGTCTGTGCGAATCAAAAGAGGCCCTGGATGCAAAAGGTTCTTGAAGGCTAGAAGAGCATTTTGAACTGCCAACACTTCCTTCAGATTGATGTGCCAGTGAAGATGGTCCTTTGTCCAGGTTCCCTGCTGGCAATTGCCTAGAAAATGTGCTCCCCAAGCATAATCCGAGGCGTCCGTGGTTATGATTTGAGAAGGTTGAGGAAGACGGAAAGGCTTTCCTTCGTTTAAAGCAAACACCCTGGACCACCAAAGGAACTCCTTCTGGAGGCAGGGGATCAGAGGAATCAGAGTGTCCAGATCGTGGTAATGCTGTGACCATACACTTTTCAGATACCATTGAAGCTTTCTCATATGAAGCCTTGCATTTGGAATCAACAGAATGCAGGAAGCCATGTAGCCCAGTGCCTGCAGGAATTTCCTTGCAGTGAGCTGAGTTAGAGTTGCCAAAGTCTTGAAAATTGAAGCCAGCTGTATTTGTTTTTCTGGAGTGAGGAAGGCCCTTTGTAAGGTTGTATTTAAGAGGGCTCCCAAAAATACCATTTGTTGAGAAGGGATCAAATGTGACTTTTTTGTGTTCACTGAGAATCCCAGTAGGAGGAGAAGACGTTGAACAAAATCCAGATGTTGAAGTAAAAGATCCTTGCTGTCTGCCTGAAGAAGGCAGTCATCCAAATAGGGGTAAATCTGAATCCCCTGAAGTCTGCAATAAGCCACTACTGGTGCCAGGCACTTGGTAAAGACTCTGGGCACAGTAGATAAACCAAAGGGCAGTACAGAGAATTGAAAGCGTCTCGAACCTGCCTTGAATCTGAGGAATTTCCTGCGTTCCTGCCTAATGGGAATGTGTAAATAAGCTTCCTTTAGGTCCAATGTCACCATCCAGGCGTCCTGAGAGAGCATTGGAATCAGCTGCTGCAGAGTAAGCATCTTGAATTTTGAAATTTCCAAAAAGGTGTTTAACACAGAAAGGTCCAGAATAGGTCTCCATGAGCTTTGTTTTCTTGGAACCAGAAACAGTCTTGAATAAAAACCTTTTCCCATCTCTGAGAGTGGAACAGGCTCTATGGCTCCCATGGCCAGAAGAGCATCCACTTGATTTAAGGCCTCTGACCACTGATGTTTTGGCAGATCTGGCCAACCGAAAGCCCTTGGCAGGGTATGAAAGAGGAATTTGTAGCCTTTTAAAATCACGTCCAATACCCATTTGTCCTGGGTAATACGAGTCCAATTTCTGTAAAAAAGAGAAAGTTTTCCTCCGAGAGGGGCATCCAGATAAAGAGGTCCTGTAGCCCAACCGAGAGAGTCATTGAGTTTGCTTTCTTTGAGATTGGGATCTGTCTTCTCCCCTTCTAGGTGAAGAAGCAGTCCATTGTCTCGATCTGTAGGAGGCCTGAGCTTGGCCATGACCTCTGGAGCATCTATATCTTCCCCTTTGAGGCCTGTCAGACGTGGGAAAGGACCAATTTTTGGAGGGCCAATTCCTGGAAAATCTAGGAGGCTGAACTTGCAAGAAATCTTTCACAGTTTGCATAGATTTTTTGCCTTTTCTTCCATCTTTTTAATAACCTCCTCAGCCTTAGATCCAAAAAGAACATCATGCTGAACAGGGGCATCTAATAATTTAGCCTTAACCTGTTCAGGTAAACTTTGTTCACGAAGCCAAGCATGTCTCCTGATAACAGTACCAGAGGCTGCGGCCCTGCAAGAAGCATCCAAAGCATCAAAACCACAATGCAAGCTATGTTTGTTCAGTTGTTCAGTTGCATGCAATACATCCTGTAGCTCCTTATCTTCTGCACATGCAGGAAGGGAAGCAAGCTTTTGCTTTACAACAAACAAAACAAATTGCTGATACTTAAACATATGAAACTGGCAATTTAAAGCCCTAACAGAAAGGGTAGCAGAAGTATATACCTTTTTACCCCACCTAAGGCACGAGAATCCTTCTCAGAGGGAATAGGATTCTTAGAAGTAGCAACTTTAGCAGCCTTAGAACCCTGAGAAATAGTTTCAGGATCCGCAGAAGGGTTCTTAAATAAGAACAAATGAGACTCAGGAACCCTATAAAATCTATCAGGCTTAGAAGGAGCAGGAGGCATGGAATCAGGATTCAAATTAGCCTCAGAAAAAGCATCATCCACAATGTCAAGAACAGGAGGGATAGCCAAAGGCCTATGTTGAGGAAGAAGAAGGAATTCTCTAAGCCTCTTCTTGGAAGCAGAATAATCCTGACCTTCCCAATGAAAATGTTCCCTCATCTCATGTAAGGTTTCCCCAAAAGAAAAATCTTCAGGCGGAGAGGTAGAGGGCAAGGAGTCCTCAGCATCCGAATCCTCATAAGGAGGAAAAGAATATTCCTGATCACAGGAAGAGACAGAAGACATAGAAGCCTGGTCAGAGGAATCCATAGGAACATCCTGTCGAGGCCTTTTCTCAGAGGGGGGGGGGGTGAGAACCCCTAATCATTGTAAGCAAATCTTCAGCCATCCTTAACAATTGCTTCTGTGTCCTGGGAGTAGATTCAGAAGTAGCTTGAGCAGGAGCTTTAGACTTAACAGGAGTCTTTGTCTTTGCCTTTGATATAGTGATGTGAGTAGGCCTGAATACCCCCTCAGAAGCCGGTACCTGCACAGCGGTTCCGGACCCATCTGAGGGAGCGACGTCTGAAGGTCCTGCAGCAGATAAAATAGAAGGCCTTGATGGCTCCCCATGGGAGTCCGTGATCGCCATCGGTTCAGAAGTGGCGGACGACAGGCTGCAAAAGCGCCTCACTGACGACAGCCGAACCGGACGCTGGCTCCAGCTGCAACGAGTCCTGTTTGGACCTCGGAGGCCTGTCCTTGTCTTTGCGCTTCTTTTGAATTCCAGTAGTGTCCGACGACATTCTATAATTGAAGCGTCTGCCAAAGTAATTTAGAGCCCAGTCGTATCTGCGCTTGATAGTACGAGAATTGAACCTGGCACAGAACCGACAACAAGAAACGTCGTGGTCAGGGCCTAAGCAAGGTAGACAGTAAGAGTGGAAATCTTTATGAGGTATTTGTTTTCCACACGTAATACAATTAACTTTTTCTGACATCGGGGGAACAAGAAAAAGATTCCCCAACGGGGTACTTAGCTTTGAGAAGAGAAGTAAGAACTTCGGACCGACAACAACCAAATACACTGTTCGAAAATCGCCAACCAATGACTTGCGAGCTGCTTTCCACTGCACGGCAAGAAAGACTGGAGAAGATGGCGTCGGCTGAGGGCTATGTACCAGAGCGTACTGACGTCAGGGTACTAGCTTGTACAGCCGACGCCGGACCCAGACTTTGGGATTCTGGCCAACCTCGGGCTGCCTGCCGGCAGGAGCACCCTACAGTTATGACTGCAACTGTGAAACACGATGAACATCAACCTTTACCCCGAAGTACATGTTATTAAGCATGGACATGCTACTACAAAGGGAGGACCAGAGGCTGTAGTCAGACCAAAGAAAATAACAACTGGGACTGTATACAACAACCACACGAGTTTGGATTTAACTTTTCCTCTGCCCGTACGCATGGAGAAGGGTCCTCGCAGATCACGCTCCATGAGTCGGGGCAGACAGAAGAGGAAACTGTCAGGAGAGTTCACACCTCACCAGACATTAAAGAAAATGTGGAACAGCAAGAACTAGTACATAATTTATCTCGTGCCAATTTAACTAGTGATGACATCAACCTTTTGAATAGAGGTTTAAATTTCATCCCCAGGAGTCAAAGTAGATTAACGGATACTATCCTGGACTTGAAGTTATTTTGTAGAAATGTAATGCTTAAACTTATGTACAATAATTCTCAAGAAGAACCATCTCAACCTAAGGGTTTTATTTTTAAAAACTTGAGCGATTATGTACCCATACATCACCCTTTAGTTGAAGCATTCTTTAGACTGACTGAAGATGAACTGTATAATTATTATAATAGCATTTTGAGAACAAATAGACAGAGACAATTTGAACCCCCAGGAACGTCAGTGTCTTAGAAAGTTACAGAGTGACCCAACCATTATCATCAGACCAGCCGATAAAGGTGGCAAGATTGTTGTCATGGACATGTCCTTTTATGTAGAGGCTATGACCCTAATGTTACAGGATACATTTTATGAACCTACCTCTATTGACGAAGTACATTCAGTTGCTAGATACATCAGTAACACACTTCATGATATATTCAGGAGTAACTTGATAGACAGGGAGTTGTATGAATATCTCACAATTCGTGCACCTGTTATACCAATCATACAAGGACTCCCTAAAATCCATAAAGATGAAGGGAATTCACCCATGAGACCGATAGTCTCTGGTCGTGGCTGGGCTACTGAGCATTTATCAGTGTTTGTAGAAAAACATCTGAGATGTGTGCTGAATGATAATGTTACAGTGTTAAAGGACTCCAGGCAGTTCTTAATTGACTTGTATGAATGTATTGGCCATCTAGGGATGTCATGTGATTATACCTTTGTTAAATTTGATGTTCAATCTTTATTCACTGTGATTCCCAATGACATAGGACTAGATTATGTGTCACATTACCTGCAAGCGCATAGTAATTCTACTGCAGTTTTGGTAGATCTTGTGGTACACTTTCTAGAATTGGTCTTAGAGAACAATTTTTTCATGTTTCAGGATCAGATTTACAGACAACGGGATGGCGTAGCTATGGGCACACCCTGTGCCAATAGTTATGCCAACATGTTCCTTGCTTATTGGGAGGAGCATATCCTATTCAAGAATGATTTGTTTTGTAGACATGTTGTGTTATATAGAAGATTTGTTGATGACCTGTTTGTTCATTGGAATGGAACAACATCACAGTTGGAACTAATGTTTACAACCATGAATAGTCTAACGACATTTCTCACCTTTACCATGAATCACTCAACACATAGGATTGAGTTCCTAGACTTATACATTGAGAGGTTAACAGACAATCTGATTAATACAGGGGTCCATCGTAAGGTTTGTCATCGTAATTCCTTGCTATTGAGGTCGAGTATGCATCCACCCTTTGTTTTTAAGAACATCATGAAAGGACAAGCTATTAGAGCTTTGAGACTCAATCCCACCAATAGTGTTTTTTTCTCGGAATTAGAAAACCTTAGGAATAGATTATTAACCCGTGCATATAGTGATGGTGAGATCACCTCATATTTAGAAGAGGCAGAGAACTTACGCTCCACCATAGGTCTACCATATTTTGGACCCAGAAGCCAGCATGAGGTGACTGGAAACCATACGACCCATGCACCTGTTAAGTTTTCCACCCATTTTATGTCTGATTTATACCATCCGAGGGAAATTGTTAATAGGCACTGGGATAGTCTCCTTGTAGATGAACTGAAATATATTGTGGGGGAGACACCAGGTTTCTTATATAGGAAAGTACAGTTTTGTACCTACCATAAATGTAGATGTCCGATAGGTATGCATCTGCAGTCATAACATATGGGTTGTCCTGCCTCAGGCAGCCCTTCGGTCGGCCGGATTCCAAAGTCTGGGTCTGGCCTCGACTGATGTCGCACTTTCCCCGATGTCAGAGCTGCTGGGGTATAAAGGCATCAGCCGACGCCATTTTCCTCAGTGTTTCTTGCCCCAGATGCCAGGTGCCCTCTAGGAAGGCTAAATTTGGATAAATGCTGAAAAGTTGCAAACAGTAGCAAATCATATACATATGTATATACAAACAAACAAATACACCATAATAGATTCCCCCAGTTAGCTGAAAGAGGGGTAAGCACCCTAGGAATACCACAGAGGGGAAGGAGGGTGGGTAATCCTGACTGCAGATGCATACCTATCGGACATCTACATTTATGGTAGGTACAAAACTGTACTATGTCCTTCAAGGATGCATCTGCAGTCATAACATATGGGTAGAATACCATAGCCAAACTGGGGGAGGAGGTACTAAGAGAAGGATGGTGCAGTTAAGATTCCCTGCAGAACTGCAGTTGCAAACCCTGCTTGGGATCTGGAGTATAAAGGTAGATTGTAATGCTTGGCAAATGTATGCACGGAGCTCCAAGTAGCAGCTTCTAAAATGTCCTTGGTAGCCACCCCTCGTAGGAAAGCTGTGGTGGTGGCTGTGGCCCTTGTGGAATGAGGCCTGATATTTTCAGGAGCTGTCTTTCCATGAAAGGAGTAGCAGAAATGAATGCAATTTCCTATCCATTTTGAAATTGTCTGTTTGGAAATTGCTCTTCCTTGCACCCCAGTTGCATATGCTACAAAAAGTTGGTCAGTTTTTCTGTTGGTTTTAGTTCTGTCCAGATAGTAGCATAGTTGTCTGTGTATATCCAAGGTGTGCAAAAGTTTTTCTCCTTTGTTCTGTGGGTTAGGGAAGAAAGTAGGCAAATGAATAGCTTGGTTCAAGGATACCCTGGATACCACCTTTGGCATGAAAGTAGGATTGGTTCTCAGTGACACTCTATCCTGGTGGAAAATAAGAAAAGGCTGCACTGCCATTAATGCCTGTAACTCGGATACTCTTCTTGCTGAAGTGATTGCCAGTAGAAAAGCAGTTTTCCAAGATAAAAACTGTAGGTCTGCTGATGCTGCTGGTTCAAATGGAGGTAGTGTCAATTTTTCCAGCACAAAATTGAGATCCCATGCAGGTAGAGGGGGTCTCCTTGGGGGTTTAACATTTTTGATCCCTCTCAAAAATTGTCTAAGCAGAGGGTGAGAGAAGATAGGTGGATCCATATTGTATTCTGCTGAGATTGCTGAAGCATGAATCTTAATGGAAGAGTAAGACAGGCCATTGGGCAACAATTCTGCTAAGTACTCCAGGATGTGCGCTAGGTTTGCCACTGTGACATCTGTGCCCTTTGATGTGCTCCAAATGAGAAATCTCTTCCATTTAGCTGAGTATGTCTTCCTTGTGGAAGGTCTGCGAGCCTCCAGGATAATGTCCTTCACCCTCTGAGATAAAACAGTTTGGTTTGGTTTTAAGGAATTTTCCAGGCAGTTAGTTGCAATGTTTTCAAGTTTGGATGCAGGGCCTTGAAATTGTTCTGCGTTAGAAGAAGAAGCCATAGGGGAAGAGGCCATGCGTTCGCCTGAGACATGCTTCTCAGTAGCGGATACCAGTGTTGTCTTGGCCAGTCCGGAGCTATTAGTATCATCTTTGGCTGTTCCTCCCTGATCTTCAGTAGAACCTTGTACATCAATGGGAGTGGTGGAAAGGCATATACTGTTAGGGAATTCCAGCTGAAAGAGAGAGAGTCCACCCTCCAGGCTTGTGGGTGGTATGTCCTTGAGCAGAATTTCTTCAGTTGGTGGTTGAGTGGGGAGACGAACAGATCTATCTCTGGCATTCCCCATTTCTTTGTTATGAGTTTGAAGATGTCTGGATGCAGCATCCATTCGTGTGCATCCGTGGTAGTTCTGCTTAAGCTGTCTGCTAGTGAATTTTCTTTTCCTGGTACGAATTTGGCCTGCAGCTGGATATTGAGATTCAGGCATAAGTTCCACAGATTCATTGCCACCCGGCATAGAGCGTAGGAATGTGTGCCTCCTTGTTTGTTTATGTACCACATGACCGTGGTGTTGTCTGTCCTTATTAACAGATGCCCCTGCTGGAGGAATGGTTTGAATGCTTCGATTGCATGCCTCACTGCCAGCATTTCCTTTTGGTTTATGTGCATGCTTAGCTGCCCTTGAGGCCATAGGCCTTGGATGCATTTGTCCTCCATGTGTGCTCCCCATCCTCGGTCTGAGGCGTCCGTGGTGATGGTCTGCCTTGTTTTTGGTTTGTTGAAAGGCAACCCTCTGTTGGACTGGCAGGCCTGAGCCCACCACAGGAATTCCTTCTGAAGGCATGGAATGATTGGTATCATGGTTTCTAGACTGTGACTGTGTTGAGACCATACATTCCTTAGGTACCATTGCAATTTTCTCATATGTAGCCTGGCATGTGGAATCAAGATTATGCAGGATGCCATGTAACCCAGGGCCTGCAGGACTTTCCTTGCAGTAAGCTGGGTTTGTCTTGTCAAAATCATGAAATGATCTGGAAGTTGTTTTTGTTTTTCTTCTGAGAGAAAAGCCATCTGAGTGATTGTGTCCAGATCCGCACCCAAAAAGGTTATCCTTTGGGATGGCACTAGTCTTGACTTTTGGATGTTGACTGTGTATCCCAAGGCCTGTAGCAAGTGTATGACATAGGCCAAGTCCTTTAACAATTTTTTCTTGTTGTCCACTTGTATTAGGCAGTCGTCCAGGTATGGATAAATTTGAATTCCCTGAAGTCTGCAATGTGCAATTACTGATGCCAGGCATTTCGTGAATACTCTGGGCGCAGTAGATAAGCCAAAGGGCAATGCTGAGAATTGATAATGCTCTGATCCTGCAAGAAATCTGAGGTGTCTTCTGCAATCTGGTCGGATAGGGACGTGCAGGTATGCCTCCTTGAGATCTAGAGTCACCAGCCAAGACTCCTTGCCCAGCATGGGAAGAAGTTGCTGTAGAGTCAGCATTTTGAATTTTGGCACAATGAGATAAGTGTTGAGTGCGGACAGGTCGAGAATAGGCCTCCATTGGTTTTCTTTTCTTGGTACCAGGAATAATCTGGAGTAAAATCCTTGGCCTTGTTCTATAGATGGTACTCTTTCTATAGCTTTCATCTGTAGTAAATTGCTGATTTGTCTTAAAGCCTCTGCCTTCTGGTTTGGTGGAAGGTTTGGCATTCCGCCCCTTTTTGGCAAAGTGTGGAAGTAAAACCTGTATCCTTTGTCTATTGTTTGCAATGTCCATGTATCCTTTGTAATGCAATGCCAGTTTTTCGAGAATAAAAAGCCAGTTTTCCGCCCAAGGGAGCTTCCAGTTGATCCCTGGTAGGCGGAATCAGAGTCAAGTCATTGGGTCTGTCCTGTGGTAGTGGTTGTAGTTGTAGCTGTGGCACTACTCCTCTGGTTGGCAGGCTGCCACTGACGGCCCCTGTAGGCACCCTTTGATTGACCTCTGCCTCTAGGGCATCTGTTCCTGCCCCTCTGTGCTCTGGAGGTGTCTGGAAAGGACCAGTTCTTTGTAGGCCAGTTTCTGCTGAACCTCAGAGGTTGGACCTGCAGGAATTCCTTTACTGTTTGCACAGATTTTGCTTTTTCTTCCACCTTCTTTAGAATCTCCTGTGCAGGGGAGCCAAATAAATTTTGTTTCTCCATTGGAGCATCGAGGAGTTTAGCCTTGACATGGTCTGGCAAAGATTGCTCCTTCAGCCAGGCATGCCTACGAATTACTGCCCCAGTCATAGCTGATCTAAATGAAGCCTCCAGTGCATCATAGCCACATTTTAAGAAATGATTACTGACCTGCTGAGAGTTGTGTACCAAGTCCTGAAGGGATTTACGGTCTAAAGGTTCAGGAGAAGAAAGCTTCTTATTCAGCTGATCTAACAAAAATTCTTGGTACTGTATCATATGGAACTGACAGTTTAATGCCCTGGCAGAAAGAGTAGCAGATGTATAAACCTTTTTCCCCCATCTCTCTAATGCTCTAGATTCTCTATCAGAAGGTAGGGGATTTTTGGCAGTAGCAGCTGCAACCCCTTTAGGGCCCCTGAGAAATAGTTTCTGGGTCTGCAGCATGGGCTTTATACAGGTGGAAGTGAGAATCCGGGACCCTGTAATATCTGTCAGGTTTGGCAGGGGCCAGGGGAAGAGAATCAGGTGCAGTGCTGACATCATTGTACAC
This sequence comes from Protopterus annectens, assembly GCF_019279795.1. NCBI lineage: Eukaryota > Metazoa > Chordata > Ceratodontiformes > Protopteridae > Protopterus > Protopterus annectens. Next base: position 1,062,649,689 of record NC_056743.1, read on the forward strand.
ATCATCAATTACAGTTAGAACAGGTGGTATGGCTAAGGGCCTATGCTAGGGCAAATGCAAAAAGGTCCTTAAATCTTTTTCTAGAATCAGAGAAATCCTGACCCTGCCATTGAAAGTGCTCCCTCATGGAGTGTAAAGTCTCCCCAAAGGAAAATTCTTCAGGTGGGGAGGCCGAAGGAATAGAATCTTCTGCATCTGAATACTCATAAGGCGAGTAGGCCCCTTCCTGATGGTCTGACAAATCAGATCCATCCGTGGAGTAATCTGAGAAGAGAGGTTCAGAGGGATCAGTCCTGGGCCTTTTGTCTGGTGGAGGTTGGGAGGCCCTGTCTGGGTGAGGTTGGGAACCCCTAATTAAGGATATAAGGTCCTCATCAAGGCTGAGAATCTGAGAACTAGAGGAAGGTTTCTGGGAAGTAGATTTGGCATGCAAAGTTTTTGAAAGTTTGGCAGCTTTAGCCCTGGAGAAGGCCTTAATAGACATAGAAGCTGGGGGCCTAGCTGCCCCACGTACAGGGGTAGAAATGTCCAAAGGTATGGTGTCGGACAATTCTTGAGCACTAGCTTCGGTAGGGAGTTCTGAAGCCGACTCAGCCGGGGCCTCTCTGGCCTCGGTGGTCGGAGGTATGGTTTCGGTAGTAGTAATAACCATGGACTCTGTTTCAGCCGAAACAGAGACACTCGCGGCAGACCTAGCCGTGGTTTCAGCCGAAACCGCGGGCCGCGAGTGTCGGTCCTTATCCTTGCGTTTTTTGACCATATGCGAAGTCGGAGTCCCCGACGGCATTTTATAAGCAAAAGCGGTTCCAAAAAATTCCTCTGCAAACTCCGACCGACGTCTAAGAGTCCGTCGGTTGAAGGAGGCACAGGCTAAACAAGCTGATATGTCGTGGTCTGGGCCTAAGCAAGGAAGGCAGTAAGAATGGAAATCCTTATGAGGTATTTGTTTCCCACAAGTTAAACAATTATTTACTTTGTCTGACATCGGCTGAGGCAAGAAAGAGTCCCCAACGGGGTACTTCGCTTTTTTCGAAGTCTTCGGTAGCTGAAATCTCTGGATCTGACCGACCGGCACTTGCGAACAGCTTCTGCTTCGGGCACCGCGCGGCAAGAAAGACTGAGGAAAATGGCGTCAGCTGATGCCTTTATACCCCAGAAGCTTTGACGTCGGAGAAAGTGCGACATCAGCCGAGGCCAGACCCAGACTTTGGAATCCGGCCGACCGCAGGGCTGCCTGAGGCAGGACAACCCATATGTTATGACTGCAGATGCATCCTTGAAGGACATCAAGAATAATTTGAAGCGATTACTGTGTCATCCTAGATCCGGTAGGACTATGATGAATAATGGATGTACAAAACCTTGTGGTCACTGCAACTTCTGCACCTTTGTAGACACCAGCGAGGTATTCACCCATCCTGATGAACATGTTACCTTTTCTACTAGGGCAGATGCAAATTGTATGACATCGAATGTGGTGTATTTAGCCACCTGTCAGGCCTGCCCGAGTTTTTATGTTGGTAAAACCAATCGTCCGCTCAGTGACAGAATGAGAGAACACATCTACCACATAAGGAAAGGTACCCCCCACAATGCCCTTGCAAGACATGTAGCCCCCAATGATGGGGATCACACTTTTCTGTTCAGGGTCTTAGAGATCATTACTGTCAACAAGAGGGGTGGTGATATTATGAATTTCACAGAAGCTAAGGAGACTGATTGGATTATTACATTAAGGCCAGATAGAGGCCATGGTTTGAATGATAGGGCCTCAATCAAACCTAAGTTGAGACAGCGTAGGAATATTAAATAATTTGAATACTCTACATACATCCATGCTGCCTATTTGAAATGCTGCCTTACTACTTTTTTAATATTACCAAGCAATACATGTATATTATATTAGCTTTATTTATTTGTTGAACACTGTCTGTTGTGAATATCCGATGGATTTTTGTATATACAGTTTTTTATATTCTAGGATTCACAGATGTATTGTTGAATGCATTTTTGAATATACTTTTAGTTTTCATTTATTTTAATCTACATAGTTATATATGTTTGTCACTCAAGTATTTTTATATTTATATACATGTACTTATACACATTTTTATGTATTTATTTTAATTCAGATGAGCATCCCTTCATTAATTGGTTAATTGGATCAATTATATAAAGAGCAGACTTATGGGTTTGTTAGAAGGATCTGAAGAAGCTATTATTGTGAAAGCGCTCATCCGTTTGTGTGCACCCATCTGGAATTAAACCTTGGCATTTTACCTTACTTTCGCTGCACTCGTTTTTTCAGCTTTAAATATATTTATTAGGTTGAGAAACTTTATACAATTAATCTGCCTTTTTCTGCTGATGATGTTTTAGTGGAAGTAATACTGCAGGGAGCATTAAAAGTGTCCTCCAAGGCTGGTACAATAGGAGGATTGGAAGGAGTATCTGGGTTTTCTTGTTCTAGTAAGTTATAGTTATCGGCCCATTTCAAGGGAAACATCTACCTGTTCCCATGCAAACACAGTCTCAGCAAAGAAGTCTCCACATGCTCAAATTCAGACTCGCTATCAAAGAGGCAGTCTTGAGCTATGGAAAGCCCAGGTGAAATAATTCTGTGTCAACATCAGAATCCTCAAAACAAACATCCTCCTTTTTAAGAGTAGATGAATAAGAAATAGGATCAGTCACATGACACTCGGGAATAAAGGTCTGCAATAAACTCCTAACGCAGGTAATATAATTTTTAGCCAAGGAAACCATATCGTTAGGGTCACAATGATTAACCTTCTGTTTCTTTTTTTCTAGAGACATCTTTTGAAGAGGACCAAGATGGAATATCAACCCAAGCAAGAGATCTCTTTCCTGGCCACTCTTTCCTGGCCACTCTGTGAAGACCCTCCTGGGGTGTCTCCAGCACCTAAAATGGATGTTTCTCCTGTGCTCACATCAGAAAATGGAACAGCCTAAGTGTCCGAGTCTAAGTGCAAATTTTACTCCACCCACAGTTACTATTCCACAGGTTCCACAATCCCAACCACCTCAATTACTATGAAAGTTCTCTCTGCCCTCTCAAAAATTAATATTTCATTCATGGGCCTGATAACATACCAGGTTGCCTGATTATCAGTACCAAATATGACCTTTCTGACACCCTACTTAACATCTTTAATCTAAGCCTCTCCACTGGTTACATCTCTGAAGCCTGCAGCCACTGTAATGCCATTACCCATGGCTGGACCAACCACAGATCTGGTAACTAAAGACTGATTAGTTTCACTGGCCTCATATGTAAGGCTATGGAGCACATTATCTCAGACCTCATAGATCAGGACATTGAAAATCTCTTAACCCTTGACCTTCATCAATTCAGCTTTGTCAAAGGAAGGTCCTACATCTTGAAACTCATGAATTTCTTTGAAAAACTAACAAAAGCAGTGGATAGTGGTTATGCAGTGGATACCATATACCTAGATCTAACCAAACCTTTGACACTATTCCCCAGGCAGGTATTACTGACAGACATGTAAATATGAATATAAACACATACTGTATGGTGACTAATTAACTTGTTGTCTGACAAAAGTCATGCGGTTAGAGTTGCAGGTTAATTCTTAAAGCAGAAAAGTTACCAGTAGTTTACCACATGGTTCAGGTGGGGCATCTATTTCTCAGAACTTCAAGGCTAGCATTCTTGGCCTATGGTTTACAAGTTTACGACAGATGTAAACTGGGTGTGGTTATTCAATCTTCAACTCGCTCACAATTGCTGCAACATGGGTTAGACCATGTTAACAGTTAGTGCAAGGACAGTTGTTTCAAATGAAGTGTAAAAAATGTAGCCTAGTTCACTTTGGTAAAAACAGTTTCACTTACCATAAAGGAGATGCAACCCACCAGTCAGACACTTGTCTTGTTGACAATTCCTTGTTTAATCATCATGACTCCACTACAGTTCAGAAAGCCTTTTATCTGGCTCATTTCATTTTCAAAGATATCTCCACTAGATCCAAAGAAATAATTCCCCCTTAGTCGTATCTTTTCAGGCCTATTACTGAATATAATGCACCTTTTTGGCATGTATTTTTCTAAACATATCACACAATTTGAGACCTCAGAGATTCAGAACTAAAAAGGTAAGTGGTCTCAAAAAATCTTAGTTATCAGCATAGACTGGCAGCCCTTTCTCTGGTCTCACTCTCTTACAGAATCCTCTGTGGAGATCTGCGTCCAGCCTTTTGAGCCATAAAAAAATCCAACCCTTTGACATTCCTTTGCAGAACTAATAGAACCTCAACTACTTGGTTAAAGGACCTAAACTTTTATCTGCAGATAAATAAGACATGTTGGAGTGACAAATTTATATCCCAACATACCCTCAAGCTCTGGGACAAACTTCCACTACATGTGCAGCTGAGTAGCACTCTTGCTACCTTCAAGGTGAACCTAGATAATTGGATGGGCAGTCTTAAGTTCTTCCCCAGTCTGCATTGTCTTGCCCTGTTTGACACTAGAAGGAACTTTGATTAGGGTTTTTTTTGGCTAGGCTTGTAATGGTCTGCTCACTTATTGACCTAAATAAAAAGCAGTAATTTTCCTTAAAAACTGGTGCAAATAAGTCTCTACAGCTTAACTAGAAAACAACTACAAAGCAAACATCAGAAAATAAATGTACCATTCGAGGAACGTCTGACTGACTATCCTGACAAGCCAGTATTCTTAAAGTGACATACCGCAACTGTGACAAAATTTAAGCAAAGATAAAACATAAAATAAATTTCTAATTCTAAAAAAAATAGTGTGGAAGGGTTCCTCGAAAAGGTCTTATCTGTCTAACAGGAAGGTTTAGGCTGACAACTGATCCTGAAGAGCCTGATATATGCAACTGCACAAGGTGGCAAGAAAGTACTGAAAAGATTTTCAGTCACTCTGGCTGTTTATATAGCTTCCTGCAAAATGGCTTCAGACTATAAGCAGGCAAAGTGACAGTGGGGGAGGGGATGAAAGTGTTTGGAAGCCTGCCAGTTTATGTATCCTTGGCAAGATACAACCAATTGGCTACTGCAGCACATCTATGATGAGTTACTGATGTACTTTCAGGAATTTTGTGAATAAAAATCACAGTATAGGTGAGGATTTATTAAATTAAATGTTTTTAAATATTTGTTAATTATATACTTTAAAAATCTGATCATACCAGTAACTGCAATGCAGTCTTTGGACAGGGGGCAGAGGACAAACATATTTCAGTTTTCTGCTATGCACAGTTTTAGATTTCAGGTTTTAGTGGAGTGGTGACTTGGTGACTTGCAGTGAGTTTTATAAGTACTATTTGATAACCGTGTGAAAAGCTGGTCCTGCAATCCGAATTAAATGGAACAGTCTCTGTAAAACAAGTACTGAAGGGATGTGGGCTGGTGCATTTATTGTAACATTAGACCATATGGTACTTGCGTATTATTGCAACTAGATTTTTTCACAGCAATACCGGTTAGTTCCCGATCATGAAATATGTTCCCTAGTGTTTTTAAAATGTTACATGGTGCGTTTTCCTTAACAGTACAGGTTGTTTTCTGGACTGTTATCAATAAAATGTAAAAAACATACTGTTGCTGTTTGTTTATGCACTGTACTGCCTGCAAGTCAGGTATTCCAAGTCTGCCCGCTGAATGTTCCTTTTTTTCCTGACAGCAAATGTGGTGAAATAACAGTTATAATTAGATTTGCCCATCACAGTTGTCATTATTTTACTATGAACAGTATTTTGCTTACTTTAAGAAACATGTAGTGTGACATGCAGCTTTCCCAGAAAAAAGACTGTTTGGAAGCAGTACTAACTGCACTTGCTGAGAAATTCACACCACATAGAAAGACCAGCGATCAACATTGTTACAGCAGTACTGAAATCAATAATCACAGAAGTACTATCTGTTTTTCTCCAAACATGCCAGCATCACAAACCAAACCCAATCAGTACTGCCAATTTCTTCCTTGAAAAACAAAACCACAATCAGCTGTCAACCTCATCCACACTCAGATTTTAAAAGCATTACTTATAGCAACGTTCGCATGGCACTAGCTGTTTGCAACTATATGTACACACTTATGCAAAAGTAGTAGTTCACCAAAAGCATATTTCCTGTTTGTATTTTCCTTCGCTGAAAGATTCATTCCTCATGGACCAAATTTTGCATTCAACACTCACACAGCACCCGTGACAATTCCAGCATGCGTCTAATGCGTGCAAAACAGGAAGATGCCTTTCTCAATGTTTTTATGTTCCTGAAGGTAATCCCAACTTTTTAGCCACCAGTAAGGATCTTACAATGTTTCATATGGTCCTTTGTAGTCAATGATGTGAATTTGGCAACCTCGAAAATCTGGTTGCGTTAGTACCGACCATATTTATTAAAATAATGTTTTACACAAAATGACTTGCTTAAATATGAATCAAGAACGCATACCATATTTGCTGTTTTTTGTGCTTTTCTGTTAAAGGTAATCTTCTGGTTGCATGGCTAAACCCAGGTCATCAGGGTTGTAGTCAGGTCCGAGTGTTCAAAGACCCAACTACAACCCTGATGACCTGGGTTCAACTATCACCTTGAATGCTGAAAGGGCCATAGTAGGAGCGGATGACAGTGGGGTAAGGGAGGTGTCAACTGCTGTTTCACTGATGTCAACACAGGTGCTAAAGGACTGCTGGTTAGCTTGGATCAGCATGACTTAAACCACACAATCCAGTGAAGCTGCCCCAAGGAGTAGAAAGGCATACATATAAAGCTCCCTTGGTAGCAGCTTCAGTGATGCCACCAGCAACTACAGTGAGGGAGTTCTGTGGGAATGGAAGATTATCAACAAAAATGAAGACTTGCCAGCTCCCAACACTCACCTCCGGTGGGGGGGGGGGGCAAACAAGCTGATGAGCTCTCACCCTTGTCAGGAAATGAATGAGCTGTAGCCGTTATGCTGGTTAGAAAAAAATGGGTTGACAGCAGGCTGGAGGAGAGGCCCAAGTCTGGCCTTTTATAGTTTTCTTTTTTGAAAGTGTTTGCCGGACCTCAACAGGTTGGTTTTAAGATACTTCTTGCTTTGTTTCAGATACAACAACAGGTATCAAGGAAATTACCCTGCAGCACAAAAAAAAAAAAAAAAAAAAAAAATGCCAAATCCAGGCAGACATGGAGAACTTTTTCTAAAGGTCTCTACTGATTTGAACTCTAGGAGCCCCAAAGTGGGCGCCTCACCTTTCGAGTAATGCACCCAAGGCTGAAAAAGTATCATTAGATTATAGAGTGGAGGAGATTCCTGATCAGCCTCAGTAAGAAGCTGAGATCCCTTATAAGATCCTCCAAAGCTAGCTACGAAAACAAAATTGCCACCAAATCTAGGGGCGACCACAAAGCATTCTATAGCTATGTCAAGAATCAAAATGGCAACACCCAGATTTGCTCCGAGTTACAGCACAACGACATGAAAATTACAGAACCAACTGGTGTTGCCAATGTCCTGGCAGATAGGTTCAGTGCTAACTTTACCCCCCTCTCACCCCCTAAAGGGCCCATATATCTATACAGGAAGAATGCAGAGTCCCTGTAATCACAACTATGCAGGTAAAAGCTGCACTCTCTAAAGCCAAAAACACAGTATCCATGGAACCGGGCAACATCCCAGGCTGCGTTTTACATGAACTTCAGAACGAACTGGCTCCCCACCTAAGCACCATGTTCAATCGTAGTCTCACGTCAGGCTTTGTGCCCACTGAATGGCGCACAGCAACAGTTATCCCACTCCAAAAAGGGGGAGCCACCACTGATCCCGGGAAATATCGCCCTATTAGCCTGATGTGCCTGATCTGTAAGGTCATGAAACATATCATCATGGAACTCAAGCAAAGACATTGGTAACCTCCAAATTCTGGACCCACCCAGTTCACGTTTGTGAAAGGCAGATCATGCCTCCTGAACCTGATCGACTTCTTTGAGGCAGTCACTAAATCTGTAGATTAGGGTAAGGTGGTTCACATAGCCTATCTTGACCTCGCCAAGGCTTTCAACACCATCCCCCATTCTGGAATTATAGCTAAACTCACTAAACTAGGTATAAATCCCTACATCACAAGATGGATTGCCAATTGGCTCACTGACAGAACCCACACTGTAACGGCTGCAGACTCCAAATCTGACTTCAAACCAGTGACAAGTGGAGTACTACAGGGTTCAGTCCTGGGACATCTCCTGTTTGGTATCTACTTCTCTGAAGTACAGGCTAACACAGAAGGCCTTTGGCTAATGAACTTCGCAGATGACAGCAAACTAGGAGCCATAGTTGAGTCCCCAAATGATGTGGACATCCTACAGAAGGGCCTCACTGAGACAGATGCCTGGTGTCAGAGCCATGGCCTCAAGCTCAATTCCAATATGTGCATTGTCATCCCCTTTGGTAAAAACTCTGTACCCATGAATTACCACATAGGCAGCAGTCTACTTAATGCCGAATATGTGATGAGACCTGGGGACCCAGGTAAACAGTAGTCTCTCCTTTGATAATCACATTGCCACAGTAGTCAGGAAATCCTTCTACATGGCACACCTCATCACAAAAGGGTTCTCATCTAGGACAAAAAAAAAAAAAAAAAAAAAAGAGGTCATTTTTCCTCTCTACTTGACACTCATTAGACTTGACACTCAGACCCATTACAGAGTACAGCGCCCCTTTTGGAATGTACCTCACGAAACATCTGCAGCAGCTGGAAAGGCCACAGAAGTCCCATACAATGAGGATTACTGGCCTCAAACAGATGCCCTATATACCGACGGTCTCAAAAAACTCCAGCTTTACTCTATAGCACATCGCCTATTCAGAGGTGATCTCTGCCCAACATATAAAGCTATTTCAAACCCAGAGCTGCCGGACATGCTTCACCTAAAGAAATCCCAATCCCACCGAGCTACATGCTTGAGGGACCTAAACCTTGTCACCACAACAAACAGGACATGCTGGAGAGATTCCTGTCCCAGAGACTTCCCATACTCTGGAAGAAGGTACCCATCTATGTCAAGCAAAGTTCCTCATTAGCACTCTTCAAAAAAAAATCTTGAAGAGTGGATGGGAAATAGGAAATACACCCCGGGGATAACTTCGGTGGCTCTGCTCGACAGGGGCACAGGAAAATAACTTTCTTGGGTGGCGTAAGCCAGGGAACCTTGTTGGCTAGGCTTACTTAGGCCCTTGGGCTGATAGCCTAGTACCTACCTATGAACCTCTAGGAACAAAAAAAAAATCACAGCTCAAGGGAGTAGGAAGAGACTCACCACAATAAGATGTAGATTTAACACGGAATAGCTCTGCAGCCACTGTCAGCAAACTGTCTATTTTAGGGCTCACAAACCAAGATGAGCAAAGCAGTCATCGTTCCAACAAAATGACCCAGCTCATGCAACAAATATGCTGCTACTTTCTGAGGCACAATCCATGATGCCAGCTCCATGAGAACCCAAGTCACTTCTGTGGGAACAAAGGCATGATCCCTGGAAGTAGCACTATTTTTATGTAGATGCACTGCACCATGGCAGGAAGATTTCTCCTAGTTGATGGTAACCCTTAGTGACTATTTCCACACAAGTACATGAAATGGAACAGTTATTTGCTCCTACGAAGAGGCAGTTAACAGTCACGTATCCTACTAAGGGAATATCACTCTATGAGATTGCCCTTTTTCAGTCTTTCACATGGCTAATGCATTTGCAAAAAAGACTGAAGAGCAACAATATCCTAAAAATTCGGCCGCCAAAGCAAACTGAAGTTACCTTCTGCATCATTCTCAAATACTGCTCTGATAATACATAGTCAACGTGAATAATTACCCCATCCTAAAGCCTTACAGAACCAGTGACATTGTGACTTGAACTGTGACTTGTGTTTCATCTAAGTGATGTAAAGGAACTGACAAGGACCAAAATTTGCCCAATTTCCTGTTCTCTATACATCCCCCAACCAAGAGACAAGCCAATGATGCAATACAAAACAAACTTGTACTGAAAATAAGGGAAATGATGCAGAACAAATTGGAAATGTAGAAATAGATGAAACGTTAGAAAAAGAAGAGGAGACAGCAAAAGAAAAGAGGAAGATTTAATAGGAATAGAATCACAAGCTAGTGATGAACATATAAACTGGAAAGTGGTAAGAAAAAAGAATTCAATAAGTAAAAGAGTAAACAGGAAAAGGAAATTTAAACGCATTAATATAAAATAAAAGAAAGGAAGTGGATGGCAACTAATAAATCTACAAAGTAAAAGAAAACAAAACAAGAAAATTAAATAGTTTAAATTAAGGAATAGATAAAGGAATAATTTAAGAATTCTTTCAGTTAATGTGAACAGTACACAAATGTAACAAGCATAGATATTTTATAATAGTTTAATAAATGTGATGCAAATATGACTGTCTTGGAAGATGCAAGGTTTCTAAAATATGAGGAAAGATTACAGACAGAAAAAATATGGTATGGAGAGTACGGAATATGACAATTAATACTACTATGCACGAACAGTGTTATGTAGAATAGTGAAGATCCTTAGATGTGTTGGTTAGAATGAGAAGACTACCAATTGTAGATTTAAGATGGCAAGGAAAGATTTATAGAACTGCAGCTGTTTACACTTATGTCTCATGTAATGAAAGTGAGAACCTATTTCAAGGATGCTAGATATGAAGTAGTAAATATAATTATAACAGGAGATTTTTAACTGTGGCTTAAAGACTAATAAAAAAGAGAAAAAGACTTACGATAACTGATAGAAGTTATGAAATGTGGAAAATTTGTAATATGGAACAGAAAATCATGGACACACAGATGAGGTACTCTAAAATCTGAGACTGACTGCTTTATAGTATCAGGAAAGAGAAGCTATTGTAACAGGTTTTACAAACCACTTAGCAATATGGATGGAAATAAATGATTACAGAGAATACATTAAAATAGGAAATGGTATAAAAGGAACAAATTAAAAAGAATGGCATGAAAAGGAAAAACTGTACAATTATGGAAAGATCATGTTACTATGAAGGCATTTTATGACAGCTGGTCATATTGGCAGATTAAAACAATGGAAAAAACAGGATTATGTCAAAACAAAAATGTGAGAATTTAGAAAACAATGAAAGAATATTACAAAAAAAAAAAAAAAAAAGAGAGAGAGAGAAAGACGTTTAAAACAAATTACGAAAAAAAAGGGTACTGTTTACAAGGTAAAAAGGACAAGGTATCAGCATATTTAAGTAAAATAGTGAAGGAGAATAGTAGTGTAATCATACACATGAAAGACAAGGGAAATTTAAAGAAAAGTCAACATCAGATTAGGGAAATAAGTTATGGGGAAGATATGTTTATAAAGAAAGAGAATGTAGTAGAACATTGGAAGCAAAACACAATTCCTGAACATGTTAACAAGGAATTTCAAAAAAAGACTAAATACCTTTTCTAATTTATATAATGTAAACAGTTATACATAGAATTGGCAGCTAGTCCAGACATAATTGGACTTGAAATATTTAAAAATTTGAGAATGGCAAAAAAAGCATTTGTTATATATCTTTAATGAGTCATTAAATGAAGATTTAAATCCTGCTATGCAGAGAATACTAAAATCATATGGAAAAATGGAGAAAAAGGATAAAGAACTGGAGACCAATAGTGTTAAATAATGCAGATTATACAATGACCCCCATTAATATTTCAAAACGTGCACGTGATTGGTCAGCGTGCATGTTGTAAATCAGACGTACATTAATGGAAAAAGGTCCGGTCACCCAGACTTTTTCCATTTTAGTATAAGTCTTTTTTTTTTACACACGGTCTCGCTATGTTAAAGGAGTTTAACATAACGAGACAGCTTTAAAAAAAAAGCAATGGATAATCTCCGTTGCTTTTTTTAAAGCTGTCTCGCTATGTTAAACCCATTTAACATAGCGAGACAGCTTTAAAAATGCAATGGAGAAAGCAAGATCTCCTTTGCTTTTTACAAACTGTCTCGCTATGTTAAATGGGTTTAACATAGCGAGACAACTTTAAAAAACGGAGATTCTCCGTTGCCTTTTTAAAGCTGTCTCGCTATGTTAAACTCCTTTAACATAGGGAGACAGTTTGTAAAAAGCAACAGAGATCTTGCTTTCTCCGTTGCTTCCCCCCACAGCTCTGATGCACTGCGTAAGCATATGCATGCGCAGTACATCAGAACTGCTGCAGAATACCAGACAGCTGTGGAAGGGCAGCAAGGAGGCATTATACAATGCCATTTTTTAAGAAAAGTAATTACTTTTTTTCTTAAAAATTGTCATTGTATAACAGCAATAACCCACTTCTGGGCGTGGGTAATGCTGGATTTACCCACGGTTGTCTTTGTTTGGCCACTCGGGCTTCGCCCTCGTGAGCAAACCACACCAACCATGGTTAAATCCAGCATTACCCACACCCAGGCGTGGGTTAATGCTATATTATAAGATACTTATGAAAATATAGAAAAGATTTGAGAATATGATGAAATATACAATGGAAGAAAGTGTATATGGTATAACAAAAGGGAGTCACTTATTAATGACAGCAAGAGAAACAGTGTATGGCATCTTAAACAAGAGAGGATAAAAAACGTATAGCAGGTGATATTAATGTGTCTGCTTCAATACAGCATGATATACTGTAGGAAATAAATATGAAAAATAATGTTAATAATAAAATTCAGCAAGTGTGTATGACAGCATATAGAAATAACAAAGTAAGAATTTTAGTGAACAGATGGTTATGTAAAAAACAGAAATGAATAATGGTATAATACAAGGGTTCCCTATGATTAGTATTTTATTTGCTTTAGATATGAATTTGAAAGTGAGGTTAACTGTAATATGAAGAATACAAAATATGTAATTCAAAATATGTAATTCATTCAGAATTTGAAAGTCCAGTTTTGGTGTCATACACAGATTATAACATCTAAAAACTGGGAATTGATGACATAAGCTATAGTTTGTTTAAGCTGACTGAAAGAAGCAGGTATGCCTTTAAATACAGATAAAAAGTAAAGGAATTGGAGCTGCAATAAAAATAATAGGTATATAATTCTCAATGAAAAATCTGGGTATTAGGGATAAATCTTGATAAAGGGAACAGAAAGCAACAGGAAACAGTATTAAAGGAAATGAAAGAAATGTGTTCTAGAGAAAACTTAAAAGATTAGCTCATAAGAGTATAAGAGAAACAAATGTTTTTTTTATTCATACGGGGTTCTAGATTAAATCCAGTTAAAAGGTCTGTATTGTACATGAACAAGACGGGAAATCTAGGTGCAAACTTCTCCCCCCTCTCCCCCCTAAAGGAGAGATAACTATCCCAGTGGAGTGTAGCCTCCCAGACATCTCAAATGCGCAGGTGAAAGCTGCTCTCTCTAAAGCTAAAAACACAGCATCAATGGGACCGGATGGTGTCCCCGGCTGTGTGCTACACGAGCTAAATGAGGAATTAAACCTGCACATAAGGCAGCTGTTTAATCTCAGCCTTACCACAGGATACATGCCCAAGGAGTGGCGTACGGCAACTGTGGTCCCACTCCACAAAGGCGGTGCCTCTACGGACCCTGGTAATTACCGCCCCATAAGCTTAACAAGTCTAGTCTGCAAAGCTATGGAGAGGATCATAATGGAGCTCATAAACAAAGATATAGGGGACTTGCAGACATTGGACCCGACCCAGTTTGGCTTCATCAAGGGCAGATCATGCCTTATGAACTTGGTCGACTTCTTCGAAACAGTCACCAAGGCCATTGATGAGGGGAAAGGCAGTCCATACAGCCTACCTTGACCTTGCAAAGGCTTTTGACACAATACCCCACTCAGGTATTGTAGAAAAACTTACCAGCTTAAATGTAAACCCATATGTCACAAGATGGGTTGCAAACTGGCTTAAGGACAGAACTCACAGGGTTAGAGTTGCTGGCGCCATGTCAGACTCCAAGCCGGTCACAAGTGGTGTCCCACAGGGCTCGGTCCTTGGCCCCCTATTGTTCGGCATCTACTTCTCAGAAGTACAGGCCAACATGGGAGGACTTTGGCTGACAAAGTTTGCAGACGACTGCAAACTGGGCACCATAGTGGAAAGTGCATCGGACACGGATATCCTTCAGAAGGGACTCACGGAAACAGATAGCTGGTGCCAGAGCCATGGCCTGAAGTTAAATGCCAAAAAATGTATAGTCATACCCTTCGCGAAAAACAAGGTAACCCCAAGCTACCATATAGGTGCCAATCCACTAAGCACAGTGGTGGTAACTAAGGTTATCAGGGACCTGGGGACCCAGGTTGACAGTGGCCTTTCTTTTGACACTCACGTTGCTAAAGTGGTTAGAAAGACCTTCTACATTTCCCACCTGATCATGAAGGGATTCACATCCAGATCTAGTGAGGTCATTGTTCCCCTGTACTCTTCAATTATCAGACCAATGATCGAGTACAATGCCCCATTCGGGATGTATCTCACCCGACATCTGCAGCAATTGGAGAGACCCCAAAAGTTCCTCACCAATAGGATAAAGGGACTCCAAAATCTGTCATATGCTGCCAGATTGAAGAAACTCCAGCTCTATTCAGTCGCATACCGTCTGCTCAGAGGTGACATGTGCCTGACATACAAGGCCATGTCCAACCCGGAATTAATGGACATGCTCCACCTCAAAAATCCAAATCCACCAAAACCACTAGAGCAAGCGACTTAAACCTTAGCACGGATATAAACAGGATGTGCTGGAGGGATAGATTTATCACTCAGAGACTCCCTATGCTGTGGAATAAAATCCCAGTCCATGTGAGGCAAAGCACCTCGCTGGCTCTGTTCAAGAGAAATCTTGACCTGTGGATGGGAGATCGTAGGTTTACCCCGGGAATCATCTCTGTGTCACTGCTGGACAGAGGCACAACAAACTAATGGGCACAGTATTTGTTCATATAAGGGGTGGTGTAAGCCACAAAACTTTGGGCTAGGCTTATAAATGCCTTAGGGCAGATAGCCTAGTATAAACCTATGAACCTATGAACCTATGTATGTTTAATCCAGTAGTGTATGCTGCAGCATTATATTTGTATAAGGTTATGAAATGGATAAATGAAAAAATGAGACTAAGATTTTTATAATACAAGTATGAAGTATTGTGGGATGCAGTGGGAAGAAAGAATAAAGAAAGTTACAATGAAGAAATAGAGAAGTAGCAACAAAAGAAACATGGAAAATAAAGACTGATTAAATAGAAGACAGAAAAACATGGCATAAAATGAGACAATATTATTGTATTAATCCATGGGAAAATGTACCAGAGGAAAAAATTAAAGCAGTTAAATGAGAAACAAATGGTGTAGTGATAAAGTAGAATGTTACGATTTTTTACGGAGACTAGAAATAAAAAATTACCAGTAAAAGCTAATATGCCATACAAATAAAAAAGTGAAAGAATATAGGTTTGTATTGTGGTGAAGAATAAATCACAGAACGTGTATTTTTGAAATGTAAGGGAATAAAAACTGAGATAAATTAAGTACAGAATTTTTTTCAGTGATTTCAATGACGGTAATAGTATAAATATGGATATGACTGCATATGGGTCATAAGAACAGAAGTAAAAAGCCAAAATTAAGTATTGATAAAAAAAAGTGTTTTAGCTAGTATAGGTATTATGGAATGAGAGAATTAATGACATTGTGTTTAATGGGAAATGTATATTGTCAGTAGTATTGAAAACATTAGATTATGGTTATGGAAACAGGACTGGGAGTTCGACTTAATAAGCAAGCATATAAGAACAATAGACTATGGGCCAGATTATATAAAGTTTGTGGAATTTGGCACATTATGCCAATATCAGAGACAAAGTTGTGGATAACAATGTATTACGTAAATGTGCCACAGTGAAGTCAGAATATCTCAGCCCAGAGTATCTCAGTAATATTGGCTCAGTGTATTCTACTTGCAAGTAATCCATATATAATGAAACATTGCTGTCCAAGTGTGATGCATATTAACAAAGTTACAGAAAATCTCACAATCCAAACAGCCTGACAATCCGATACAATGTATAACAGAATCCCTCCAGGAAGCTTAAGGACACTTATGGAATATCACTGTAAGCCTGTTATTAAAATATGTTAGCTAGCACTTTATCCATAAATTTTCTAATAAAAAATTAATAAAGGGGAGGGGCAATCATGACCACAGCTAACATAAGCTATAAATGGGTGTAGGACTTGTGTGGGGAACACAGGTAATGCACACATCCAAGGAAACTGGGAGATAAAAAAGAAGATGTGGGGTATGGGTGAAGAAGAGGGACACACAAAAGATAAGTTGGAACAGGGAAATCATAAAATCAAACACCACAGGAAAACATATCAGACTAAGAACCAACAAAGGCCAAAGCATTTAAGAGTAATAACTTTTAATGTTGGAAATAAAAACTTTTGCCTAATCAGGCTTCCTCAGGCAAACAGATCTCACTCAATTGTAGCAGCAGTTAAATACTTCAAACACACATGATAACCTAGTCACATGTTAAAATCACGATTCAAAAGCATGACAAAATAATAAAACAGTGATGAAATACTGATAAAGCAAAAGACCACTTCATACAATTTATAATTACAAACATTTATTAAGTGCATAGGTATTCACTCAAAATATTTTTATGGCTATACTCATTTGTGTAGTTTCTTCAACAGAGGTTTAAGGGAGACATATCCATTTAATCTAGGGGGAACATGGGCAATCAATCACAATATCCATTAGTATTCACACATTTCAGTAGTGTGAACAATGTCCCTTCCCCGCAAGTTATATTGTAAAACACTCCATATATAGAATTTAAATGTCTGATTATGCCCACTTTCTAAAATATGTTTATAAAGGGCATTGGTTGAAACACACCTATTAATGTCAATCATGACTGCTGATGCACTGTTTCAATTTCTGATTTGTTTTACCAACAGAGTAAACACTGCATGACACACATTTTGCCAAATAAACTAAAGTATTTGTATTATGTACCAAATGTAACAGAACAATCTACTGGATGTGAAAAGGTCTTCTGTATTAATATAACTACAACACACACATTTTCCACATTTAAATATGCCTTTTTGCATGCTCTGAAAATAATGTTGTGCAGAAGGCTGCTCTTTATAACATAATAATCCTTTCAAGTTCAACCATTTTCTGTGAACAAATAGAGATTGTGATGCAGGCACAGAATTTAGTTCAGGTACATTCTGAAGTATGTGCCCATGTTTGCTTATATGTCTAACTTGAGAGGTACTTTTATTGAAAGTTAACATGCATCTAAGTGTGTTATGCTGTGGTCGTGACCTCTATGTGATTGGTTATTAAAAAATATGGGCTTCATTGTGGAATCACACGGATTTAAACCTCATTACAAATGGTTCTAGCAGTTTCAGCTGCATACCCCCTTATTAAAATCATTGACCATATTTTCCATTTGGGTATTCATCATGTTATCAGTTGTATTTAGTCTCTCTACTCTCATCATTTGATTATGTATGACGTTATTAAGTGTAAAATGTGGGTGCATACTATTTCAGTGTAAATATAAACTGCAGTTTACAGGTTTCTTATACAACACTGATTCTATGCAGCCACAAATGTTCTTAAAATCGTGACACCTAAAAAAATCTAAGAACAATACCTCCATAAGAATAAACTTCAAACATTCAGATGTCTAAGTAATATAACCAAAGAATTTATTAAAGAGTTTATCACCTTGCCATATCAAGCACAAGTCATCAACAAAGCACTAATAGAATGTAACATTTGCCATGTATGTATTCAAAGATCATAGAATAAATCTACATTCTCAGATATGGGTTACAGTATTTGCATAGGTATTAGCGACAGACATACCCATCACTATACCATCTGCTTGCCTAAAGGTCTTTTTTCTGGAAAAAGAAAATATTATTTGTAAGCATCAACATAAGTAGCGGACATATTTATGTGGGATTGAGTAAACTAATTCAAGGAACTCATTCACATATTGTACCCCTGTCTCATTAGGTATTAACGGTAAATAAGGAATCTACATCCAGGGTCACAAAAAACATCTACTAAGATTATTACTGTTTGATCATGTATACAATTATTGTAGAAAATCATTAGTATCTTTGAGAATAGTCCCTGTTTTATCAAAACATACTCGTAGTTGTGTCTCTAAAAATTTCAAGATGGGTTCTGAAATCCAACCTCTAGCTGAAACAATAGGTCTCAGAGGTGGATTATGTAGAGGCTTGTGAATTTTGGGTATGCCATAGATGAAAAGATTCTCAGTGCCCCTGTATATAAGTAATCAAATAATTAACTTTCAATCAACTCTTGACTCAACAGCATATGTAAATATTAATTGACAGGTGCAACAATATAATTATATTTAGTAATATCAATACACTGATAATCAC
Source organism: Protopterus annectens (assembly GCF_019279795.1). Taxonomy (NCBI): domain Eukaryota; kingdom Metazoa; phylum Chordata; order Ceratodontiformes; family Protopteridae; genus Protopterus; species Protopterus annectens. The sequence goes on from NC_056743.1 coordinate 1,062,668,193, forward strand.
TGCTGTTTATCATCTGATACATAGACTCAGTATAAAAGGAAGCATCTAAAATGGTTACCCCCACCTCCCTTATCAGTGTTCTTGACAACAATATCAGGATTCTTAATCAACGATAAAACTGCCAAGCGTTCATTATAAAACCTATTTTTCTTACTTTTAGTAAGCATATCGTAAATGTCATGCCAATCATGGCCACAGCTAACATAAGCTATCAATAGGTGCTGGACCTGTGTGGGGAACACAGGTAATGCATACATCCAAGGAAAATGGGAGATGGAAAAGATGTGGGTACAGAAAAAGTAGATGTGGGGTATGGGTGAAGAAGTGGGACACACAAATGGTATGTTGGAAGAAGGGGGCATTGGCATTTTTTTTTGTGAGAATACGCTCCTTTTTTCTTTTTAAGAATAGAAGGAAAGGTAAAGATAAAGAAAGAGGAGGAGAAGGCCATCACAGCAGGTATACCCATAGAATAAATATCACAACATAGGGAAGACAAAGGTTGGGAAAAAAAGTAATGACTGATAACATACAGATGGCACACTGCACAACATTGCCAATGGAAAGTTGTCAAACAGGGTGAGGAAGTATACCAGCCATGGTGAAATGTAGAAAAATATACCTACCTATGCACTGTCATGTTACACCATACTGCAAAACTGTGCGGCAGTCATACCTGAATGTGTCTTACTAATGGTAGATGTGTGTTGTAGCATAATAAATAAGGATCAAAGTAGACATTGGATAAACACATATACAAGTAGTCTGTCAACAGTGCAAGTTTAAGCCAAGCAACATCACAAATCAGCAAATGCATACTTAAGAATTCTAGATAACTCCAGCAGAGGACAGAACTGAACCTCTGACCATGCATGTTAAAGGCAAACAACCAAGCACAGTGCCAAACAGCAGTACTGCAATAAAGCAGCAAAATGGCTGCTAATTATACAAGTAGGTATACACACCCCAAACAAATGTGCAAAGAAATGCACATATGTGATATACATATGACATGTGAAAGGCAGCACACAGGTGTAGGCAGATATATATGACTGTCAGTGGCCTAAGCATAATGTTCATGAAAGCAATGCCAATACACATAAGCACACCAATGATACTTATTAATATTTTCACAAATCTAACGCAACCAGTGTACAGGTTGCGCATATTGATTTTAACGATGTACACTGGCTAACACACATGTACTGAAAGCAGTAGCCTATCACTTCTGTGCAGATGTCCTGCATCTGTAAAAAGGCCATACATTTGGCACATGTTGACCATGCTAAGAACATAATTCATGACAATGGTCAATAATTACAACAAAGGCAAAACATAGCTGCAAAATTTATTACACAAATATGAAGACGAAAGTCAAGTGGACAACGTGGGCAAACATCAAGGAAGACAATGATAAAGCAGGAAAAGGTGAGGTTACACATTGCAATTGTGTCTACAACACTTAGGGTGCTATTGAAGCCAACACAAAATACATTAAGCACATGTATGTCACATGCACAGAATGCATTGCTGATGTCCACCAAAATGGGCAAGTATAACTCACACATGCAAAGCAATGTGCAACAATTTAACATTAGCAGGCACAGATAAGAAAGCTAAAAATTTCAATCACACACACACACACACACACACACACACACACACACACACACACACACACACACACACACACACACACACATCTTGTCATGCCAATGCTGAGCAGACATGCATGACAGACAAATGTAATTACTGCATCATGCACCCTGCCCATTACTGAGCAGAGGACACTCCTGTGAGCATCACTACAGCACATTGGTGATAGGTCAGCGAATGCTCACATGTCAAAGGTATAATGGTGTTTCAGCATGGATTGAGCTATGTGCAGAGACATGTGCAATCATCAGTTACTGTGTGCAAATATTGCCAGATGTTGTGAACTTATATCAATAAGGAATCGGTGTGGAAATATAACAGAGCAAACATGGTGCAATACAGTGTTACTGAATAACTTATCCTTACCACAGTGTACACATGAATGCTAAATTGGCATTTAATGTAATCAGAAAAGGACTGCTCACAGTTGCAACATACCTGTATATAACCCACAAGGCATCAGCATTGCCAAAAAATAGGCACACAACACATCATGCCTGTGGGACAGCATGAAAACTGTCATTCAAAACACATGAGAAATGACATGTCCTTCTGTTGCACATACATGATATGGCAATATACAAATCTTAACCAAACCACAGTGGGAGTTGCTGTCTGTCAATTTCTTTTAGTAAAACACATGTTGCAGCACTAGCTGCATGTTAACTGCCACAATGCATGGACAACTGAATGTGGGAGGAAAGTGTAATGTATTAATGTGTAGCATGCACATATTGAAACATGATTACATATCACATGACATCTTCATGTGCTTGCACATGTAACAAGCATAACAGATATATGTTATGCATACACACGAGTGCATATACAGTTCACTCAATTATATGGTAATCAGCATGTTGGCAGTATAACACAACTGGAATACAGAGACAATACTTATGGACTTCATGGACTGGTCTGATGGGGATAAGCTTTGTGAATGATCTCTTGGGCTATCTCCCTGAATGAGTCGTGAATAGCCTGTGCCAAGTCCTGGAAAAAATTTCCCATCATGTCCCTCGTTTGTGTTCAAAATACATCGGTCACAACCTCCCAGATCTCCTCCCCATAATCGTCTGTTTATAAAATCATCTCCTCCAGGGTGCAGCAGGCATGATGACTCATTCAAGTTTGGGCTCATCATCATCGTCGCAGTCATCTCTGGACTCTGGCAGTGTTCTGGCATGCACTCGTCTGTCTGTCTGACAATTGTCCACAGATCCCATGCTCTGTCGAGATGAACTGCAACACAGGACAGAAATTACATATGTATATCTGATACTACCTGTCTACATAACATACACACTGTGACACAATGAACAGGCAGAGTCCTCATGAAATGTTAGAATACGTTATGACCATAGTCTACTGTACTACCATATGCGAGGTAGGTCAGTAGTCAAAAACCATTACAATGAAAAGCAAAGGTCAATCATGCTGCACATTCCCATGAAGATGATAGCTGACATTAAAATGAAACTGATGTGCACATCTGCAGTCAAACATACATTAACATCCCATCCACAAGTTCTGCAAATACAAATATTTGACTGAAATTGTAGCAGCATGCATCAATGTTCTTATTTAAAACATACTTTAATTTGAAATGGTTTAAACATTAGCAAGCAGCCCAAGTATAATCAACAGAACTGCTGTTAGTGAAAGTCTCCTAATGCACACAACACCTTTCCTACGTCATTTTATCTACGGTTATAGACATGTCCAACAACAAAACATGTCAGAGAAAATGTATCCACCACCAATATGAGCAGCATAATAGCAAAAATTATGATATGACATGAACATTTTCTTATTGGTCAGCATGAATCATGGCAAGCATATGCAAAGCAAGCACATGTAACATATCCTGACATTTGAATGGAATTACTCTCAACACTGCCTCATGCCACATTAACATAACTGCAATTTGACAACAAAATCCTGTAAACATCAAGATAACATTACAGTCTGACAGAATGTCATTATTTCCATTCTTTTTTCCTTGCATATATTCCCTAAGCAGTTATGTCTGTGTGTGAATGCAAATTGTAGTCCCTGCATGTAATAAGCCATGTGAAAGTACAGTTTTGTACCTACCATAAATGTAGATGTTCGAGTGTTCACCCTGCTGCAGTCATCACACTTGGGTTATCCTGCCATCAGGCGGTCCCGCAGTTGGCCTGAGTTCCAAACTCTTGGTCTGGCGTTGGTTCCTGTCGCTTCTTCCCTAACGTCAGAGCGCCAGGGGTATAGAAGAGGCATCCAACGCCATTTTCTTCAGTTTTTCTTGCCCCAGATGTCAGGTGCCCCCAATAGGTAGGCAAAAAATATATATACATCTATATAGATATATATATATATATATATATATATATATATTTAGCTCTAGTCTTAGAATATAGAGGTAAGTGATAGTGTTTGTTGAAGGTGTGCACTGAACTCCAAGTTGCAGCTTCCAGAATATCCTTGGTTGGCACTCCCCTGAGAAAAGCTGCTGATGTAGCTGTAGCCCTGGTGGAGTGGGACCTAATGTTAGCAGGTACTGGTTTCCCATGATGTGTGTAGTATAAACGTATGCAATGCCCTATCCATTTAGAAATGGTCTGTTTTGAGACAGCTTTTCCTTGTGATCCTGTAGCATAGGCTACAAAGAGCTAGTCAGAATTTCTGAAAGCCTTAGTTTTATCCAAGTAGTAATGTAATTGCCTGTGAATGTCCAAAGAGTGCAGGAGTCTTTCTCCTTTGTTCTGGGGATTTGACAAAAAGGTGGGCAAATGAATAGTTTGTTTAGGGCCACACTGGATACCACCTTTGGCATAAAGGAAGGGTTAGTTCATAGAGAGACTCTGTCTTGATGAAAAATGAGGAAAGGCTCCACTGCCATTAGTGCCTGTAGCTCTGAGACTCTTCTAGCTGAGGTTATTGCAAGTAGCAGGGCAGTTTACCATGAAAGAAATTTTAAGTCAGCTGAAAAAGCTGGTTCAAAGGGCGGCAGTGTAAGCTTTTCCAGAACAAAGTTGAGATCCCATGTAGGTGTTGGTGCTTTCCTTGGTGGTCTTATGTTCTTAGCCCCTCTGATGTACTGTCTTAGGAGTGGATGTGAGAATAAAGGAGGATCCGTGTTGTAATGAGTTGAAATTGCTGAGGCGTGGATCTTAATAGATTAAAAGGAAAGACCTTTGTGCAACATCTCAGTTAAATATTGTAGAATCTGAGGAATGTTTGGATCAAGGGGATTTTGGCCTTTAGCCTGGTTCCAGGCGCAAAATCTTCTCCATTTGTCTGAATAGGTTTTCCTGGTGCTGGGCTTCCTGGCCTCCAGAATGACATCTATAACTGCTTTGGATAGAGGTGTTGGCTGGTTGTTTAGGTAATTTGCCATGCAGCCAGGTTTAAAGTCTTGAGCTGGCTGTGTGGAATCGGATCGTCTCGCTGGGTGAGCAAGTGAGGAATTTGTGGTAAAATCCAAGGTGGGCCATGGGCCATGTTCCTTAAAATTGGATGCCAATGCTGGCATGGCCAGTCTGGTGCAATGAGTATCATTTGTGGCCTCTCTAATCTGACTTTCAGCAGTACCTTTGCTAGAAGAGGCAGTGGAGGAAAGGCATACACTGTTAATGTTTTCCAACTGAATGAGAGGGCGTCCACTTTCCAAGCTTGTGAATGGAATGTCCTTGTGCAAAATTTTTGAAGTTGGTAGTTTTGGGGGCTTGCAAACAGATCTATGTCTGGGCTTCCCCATTTTTGAGCTATCATTGCAAATACCTGTGGATCTAGTTTCCACTCATGTGGATCCATGATGTTTCTGCTTAGGTCATCTGCCAATGTGTTTTTTTTTCCTGGCAGGAATAGTGCTTGTAACTGAACCTGGTAAGACAGTGCAGTGTTCCACAAGGTCATTGCTTGCCTGCATAGAGGGTAGGAATGTGTGCCCCCTTGCTTGTTTAAGTACCACATTACTGTGGTACTGTCTGTCATTATTATTAGTTGTCCTGGGTGTAAGAGGTTCTTGAAAGCTGTTAGGGCATTCTGTACTGCTAGCATTTCTTTTTGATTGATATGCAGATGCCTCTAATCTGTAGTCCATTTGCCCTGAATGCACTGTCCTGCCATGTGTGCTCCCCAGGCATAGTCTGATGCATCTGTTGTCATATTTTGCTTGGCTGTGGGTAACGTGAAAGGCTGACCCTTGTTGAGGTGACATGCCTGTGCCCACCAAAGAAGCTCCTGTTGAAGGCAGGGAATGAGTGGTATCATTGTTTCCAAGCTGTGGCTGTGCTGAGTCCATACGCTTTACAGGTACCATTGTAATTTCCTCATATGCAGTTTTGCAAATGGTATTAGTAGTATGCAAGATGCCATGAATCCCAACGCCTGCAGAATTTTTCTTACAGGGAGTTGGGTCTTTGTTGCCATTATTTTGAAATATTGAGTCAGCTGTTGTTTTTTGCCTGGCATGAGATAAGCCATCTGGGCAATATTATGTTTAAATGCCAGATGCTTTAAAAGAATGTCCTTGCTTTCTGCTTGCCAGGTATGGGTATATTTGAATTCCTCTTTGTCTGCAGTATGCAATTACTGGTGTCAGGCATTTTGTGAAGACCCTGGGTGCAGTAGATAAGCCAAAGGGCAGTGCAGAGAATTGATAATGCATTGAACCTGCAACGAAGCGGAAGGATCTTCTGCAATTTTGTCTGATAGGGACATGCAGGTATGCCTCCTTGAGGTCCAACGTTACTAGCCAAGCATTCTTGCCCAGCATGGGAAGAAGCTGCTGTAGTGTTAGCATCCTGAATTTTGGTACTTGCACATAGGTGTTCAGAATTGAAAGATCCAGAATGGGTCTCCATGCTTTGTCCTTTCTTGGGACTAGAAAAAGTCTTGAGTAAAATCCTTGTCCTTGCTCCTGTGTAGGTACCTGTTGAATGGCTCTCATGTCCATGAGAGCTGTAATTTGTTTTTGTGCCTCTGCCCATTGATTTGGTGGCAGGTTTGGCATTCCTTTTATCCTTGGTAAGGTATGAAAGTGGAATCTGTATCCTTGAGAGACAATGTCTAGAACCCATTTGTCTTTTGTGATGATGTGCCAGTGGTCTGCAAAAGAGCTGCCAGGAGAGATTTGCTTGGTAGTTTGAGGATTGAGTCATTGTGTTTGTCTTCTGCTAGCCTGGGGCCTGTCTTCTCCTCCTTTCTGGGTAGCAGTACCCCATTGGCGAGGTTTGTAAGGGCCATGTGACTGACCTCTGTCCCTTGGACGTCTGTATTTGCCTCTCTGTGATCTGTCAGACGCTGGAAAGGACCAGGTTTTCATTGGCCAATTTCTGCTGAAACAAGGGGGTTGTACCAGGAAAAAATTCTTGACTGTCTGCATAGACTTTGCCTTATCCTCCATTTTCTTTAAAACCTCTTCTGCTTTGACACCAAATAATACATCCTGCTGTAAAGGTGCATCCAATAATTTTGCTTTAACATGATCAGGAAGGGTTTGTTCTTTACAGAGCCAGTAACAGCTGCTCTACAGGAAGCTTCCGATGAATCAAATCCACATTGTAAAGTATGTTTGCCCACCTGTTCAGCTGCATGCAACAGATCCTGCATTTCCTTGAATTCAGACTGTTCAGTATAAGTGCTCATTTTTTGTTTTAACTGAGACATTAGGAATTGCTGATATTTCAGCATGTGAAACTGACAATTTAATGCGAGTTTTTGAGGTGTATATTTTCTTTCCCAGTCTATCTAGGATGACCCTGGGAAATTGTTTCTGGGTCAGCCACAGGGCTTTTATAAAGGAATTTGTGCGAGTCAGATACTCTGTAGTATCTGTCTGCCTGGCTGGAGCAGGAGGTAGAGAGTCTGGATTTAGACTAGACTCCAAGTAAACATCATCCACAATATCCAGAACTGGAGGGATAGCAAGAGGTCTGTGTTGGGGTAGTAAAAGGAACTCTCGGAGCCTTTTCTTAGAATCAGAGTAGTCCTGGCCTTCCCAGTGGAAATGTTCCCTCATGGTATGTAAAGTTTCCCCAAAGGAGTAGTCTTCAGGGGGAGATGCTGAGGGAATAGAGTCTTCAGCATCAGAGTCTTCATAAGGTGGAAAAGTATAATCCTGTTCCTCAGAAGAATCTGAGGAAATTGAAACCTGGTCAGATGAAGCATAATCCTCCTCTTGTCTTGGTCTTTTATCAGGAGGGGGATGGGAACTCCTGATTAGGGTAATCAAATCTTCAGCCATCTTAAGCATCTGTTTCTTAGGCATGGGGCCTTGAACTGTAGACTGATGTACAGTCTTCTTTGGTTTTAAAGGAGTTTTAAGTTTAGCATAAGATTTAATGGTGAGTGTAGTCGGTCTGAAGACACCTTCTGCAACCGAAGGTGTTTCCACTGCACCGGGTCTACTTCTGCAGCAGAGGCCTCTGAGTCTGGCTTGTTCCTAGGCTGCCTGTCCTGATCCTAATGGCATGATATAATTAAATTTCCTACCAAAGTAATGTTGTGCAAAGTCAAAATTAAACCTAGCACAAAACCGACAACCGCTTCCCACAAGAAATGCAATTGTTAACTTTTTCTGACATCGGACTGAGGCAAGAAAGACTGAAGAAAATGCTGTTGGATGCCGCCAGACCAAGACTTTGGAACTCAGGCCGACTGCAGGACCACCTGATGGCAGGATAACCCAAGTATGATGACTGCAGCAGGGTAACACGATGAACATCAACCAAGTGACACTGTCAAAATATATACAAAATGAGATGACAATAATGTGGAAACTAGGCAAACCATATGACAAACATCTGAGCCAGGCAGCATGGCAATTAATTGGCTTACCTCAAATCAATATAAGGAATACAACAGTAACAAATATATATAATGTTTAATCATAAACACAGCCACAGTCTGAGAAACATAAGAATCTAGTACATGTTGTACAAACAGTATCGTATGTATGCAAATATATGCATGGCCCACCTACAATTATTAGCAATCAGTAACCTGCAAAATGAAAACATCCAGATTGATACTTGCTGGTTATGAAATTCTGCAAAGAAATGCCTATCTGCATAAGTATCCAGAAAGACAGGATACAAATGTTGAAGTGTTTACAAATGAAAGTGTGAACACTGACAGAGCAGACACACATTCAGTTTATGAACAGGTAGACTATGCAAAACAGACCAGTCACTGAGAAACAAATCCACACAAGTGTGCCAACACATGCAATAAGCAGCAAGACATCCTTCTCAAACTGTGTGTGAAAGATACACAAACCAGACTGTTATTTAAGTTGTGGCCTACATTTCAAAAACTATCTTCAGAAACCACGGCTAGCTGCTAAATGATATTTCAACATATCTGTACTTCAATCAGACTTGTAAGCACAGGTATACTGTGATTATTGTATTAACCTTACTGATGCATGATGGGTATTCCAGCATTCTAAGCAATATACATGGCAATGTAAAAAATACATGTCTGTAACAAGGATCAGATACATTTTACTTAAGAAAACAGAAAATTTTGGGCCCAGTCCTCATCACCTAAAAAAAACAGAAAAAAACATACATTTTGCAATGTTACACACACAGGCTTTTACATCGTTGAACAGTGTTGAACACAGATTGGAGAACATGACACTCAAATCTGCAACTCTAATATAATTCAGCACTCTAACCCTGACACCTACCTACCTAATCTATTGTGTGTGTGTTGTGACTGCAGTGAAAAGACTTGGAGTTACGAATGTGCATGGATAGGTTACCAATATGGGTAATGGCTTACGATTTCAAAAAAGGAGCATGCACGTAAATAATTTGCAAGAATGAATTTGTGTCAGCATTCTGAACTCAACCAGTAGCAGTACTGAAAAATCTTTATCCTTCAGGCAGAGGGAATACATTTACAGATATTCCTTGCCAAAGTGCACATCACAAATCATACGCATACATCACTGTATCCCCCTGATTTGCATTTCAACTGTACATCTGACCATCTGACTCCCTCAAAAGCTAAGACATGGTTGTTGAACTGAATGCAAGGATGCATGTCAAAACACCTGACAGCACTTTTGAAAATAAAACCATACTGCACAAAACTGCTTGCCAAACATATACCAGTCTGTTGCAAGCTTTACACATACCTCTGCCTTTAAAGGGATGCCATTAAACAGAATATTATGGGTTATGAAGATATTTGTAGGAACTCAATGAATAGCAGTTATTTGTATCCATGCACAAAATAAACATTAATATCAGTAAGCAGTTATGTAGAGAAAAGTATTCAACAATGTGTGAAATAAAACTAACAATATAAAGATATATGTTTCCCTGTGATGTTCAGCCCACAACATGCTAAAATATAGGCATACTGGCTGGTTTCTCTACAGGGTGAGCTAACATGTAGCACACGTTTCTTCTTTGCAAACAGGTACGGCATGTTTTTATCTGTATTCTTGCTGATAAGGTATGAAATCGGAAACCTCAGTACTTTATTGGCCAGGATATAACAGCTATCAACACATAACTGAAAACATGTGTAACCAGTTGGACAGGCATTTCTCTAGTCTTAAACAGGACTGTAGTAAGAATGTTCACTTTATTAAGAAGAATGAAGTATGGTTATTTATGAGTTAATATTCAGATATACTCAGCTAGAGTAGGTGATACTTTCATAATGCTACGGACAACTGTTAAATGTGCAGTAATCCGTGGCCTAGGTGCTATAGATGTCAGTGATACATGACTGTAATGGATGGGTGAAATAATGTTCATCTGTTTTCCAGTATATGAGGACATCTACAATATTCAGTATTATGTGCACTATAAACATTAGCAAATAAATTAACAGCATGGGAACAGAACCCATACTTATACAGAAAGCAGTCACCATGTCTTCTTAAATATCCAGATGTGCTGTCAGAATAGCTAGTTAATAGTTATAAAAGGCATGTACCTGATATCTGGAACATAACAATATCTCTACATTCCGTAGGACTGCTCAGGTATATATGTAGGATTGTGACACTTACTGTAGGCATCCACGGGATGTCTGCACATCTGTAACCCTCCAATGAAGTTCTGCTGAGTCTCTCTGATGCAGGTCATTGCAGCAGTGGCAAACTTGCACTCCAGTCCAGCAGATCCCTATACATCGCAATGCTCACTCAGAATCTGGTTCCAAATGGCAGTCGTCATGAAGTTCCTTTACCTGGCTCTCAGCTAATGTTCCACTCCAACAGACTGTCACCATCTGGAGAGTCACCTCCTCAATTCCAATTGGGCGTCCGGACATGTCAAAGCCTTGTGTAAGTAGCTATCTTGATAATGTCGACACTCCAATGGAAAATGTATCAAAATTGGAAAAATGCTTGCTGAGGTCTTACTCAGTTCACCGGTAGCAATGGTCTGATCTGTAAATGTATCAAAAACCAATATTCAAAAAAGGGGCACTTCTATCATTTTAGCAGATCACTGGAAGATAATGGGCACATGTTACACATGGTACTGTTTATCGATATCTACTGGGTTCTTGCAGAGCAACTTCCCTTTAAGCTAAGCTATTGATTAATGTGCCAAATTGTGACAACTTATGCGGATGAACGCAAATGGGATTCCAAACCTAGAATTTTACTGAACTTTATTAATTATGGAAGGCACAAGTGGTACTTAAAAACTGGATACACATTATACCCAAGTCATAGCTGATGAGGTAAACTGGCACCTCCTAGCATTTCTGTTTTGGGGAATATTACCTCTGTTACCATTATTCATTCTCAAATGCATCCATTTAGATTTATTTTTATGGAAAATGTGTGCATTAAGGCAAATGCTTGTAACTTACTGGAATGCTGCATGATTTATCTGTATGCATACAGGTGTTGCCATCGGCGTTGCGGACATGCATGAATTTCCCATAAGCAGTTGTACAGACAGATTTACATAGCAAAAGCAAAAAGTACATAAATACAGATTTACAGATTATTCCCATGTCTTGCAGGTGACTCCATACACTCTGTAGTGTACATACGGAAACCTACACATTCTGACAGTATCTGCATGTACAATGTCCTTTAGCTGTTACAGATATTTATTCACTGACCGTTCTTATCACAAGTCTTACAACTACTGGTTCAATATAAAAAGGATCCTTACTCTGTGGCCTGCTTACGGATACCGAGGTTTTCCCAATGCCTTCTGTAAGTTGTTCAATTGATAATTTGTGTAGTACTTTAATGTGAAATGCATGCAGATTCTTGTGGCATGACACTACTGTCTTTGGACCTACATTTAATGGATATGTAGTGCAAGGGGTTCGACTCCCACAGACAACCTCTACAGATATTACAAGTTATTTTGATTTTACAACTGTTATGTATGCAGGCACTGTTGTGAGTTTTTATTTCACATTTACTATATGTCACACTGTTTCACACATTTTTGTATTGCACAGGAATGCATACTGTTTACAGTGACATAAGCTGTCCACATAATCATCTGCATAACTGGGCCCCCACATGAATAAGAACGTGTGCATATCACTGTCTTTCATATGGCAAATGGACATAGGGGTGACAATTTCTCACTACAGGAAAACATTGTAACAGATTGCTCTGCAACAACATGGATGGAGATACCTTTGACGGGCAGGGAATACAGTATGGAGGAATGAAGTGTGGGCTTACATCACCAACATGATTATGTGGTTGGAGGTCACAATAGATCCCATAAGGCTTGTTGCTGATGCTGCTCTGACAACTATCTGTGCAGTCAACAGGTTACAACAATATGAAAGATTGAAGAATGCTACCTGTGGCACCCCACCATTGACCCCCGATGAGATCACAATATTTCTTGCTTCCCTGCATATGATGACTGGGGATCAACACATTCAGGAGTGGGTTAGAAGCACAGAGAACATCTCAGCTGAGAATCAAACCACAGCAAGAGGTGGTCCAGTTCGATTTTTGGCTGTGGTGCTTTCTATGCAGAGTCTGCATGGCCTTGTATTCACGTGAGTTTCCTCCGGCTGCTCCAGTTTCCTCCCACATTCCAGAGACATGCAGTAGGCGGACTGAACATTCTAAATTTTCCATAGGTGTTAGTGTGCATGCAACTGTATAGTGTGAAAGAAATACAACAGCAAGGCTAGCCATCCAGCAGTGTAAACCTTGGTTCTAGATGACTGTCACTAAGTGACACCCCAAACCCACATGAAAAACTACAAAAAGAGGTTGTGGATGGACTGAAGCAGGAGTTCCAGATCTAACATGTATGCCTTACTCTGCATGACATGGATGCCTATTGAGTAATTTATTGCATATTGCTGTTGCATGCATATTCACGTATTGTCATTTTGGATTTACAACAGTGGAACTGAATCGTGCACAGAGCCACATGGGGGGATGATGATGAACATAACAGCAATGACATGTAGCCATACAACTGTAGTACAGACAGAACAGTGCAATGAACACATGCAATGCTGTCTGCCTTAATGTTCACAGATTCATCTACTCCTGCACAACACCAGGGGATGGCAAGTGAGTGTCTCCATACAGTGTTACTGCGAGCACTACCTGTTATTGACTCAGCCTTATATCGTGGCACTGCTGTTTATTGTCACAATGATATTTTCCTAACAATGCACACTACAGATGCAACTTGTGAGGGCCCAAGCTGTGCAGATGTAAGTACAGACATACCAGGTATGTTACCATGACAGGTTCATAGTTTGCAGCATTCTGAAGTAGACCTGTAACACATGAAATTAATGTCCCTGTTTTTCTGCGCAGGGTCATCTGGCCAACAGGTGCAATGTCTGTCACACGAGTATCTGCAATCCCTGTTGCCATGTTGTTTATGTCAAGCTGCCAATGTTCTACTGCCTACACACAACTGTGTTCTTTTTCTCTTTACTTTACCATTGCAGGATCCCCAGTACAACACACAAATTCATAACAGTGGGAGCTTGTCAATGGTATGCTATTATCCATCTTGTATACATTCATTGCCCTTACTCCTGTTGGTGTCCTACATGGATACTGTGTCCTTCTACCCATTCATAGGACAGAATGTATCATCATCAAGTGCACAAACAAGTGGTATGTCTATATAATAACTACTGTATGTTTTAATGCTGTTGTAATGGGCCATGCTGGCAATGATGTGATTAATAATGCTGACTTTGTTTCCCTACAAAAATTGAAGTTCATCCGACTTATACTGTGTTGGCTTTGCACAGGGGCTTGACAGGTGTGTGTTATGTTTATATTTATCTCATAGGTCATGTATGTTAGAAATGTAACCTGTCAACTCCCTGTTATGTAGACTCCATGGCTCATACACAGACAAGGCCTAATGGTTAAGTCAGTATAATCTGTAAAATTGCAGTAAGACAGACATGTCATATGGCTTTAATGATATACAAAATGTGACATAAGCATGTTACCCTGCTCTATGTCATCTGTCTCTTCTTTTAGCACATCAACTTACTTGTATCCACCATTAACCTGCCCACTGATCATGATATGTCATCTGATGCATCTCAGCATAGTCCCTGGCACATAGGGCAATGACATGGTGATATAGTCCGGCCAAGATAGTGACAATCATGTGGATGTGGCTGTAGCCTCAGATGTGAAGGAGAAACTTGTCCAGCCATACTGACAATGACGAGACATTGGATGGTGGACAGGATGTGGCCGACTACTGCAGATGTTGACAGTTCCCCACAACACATTGATACTGCCTATCGCAGTAAACGTAGGTGTACAGTTGGTGTGCATGGACATCTGTCAGAGGGTGTCCATTTACTCCTATAGGAAAATGAAGGCTCCTAACAACGTCATGGATCTGACATTCAAGCACTTGCCCATGCTACAGATTGTGTTACACAACAACTGGGTGTGCTGCATAAAGAACAGAAATGCAGACACAGTGAGGTAATGCGGTCACTGACAGCAGAAGATGAAAGTGTGTTAACTAGATGCCAGGGTTCTACTAACCATGCCACACAGTACTACAGCAGTGCCACAGTACAAGCAGGGTTCTGTGTGCCCTGACTTTGGTTAGTGGATTACCACATGGAAGAGGTAGGCCCCATCTCAACAGAACCAACCTTGCCCATGTGGCATTAACTCTATGCTCCAATGTACACACACTTATGCTGCTGGCCCATTTGTTGCAAGGCCGGCAGTCACAATCAGACAAATCGAGTCACAGACATGCTCTTTCACTTCCACATGCTGGCATCACTCCATCAGTCTCCTCTGTGTAGCAACCTCAGGTAAGTGTTTCCATACAAGGTAGAGGCAGACAAGGCAGCAGTGTCTGCAGTCAGCGTGGGTGCCCTAGACTGCATTAGAGTAGCAGACAGTTTCTGTCCAGAAGTGTCATTCTCTCCCCATGCTGAGGAGGGTTGCTGTGCAGAACACGAACAATGTCATCCGTCTGTGTTTGCTGACAAGTCTGATGCCACTGGAGTTAGCCTGTTTAATAAACACAGCTGACTCCATTTATTACATTACTTTACCCATGCACTACAGTGATATATTTGACTTGTGATTAACAGTTCAGCATTACGTCCCGAGTTGTTTACCTGTTTGTAGCCTTTTATAGTGGACAGACAGGAATCGGTTGCACTGAAGTGTGTCCCTTACTGTGTGCCATGCACAGATACAACAATACGACTCTGTATGCATACCAGAGTCTGTTGTGACCAGAGTTGATAATCCCCGTTTTGAAAAGCTTGTATATGATCGTAATGTTATAGGTTATGATTATGTTATGCCTGATGCTCAGTGTGTAATTGCCATTAGATGCAATCCATGCTCTCTCCACATGGAAGCATCACCGACACTTTCAGGGTGTGTTGCCATGAGTTTTTTTATGCTGCCATCTGCTGCACACATTTACTGGCAGTTCAGGAATGGCAGCCCTTTCTGTTTATATATTGGTCTGCTTCAGGACATACTGGGGTCTTAATAGAGATGCGAGTACAATCTATTGCACCAAGTACATGGGGTAAGTTTGTGATGTTATAGAACTGGTGTATTACAGTTTCTCCCTCCATTGGGGGTAGATGGAAAGTATATGCAGTCATCCAAATTGCTGCACATTGCTGCCAGGAATTTTACCAGGATATGACTGGCAGGTGACTGCAACATTCCCACAGCATCTCCATGAGTCTTTGGAGTGTCCTAAATGCAAGTACACCCAGGCTGAGAAGCACTTTGATTTCAAACAGGATGTAGTTTCCTCGCAGGGGTACATGTTGCAGACAGCCTGCAACAGCTGTCTAGGTGATACCGGTGTTTAGTTGCAACCTTGCCCTCTCACTCTAACTGGCTGCTTTTTAGGATGTAGAACTACATCCTCATTCATGGCTTGTATTACTGCAGCCTGTTGTAGCTCATTCACTGCAGGTTGCATTTTTCTTTTAAAGTTTTTTGTGATACTGTTATGGAATATGACAGATATTGTACTAGTAGCATCTGTTTCTTGTGAGGCCATATTGCAGTTTGGCTTATTTAAGTTGCGTTGGGCACGCATGATGTGTTTTGGAATCAGACGGGTGTGTGCAGAATCTGTAATTATCCTACACAGAATAGCCAAGTACTCTTACTGCTTTCAGCATGTCTTCTCAAATCTCGTCTGCAGTTTGTATACTGAAGTCTTCCTTTCAGAGTGCTATGCTGTCCACAAATAGCTTTTGGAATCCAGTCCTATGTGTAGAAAAAGGAAAATGAAATTATTCAAATAACTGTATAAATTTGTAAATATGTACATATCTAAGAATGTAAATATGTAAATAATGTACTATGTAAAAAAGATGTAAATAAAGGACCTTACTCATTCTGACAGATAAAGTGGAATCTTTTGCATCCACCTGAGCTACCTCAACTCCGGCAGATGGGGCCTCAGTTTAACATTTTATTCAAAGGATGACACACTCAGGAGTGCA
Organism: Protopterus annectens; assembly: GCF_019279795.1. NCBI lineage: Eukaryota > Metazoa > Chordata > Ceratodontiformes > Protopteridae > Protopterus > Protopterus annectens. The sequence continues at coordinate 1,062,684,804 of NC_056743.1, forward strand.
ACACACCCCTTATGCTGCACTGCAGTGTAAGCAATCCCTTTACTATGTGTGGGAATAGACCCACAGCCTTCTGCATCAAAGGTAAGTGTGCTATATTTGCACTACTGATGCTGCATGGGGCAAGGTACTTTTAGCTTGGCTCAAGGACTTCTTTCTTCTAAAATAATGAACTCCCACACTTAAGAAGCAGCACACATACCCCATCCATCAAGGAAATGCTACGTGGGAGGCCTTCTAAGCCCCTTTTAAGGCCTATAATTTAAGAGTGTGACTCAAAATCGAGAATCTGAAATGGCATGGTGTAGCTTTTCAAGGGAAAAAGATGCCTGGGAAGGCAAATGCTCATGGCTGCAGTTCTGCCCATAGTGTCTGTCATTTCAAAGGTGCACCAATCTACACAGAAACGCAGCTTACACCCAGAATGCAAATGTTTTTCAAATGCCTCATGATCATCTGAATCAGGAAGAAAAAAAAAAAAAACACTTCCAAGACTTGCGTAACCACAGAGGTATAAAAATAGATGTATATAGCAGACAATGACCCAGATGGACAAGGTAGTACCAAAATAAATTCACTTGCAAATTAAACTTTCTCCACAGACAGATGCCAGGGTTGGCCTTACGAGTGTATGGTAAATGTACACTACTGACTTGGACTTTACCCAATACCAGCCACACTCAGTTAAGCTTCACACCAAGTCTAGTGATCAGATTCATGACCACCAGCTTACCAGCTTCCAAGCATTCTATCCATTTCACTCTCATCCAAGTACCTTGCAGTATTACCTTGGCAAGAGCAACTGTATCTTGCTTTACAGCATTTCAGATCTACACACACACACAATGATTTCCAGAAGGGGCTAATACACTTCAGTGCCACTATCCCTTCTTACTTCAAAGGTAGTCAGACCACTCTGCCACTCCAAGGTAAAAATGAATGCATCAAAAAAAGTATTCTTTCTTCAAAGGATGCAGACTAACAGCAATATTTCACTAGTGCTGTATGATTACCTTTATACAATAATCAGCCAGCCGCAAGCATTTACAATCTAATAAAACATTTAATTATGCAAATCAGTCTGATACTTAAACATACAGAAATTATACAGAACTACACATGGTAATTCAAATAAAAAATCTCAAGCATTTTGTTACTTTCAGGGGAAAAAAACTCTAGTTGGTCCTCTAACTATCATCAAAATAAACCTATTTTTCTTCTTGCAAGGCTACTCAACTATGGGCAAAATTATTCAAATAAGAGTTCATTACGTCCAAAGGAAGTAGGACCTCTCTTTATTTTAATATCCATGAAAGAGCACATTCCAAGATCACTCTCAGCTCACAATCTCTGATTGCATAACCACACAAAAGAGAGAGAGATCTGATATGGTGCAATATTTATGCAAAGGAGAAAGCCAAATTAATCAAAACAAAAAAGCAGCTCCAAAGATATTCAAAGTAAAACACAGGCAAAGGCAGCTAGATAAGGAAAATTTCACAATACAAAAAAAAAAAAGATCACAAAGATGGAGTGCCTGCAAAGTGAAGGATTTGGTGTAGAAAGTCCAACACAGGTTACATCACAGCATGATGGAATGAGTCCCCAAAGTAAAGAGAAACAGGAGGATCAGGAGAAATCTGAAAAAGAAATATGGACACGGAAAAGAAAGATTTAATATGGTGCAATATTTATGCAAAGGAGAAAGCAAAGCCTGTCAATACAAAAAGACCAGCACCAAAGACATTTGAAGAGAAATACAGGCAAAGGTATCCAGATATGGAAAATTTTACAATACAAAAAAAAAAAAAAAAAGAAAAGTAGAAAAGAGAATTGGTAATGGATAAGTTAAAGAAATAGAAACCATGGTTATGGATTATCTGCAAAGTGAATGATTTAGTGTAGAAAATGTAACTGATATCACAGCAGGATACAGCAATGGATCCACAAATTAAGGCAAAACTAGTGGAATGAGAAACATCATGAGTTGCCATATGACGATACATTGGAGCCTTCCATAGGAAACCAGCACAAAAGGCCAGTTGGAGTTGAACAGCAAGCGAAGGAACAGGAAAAGTGTGGCAACTCTGACACGGTCAATGTTGTGGAGTGATAGGCCAATGAGTTCTCATTTGAAAGAGCAACGGATAACACAGGATGAAACTCTAGAGAATGTGGCACAGGAAGATGCTTTGGAAGTTTCTAAAGTATGCTCGCAGGAAATGGAGAACAGAGAATGTGCCCTCAGTTTAAAAGAAAATGATCTAAATGAGGAGTTGCTTGATTTAATAGAGATGGATAGACAGATCAATGAAAGAAACCAACTACAGGAAGTCAATAAAACTCAAAACATTAGAAGCTTGACAAAACAAATGAACACAGTAATTGTGAATGTTCATAAAGATTCATGTAATGTAACAGAAGTAAACAGGATATATATCTGTTATTAATTTAGTTGCACAGAAAAGTCTTACAACAAACATAGCGCAGTAAGGGAATGAATGGAAGAAAGCAAATGCCATAATGGAAGTATTGACTAGAGAAAACTATAAAGCAATTAAGACAAAGTGTCACTGTTAGAAGAGTACAGAAGAGGGAACAGATCGACAGATGTGATAAAAGCAATACACAGTATCATAACAGATCAGGATCTATCATGCACTAGCACAAATAAACTAAAAATACACGCACAGGCAGAAAAACTTAGAAGATAAACAGATAAATATAAAGAAAAAGTAGAAAATAAAGAATTTATTGATGACCCAAAAAACTTTTATAGAGAATGGGGAAACAAGGCAAGAGGAACTAAACCACCACTGGAAAAGAAGAAACATACATTTTGGAGAAATATCTATGAAGATCCTATGGAACATAAAAATAAGTTATGTACTCACTATAACGTTCTATCTGAGTTGTTCTTAATTTGTCTTCAACCTGTGGGTTCCCAGATCTGGCATGGATCCGACTCTGCTGCATATTCAGCATCTGATCCGAGTTCAAAGCTCCTACCCTACTCAATGCCCCTATCTCCTTCCTCTCTTCAGATCGAGTTTGCTGCCCAACTAGCATCCACACCCGACCCAACAGCTGGTCACATACTAAAGGTCTGAATAAGCAAAGAGGGAAAGAATAAGAGGTACGCAGGAAGAGATCACTACTTGTTAGACCACCACACAGCCTGTGGAAGACAGGGGGAAGGAGGGGAGGCGGTTGAAGACAAATGAAAAACAATAGCTCAGATGGAACATTATGGCGAGTACATAACTTCTTTATCTGAAGATGTCATCTTCATTTGATCTTCAACCTGTGGGGCAGAGTCCCCAGCTACAAAACACCTAGGAGGCCCTCATGGAAGGATATTGTGGAGCACGGAGGAGCCAAAGGATTCCCTATTCCTGGATATGATGCCCAACTTGTAAGGTGAAATGAAGGTATGGGATGAAGCCCAAGTGGCTGCAAAGCAGATATCATCTAACAAAACTCTGGACCAATATGCCGCTAAAGTAGCCATATATCTGGTGGAATGTGCCTTCACATGACTTAGCGGGGATAAACCCCTAGCAAAATATGCCAGAATAATACACTGGGAAATCCAACAGGCAATGGTGACCTTGGACATTGGTTTTCCCAATGAAGAGCTGGTCAGACTTGTGAAAGGATTTAGTCCTATGCAGGTAAAAATGTAACCGTCTGTGTACATCCAACAAGTGCAATGTATATTCTCCCTTGTTTTGAAAATTTGGGAAAGACTGGGAGATTAAACCACCTGATTAATATTGGATTCCAAAGCTACCTTAGGGAGGAAAGATGGTATAGTAAATGCAAGGATACCCTATCCTTATGAAAAATCATACAAGGGGGCTTGACCAACAATGCTTGAAGCTCCAAAACCCTCCTGGCAGGAGTAATAGTTATCAAGAAGGCAGTCTTCCAGGACAGAAATTGCAGATCCACAGAGGCTGCAGGCTCAAAAGGAGATGAAACTAGAGCTTGCAAAACTAACATAAGATCCCACAGTGGCGTTGGGTCCTTCACTGGGGGGCCGAAGAAAGATGCCTTTTAGGAAGGCTTTGCAAAGCTTAGAGGGTGCTAAGGAAGGCATACTATCACTTACAAGAAAATTAGAAATCGCTGCAAGTTGAACCTTGACCGTAGAAGAACTGGCATCCTGCTGAAAGATCTCTGCCAAAAATTCCAAAACCATGGAAACCAGGTCACTGAAGGGATCTAGGGCACACTGCAAGGCCCAGATCAAAAAATGTTTCCATTTGCTAGAGTACACCATTCTGGTAGAAGACTTATCAGCCGCCATCAGGATCTTTTTGATAGGTGAAGATAAACCGGGAGAGTCCTGATCATCATGGGAACTGAAGAAGCCAAGCAGTGAGCTTCAGACTGCCGAGGTCTGGATGGTATATCCCTGAAGGATGAGAAATAAGATCCGGAACTGGATCTAATGTCCATGGTGGAGCCACCAAGACCACAGGAGAGGGGAACCAGACCTGATGAGGCCAGAATGGGGTAATGAGGATAACTAAACTCCCCAGCCTGTTAGCTTTCTGAAGGAATTTTGGAATCAAAGGAAGAGGAGGATAAGCATACAGAAGACTGGGGGGCAAGCATGAATTAGAGCATCTCTGGGGGCTTCCTCCAGTGGAGGGTTCAGAGCAAAGAACTCTCTGCATTTTGCACTGGAAGGAGAGGTGAAGAGATCGCAGCAAGGCTGACCCCACTTGAGAAAGATCTGTTTCGCTACTGAAAGATTCAGATGCCACTCGTAAGGCATCAGAATAGACCTGCTGAGCCTGTCCGCTAGAATGTTGGACCTCCCCAGAATGTGCACTGCCACCAGAAAAAGGCCAGGGGAGCTCACCCACTCCCACATTCTCATGGCTTTGCAACATAGGGATTAAGACCTGGTTTCTCCCAGTCTGTTGATGTACCAGACCACAGACATTGTCCGTCTGGACAGCAATAATTCCTGGTGGAAGATGGGTATGGAGAGCCTGCAACACTAGAAGCACCCCCCTCATCTCCAGGACACTGATATGCAATCTGGTCTCATAGGAGGACCGTGTGCCTTAGACTGTCCTTCACAGGCAGTGCCCCCCACCCTTGCAGGGAAGCGTCCATGGTCACTGTGGCCAATGGGGAAGGTGGAACAAAAGAGACTCTAAACCAGATCCGGAGAATGCATCCACCACAGAAGAGAGTCCCTGCACACCGAGAGACAGACAGGATGAGACAAGGAGATCTAACATGGACCATTGGACCATGATGGTCCATTGAAGAACCCGCATGTGAAAACGTGCCATGGACAAGAGATGGATCGCAGCTGCCATGGACCCCAGCTCCCTTAATACCATTTTTGTATTCAGTGACTCAGAGCTTGAAGAATGCAAAGGACATGTAGCTTCAGAGACTGAATCCTCTCAGAGGTAAGAAAGACTGGTTTGAATAGTGCCCAATAGAGCCCCAATGAAATCTAACACTTGAATCGGGGTCAGTGAGACTTGAGATTGATGGTAATGCCCAACTGCTGGGCTAAGAGAAGAGAGGAATCTCTCGCTTGACTGAGGTGATGCCTGGAAGGGGCAGCGAGGAGCCAATTGTCCAGGTAGGGGAAGACCTGTATGCCCTGTAGTCTCAGGTGAGCCGCTACCACTGCCATCACTTTGGTGAACACCCTGGGGGCTGTGGTTAGACCAAAGAGGAGCGCTCTGAACTGATAATTGGCCCCCAGCCAGAAGCAAATGAACCTCAGAGTGACTTTCCATTTTGATATGGAAGTACACATCCTGAAGGTCGATAAAGCGCATCCAGTCATTCTCCTGCAGGAAGTGCAAGATAGATACAGTGACCATCTGGAATTTTGTCTTGCCACTGACATGTTCAAGGTGGAGAGACCCAGAATGGGTCTTAAGTCAGTTTACCTTTATAATGTCGGCGGCCAGAATGTCGAACTCACTTACGCGAACACCGAGCTGCAACTTCACAAAACCTCAAATACCGAATTTCTGAACTGCAAAATCTCACCCACTTTTTGACCCATGTTAGCACTTGGTTGTAGGGGTGGCGCAGTCAGAAATGTCAACATTCGAGGTTTTTTCAAAATTTTAAAGTGGTCGTGGTTCCGGTTTTGCGGAAATGGTTCGGTGATGTGGCCATTCTGTAATACGTGACCGACATTATAAAGGTAAAGTCCCCTGTCTTCTTTGGCATCAAAAAGAACCTGGAATAAATGTCTAACCTGGACTGGTCTAGGGGGACAGGTTGGATGACTTGCTTTTCTAGCAGCTTTGTAACTTCCAGTGCTGCTTCCTCCCTTTGCATGGGTAGAACGTCTGGGAGGTGTCTGGGTGGAGGAGGCGACATGAGAAAGGAGACTGAATAGCCTCTGGATATAATTTGCCACACCCAATGATCTTCTGTGATGGACTCGCATGCTGTTAGGTGCAGCAATAGGCAATTTTGTCTCCACCCCTGGACCTCATAGCAAAAGGTCGAGTCCCAGAGGCCAGGGTGGTGATGGAAGTAGAAGCCAGGGCAGAAGAGGCCTGTGCCCTGGTGGTAGGAGGGGGGAAAAAGGACCTTCAAAATTAACTTATTTCTCCTGTCCATCAGTGCCTGGAATTAAACCCAGCACAGATGGAACAGGAGGTATCTAAATGGGCTGCCCCAAGGCATTCAATGCACAGAGTGTGGCCAACAGCTGGAGAGAGCTTATGGCCACACACTGTGCATTTTCATTAGGCCTGTTTGGGGGGTGTCTGACATACCCCCAATCACACGGCCCAACACACTCACTCAGAGACCACGCATGAGATAGACAGGAAAGAGATTTTTTTTTTTTTTAACTGATGCAGACAGCATGAGGGGAGGTGGAAAAACAGAAAAGTGAAGGGAAGTGTATTAGAAAAGTTGGGCTAAAGGAAAAAATAAAGTCACTTACCCAATAAATTTAGCAGAGAGCACAGATCTTGATGCGGACATTAGTGCAGCAAATGAGATCTAACGTAAGGAAGGAGACAGGGGCATTTTGGGTAGGGGAAAAGCTTTAAGCTCAGATCAGATGCTGGATATGTGGCTGAGTCGGATCCATGCCAGATCCAGGAACCCACAGGTTGAAGATCAAATGAAGACAACAACTTCAGATCAGATGTTAAACGGATAGAAGTAGTAAAAGACAGAAGTTCAAATGCACATGATATGAACGGTCAGAGAGATTAAAACAAAGTTATGAAAACTCCTAAGTGGAAAACCTCATGACCAGATGCAATACCTAGCTTCTGGCTAAAAGTATTAACATTTTTACATGAAGATTTAGCCATGTGAACTATTTATATGCGCATCCAAAAAAGACACCAACCTGGTTAAACAGGAACAACATTCCTACTTAAGAGTGAATCTGCAAGCTATCCTAAAAACTAAAGACCAATAACTTGCCATCTGATGATGTATAAACTACACACTGGAATTGATGCCAACAGAGTTTATAGTCATTTAGAAGAAAACTAAGGCATGGCATTAGAACAAAAGGGTATCAAAAGAAAGTCATATGGAACAAAGGATCATTTACTGTTAAAGTCATAATGGAAAATGTAAAAAGGGCAAGAATCTAAGTACGAAATGGACAAACTACAAAAAAGCATTGGACAGTATCCCACATTCTTGGATAAAGAAGTGCTTAAAATATATATGATACACCCTACACTGTCGATTAAATTACAGGGACCATGAAACAGTGGCAAACCATTTTACAGTGAAACCATGACATAGGACAAATTATTATTCCAGGGATAAAAATTCAAAAGGGGGTACTCCAGGGTGACAGTCACAACTGCGCTTCTGTCTTGCCTTTAACCCAACAGATTAGGTCATCGCTACAATTTGACTCCCAGAAAACAAAGTGTAAAGACTTCTCATATTTTTTGTGGATGACAATGTATAGTTCATCAGATGAAGAAATCAATGCACAACTACAAATGGTCAATTTTTATGGTTAAGTAGAGGTGAATTTAAACCAAATGATGCAAGGTTAATATTGGTGGCCCAAGACAGTGGGCTACTTACACGTTCATTTACAAAGTCCATTGAACATGTGGGAGAAACACACAAATGTAGGTTTTGTAAAACAGAACTGGAAACCGTCGTACATCTTGTTGCTGGTTGTGATACACTAATGACAGAGGGATTGTACACTGAAAGGCATGATAATGTGGCAAGACTGATGCATTGCGGATTGTGCAATTATAATACTGAAGTAGCTGAAAAACACTGGAAACATGAGCCACAATTACAGAAAAAGGATACAATTTATATCACATGGGATCACCCACTACCAACAGTTCAAAAATAAATGCAAGAAACCAGATATAGTAGTCCATGAAAAGAAGACAAAGTTGACATTGAACATTGAAATTTATGTACCCAGTGACTACAGTGTCTTAAATACAGACAGAGACACAAAGTCAAAATACCAGGATTTTCAGGAAGAAATGAGGGCAATGTAGAAGGAAGATACCCAGACAGTTCCAATAGTAGTAGGAGCAATGGGTCTTATAAAAAAAGAATCTACAATCATATTTAGATATGTTACCAAATGAATGCAACTCCATATGAATTGAAGAAAGAGTCATTACTGGGTACATTGCTGTGCTGTGAAGAGCACTTCTGTCTAACATCAAAGAATGAAACAATACTAATTTCATGAACTTCAATCATACTTGGACTTAGGAACGTGGTCCATTCCTGTCTTGGTATTAGAAACCCCAAAGATTTGCAGAAATTAAAAAGGGAAGGAGAGAGATTAAGTGAAGCAGATCTGAGAAGCTAGGGCCACAATTACTGATGATAATCCAAAGGGGTGCCCTGCTATAAATAAAGCCTGGCAGATATTTAGAGTGATTCATTTGAACCCCCCCCCCCCCCACACACACACACACACACACAGGATACAGTTCCCCCTACTTTTTCAGTTCCTGCTAGGTCAACTTTTAAATCTTTGTTACTTACTAAGAAAATTCAAAGCCATTTTTTGCAATACAGTATTGCTTCTCTTAACTTTACACATTTTACTACAGATTAATGTGGTTGAGTGTGAAATCAGTTTCATTCTCAGCATTTTTGTTACATTTCCATTGAACATTAATAGCATTCACCTTAGCTGAGCATAAATCTTGGTTATATTTTACTGCAGTAACCACAGAATTTCATGGGCTTGCACATTCCCATCAAGACTGTACTGACTTGTTAATGGAGTGAAGGTGACCATACCTCTCAACCATACCAAATTCGTTGGCATTTACCAGTTTTGAGGGTAAAATAAAGCGATGACATGAATTTGAGTGGCCCCTTCAATTCCTGATTTGCTGAGTTCTAGCACTGGTCATAGAGACTCCTCTGTCCCTAGACGGTTTTTCTACATTGACCTAAGGAGTCGGCCTGACAGAATTTTTCATTGCTGCTGTCAATTCTCCTTTCAGTTGGCCAAATACTGGATAGCAATGCAGCTAACCTCTGGTGGAAGTGTACCCAAGGAAAAAAAAAACAAGCAGGATAAACTGAAGACTGCTTTATGTTTATGTGAACATAAAGAGAGGGATTTTCTACACAACTTAAAGAGTGACTGGGCTTGCTTGCATCAAGGAAGGGGTGGCAGTAGTGTCTAATCCACTGCTCTTGCTTAGGTAAATGTGCTTGTATAACATACTACAAATTCTAATAAAGCATACTTAAATATACTCAGCTTATCTCAGTTTTTGTTTGGTACATAAGTGTCTTGATAATATTAATTGTGATGATTCTGTTGACTTTGCTAGAACTTCTCTCTGTACCTCTGCTAAAAATGGTCTCTGGCTAAATTGGTCTATCCTAGTAAAAACTAACACCTAAGCTTTCTAGGCATACAGAATGCCAAGGCACATATGGAGTAGCAATATCCCCCACTACTAATCTGTAGCTGAAACAAGGTTTTGAATTTTATTCAAGAACAGGACCTTGTGTCCGAGTTTATACAGTAATATCTAACAGCACTAAGCTAAGACATTCACACAAGCTTTCTGTCTGTGAAATGTACAAATAAACAATGTTAAATGTATTGTTTGGCATAGAGATACAGGAATTTACAGCATGAAATTAGAAACAACAATTTAACACTTTTCACATATGATACAGTACTGTGGAACTCTGTCTTACGGCAATGTAAGAAAAGAAACAGAGTGAGTGGTTTATTATCCAAGCTACACAAAAGCACATGCAGTATTTCAGGAATTCCCTAGTAGCTGCATTATTTTTTGCAATGTCTGACAGTAAAAAATGCATGAATGTAAAATGTAATCATTTTCACACTCATGGGTCTCAGATCTGACTATTTAAAGGCCTGGCGTGTAAAATTTAATTTAGAGATTTTCATTCTAATTTGCAAAATACTGAAAGCAAGACAAGGAATTAAGGCAGGCAGTAGCAATCCCCCACATGAAGCTTCATTATTTTGTTTTAGTTTTTCCATCTGAATCTTAAAATGAAATAAGGGGCTAACAGGATAGCAATCCACCCCAAACACACACACTTGTGAAATACAAGTTTTCATCATGATATTTTTCTGAGTGTAAATGTGGATGCTTTTATTTTTCTCACTAAAACTCTGATACAGTGAATGGTATGCTCAGGAAAAAAAGAAAGACAACAGTACAACACATCTCACACTCAAACACCACAACAACACAAAGCATTTTCAGGACTCCCTGAAATAGCTAGCTGCCACAGTCATGCTGAACACTTGGACTATGATGAAGTTAAATGCTGCGAAGTTATGACAAAAGACAGCTGGATATATAAATGACATTTCACAAATCTACGCTTACAACTATTACTGGTAAATCCATGGGAAATGGTTCCAATTAAATGCTGTGCAAATGCATGTAAGAGAAGCTACCACCAGTGCGGGAGCTTTACAGGGTTGGTAGCACCCCTCAGACGCATTTGCAGAAGAAATGTCATTTGCCTGAATGTAAAAAGTTTTGATTTTAATTTTCAGTTTCAGCTCTATTTTCCAAAATGCAATTGTTACTGCTTTAAACATCTCTGTACAAGTACAATGTAGTAAAAAGTACAGTTAACCAGATGAGTATGTTAATCTGCAGACCCTTCTGGGCTATGGGCCAAGCCATATAGGCTAAATAGGTAATACAAACAGAACTGATTCAAGTAACTTGAACAAATAATTACAAAGGAAGACATTTTTATAGCAATACAACAGAGTTAAAACAATTTTTTTAACAGATCAATAAAACAAAAATTTGTGAAGTACTAGCGAAATTTTATGAAATTTTGTTAGACGTATTACAAGTTAAGAACTGTCTAAGTAAAACTAAATATCTTAAACATAAATAATAAATCACAGCATATACAGGCAATGGTAGAAGATGCATTTTCAAAAGTTGAGGATACAATTCTGTTAGCCCAAGCAAAATAAACATCTTCTCTCCAGGAAATCTGGATGGTTGTGTAGTAGATTAAGGCTGTAAGAGGGCAAAGTTTGCTTTTGCACATCTTGGAAGTTATTACAGCACCATAAAACTTTGATTTTTCTTTCACATCAGGTTTAAGGACTTTTGAGAGCACTGTAAATGACACGGGTATCCACTTTAGGATGTCTCATAGGAAAGGAACACTAAATTTGTCAGTACAAATGAGTTGCTCATGGGTAAAGAGACCATATTCCAAGCAGCAGAAAAAATATTGTAAGACAGGATTGAGGGGTTAACCTAGGGCTCCAGTTCAGCATAAACAAATAAGCATTCATTACTTTCTAGAAGATGAAAATAGCAGAAGAGGCCAATCTTAAGTTAATTTCATGAACCTGAGGACCTCTGTAAAAGGTGCTGGGCATTGATAAAAGACCTCTAGCTTTCCCTCTAGTGGTGGTGAATAAAGAAGGATGAGTGCTGGCAGTGGCAACACACCAGTCAACTCAATCATCCCTGGGTGATCAAGACAGACTATGAAGCCATCTTGGACCTAAGCTGAATGTTGCAGTCATACAGAGAGCAGGACTATGCTTCTCAGACAACTAAGTCACAACTTTCCTAGGAATATGCATTGGGATGAAACCTACAAAGTGTGAGTAGCTAAAAGGAAGTGGGGGAAGTGCTGTAGCAAGAATGCTTCTTAAAAGCATCAAGGAGATGCCACATATGGGATAAATGAGGTTGTTGTTTGTCTTTTCCCGGTTAGGGGTCGCCACAGCGAAACTCCGGTCCGCTAATGATTGGCAGTCGATTTTAATGGTGCCGAGTTGCCAGCCCGATGCCCAACCTTCAGCGAAGGCACTCCCATTCACGCATGTCTTTCGGAGGCCACTTGACCGTGGGGAGGACATGCAGACTCCACACAGGAGGCACTCCAGCCGAGAATTGAACAGGAGAACCTCTTGCTGTGAGGTAACAACACTACTGCTGTACCATCGCGGACAAATGAGGTAATCTCCCCAAAAGCTGCTAAGTAAAGATTTATAGGATAGTCAAATAAGCACAAACAAGAATGAATTATACAACAGTTTCACCTGACCACAAAGGGCTCCACAAAGTAGGATCATGCTTTTTGCTTTTAGTGCTAAAAAAGGCATGCACAAGACCGTCACAATACCCACTGTTTAAAATTCAGCATCAACTCTTGAGTAGCTACAGTAGTTTTTCACTAAGCTCATATTTCATGTGCTCCAGGCAAAGACCTATGTACTTTGCATTAATTTTTTGTACTGCATTTATTTATGCAGGTTCCAATTTTAAAGTACCACAAACAGTCAGCAAAGCAATTATTTGCCTGTTCATCACAACTGCACTGATTGCCAGACACTGTTCCACACCAGATACAAATGTTTACTAATATTACAGAAAAATAACTGAAGAAAACTGAATGCAAGTACTGCAGCCATGTTAGAAGAAATACAAGTGTGTTTTGGTGGAGGAAGTGGAGCCATTAGGCTGATCCTATGGACAAAAAGGGAACTATAAGAGGAAGAAATTTCAATACTTATACCCATAAATGTATATAGGCAAGAGGGAGCTGGAATTTATTGGAGAAAAACTGGCAAAGGAACCAAGGTATGGAGAGCAAATAACTAGAGAGGAAAACATAACAGAATGGGAAGAGGCCTAGAATTTATTTGGAGTGCAGGTTAGATATTGCCTTCCCTATCAAGGATTGGTATCAGAGTATAGGCAAAGGCAAAGACAAAGAAATAGGGGCATCCTAAACAAAAGACCAGCACTAGTAGAGTTTTTAGTAAAATCTAGAACAGAAGCTGCCATTAAGAAATGAATAATTAGTAGAGCATATAAAAAATATTGCATGATAACTATAAGAATCATCAGAGGAGGTTAGAAAGGATTGAGAAGAGACAGGCTAAGTAATTCACATAGAAACAATGGGAGGATATATAAGTCTCTCAAATATGCAATAAAATGTAGAAGATTTTTGCTTGGAAATGCTTACATAGATATTTTTATACCCCAGAGAATTTTTCCTCAGGTAGACAGCAAATGTTGGAGGTGTGATGTGGAAGAAAGTGGTAGTGCATTGGGTTGGCGGACTTTAAGGATTCCTTGTGGGATGCACTGTCAGCAATGCTTGGTGGGCGGATTGGTGTGATGAAGATGATTTTTTGAGCTGTGATACAGAATCGAAATTGCCTAGACATGGTAAGGTGTTGCTGTGTCTAATTATGGTGGCTGCCAAAAAAGCAATTACTAGAAAATGGAAATCAAAATGTAAACCAACTATATTAGAAATAGTGAATATAGCAACAGTGATAAAACTACTGGAATTGAAATCTTTAGAAAAGGGTAGAAGTAAACTGCATACAAACAAATGAGAAATGCGGGAACAATACATACAGGGGAGGAATGAGCTTTAAAAGAAGGCAGGACTTAAATGAGCTATGTAATGTTTGATTGAAAATGATTGGGTAGATTATAACTGATGTGTAATGCTTTCAACTGGAAGTGTGCCAGTACTGGTTTGTGATGTAAAATGCTTGCAACTACGAGTGTGTCAGTGTGGTTTGTTTTCATTTATATAAATGTATGCTTGCTTAGGTCGTAACTGATGGTTTAATCATAGCCGGCATTAGGCACCCATGAAACCCGCGGCCGCAGGGAGCCCCTGATTACATCCCAGTGAACGAGGGCCCCCATGCAGCAGCTGCGAGTTTCTCTGTCCCATCCACTCATTGCTCAGCAAAGCACCTTTTGGATGTCCACACGGATCAGTAACATCACCGCGCGACTGCAAACAGTTTTTTTTTTAACGTGCCTGTAAGCTACTCTCAATCAGGTCCGCTTCAGTGAAGCACAGGACCTGATTGGCTGCAGCAGCCAGGAAAATAACTTTTTTTTTTTTACATGTAATAATGTCCAACCTGTCACTGGATAAGGAGGTTGAACTGGTAAATAAAAGGTTTAAGGTAGGAAAAGCAGGATTTATGGCAGTTTCTTAATATTAATAAACTTGAAGCATTTCCTCCACTTATTCAATAAAATGTTTTCCTCTGCATTGCATTCTAAACTATGCCGATACTATACTGGAAATTATTTTGAACGCATACATAAAGTATTTATATGCTAAACGTCCACTGTTACTGTGGGCAGATACTACTTTTTTTTTTTTCATGTGTGCATTTGTGTGTGCGATGTGCATCAGATTAGTTGACTTAAAAGTATGTTTGTGGTAATGAAATAAAGTAAGATAGTTGCAGATGCATTACTAGTGAAAGCTCGAGCCTCCTGCAACAGATGGGACCCAGCCTACCTTAACACAGCAGTGTAACAGCTACCTGTAGTAGGAAAATATTCTGCTACAAGTAACAGAAGCATTCCTAAATGTTTTTGTGTAATATTTGATCTCAAAACTTACTTTTGTGCAGTCAGGAAAATTCCAGACATACAAAAATAATCCCATAACAAATGGAATTACACACAAATACATGCAATTTATGTTTCTCTCCTTTATTAGTCCAGTTTGCAATAGAAAGTGGATCAAGCCACTCTTGGTCTATTACATTACAAGGTAAATATTCACAGGCGATCTGCAAACTAAATCAACACTTCAAGTGTAGGGGCATACCTCTCAACCTCTTAGAGCAAGAAATCTGGACAAACCATAAATAAAAGTGGGACAAAGACCCCCAAAAATAGGGACAATTTTTAAATATTGCTCTTACAAACTTAAGTTGATAGAATAACAGGTTTTGCATTAGCATCCTAGCCGGCTTTAGGCACCTGCTATCGCTGGGGGGCCCCCAACCACAGCAAGTTACCTTACTTTGATATTTTGTAACATGTCTGTCAAACTAACAAAAGCTAGTACAGCAATCTTGTATACTTAATAAACCAGGTGGGTCATAACTCTTGTATCTTCTTTAAAATTAAAAAATATGTCTGGTTATAGTAGCAGTGTTTTATCAAGTAACAGGTTTCATAATTCTATTAAATATTTTACCACTGAAATAAGTGCCTCCGGCTTAATTAAACCCTGCTTGGTGGACATTCTCTCCACTAAAACCAACAACATAGCTAACTTTAGGTACCTGCAATATCTGTGGCTGCAAGGAGGCCCCTTACTCATCCTTGACTTTGTAGGGGGCCCACAAAAGCAACTGATGTTTAGGAAAATGAGGAAAAAAATTACTAATTTCCTAGTTATGCTCTTTAACCTGAAAAGGGATGTGGTACGACCCTGTTAGGATAAAGCTGACAATGATCATAAGCAAGGTAAGCACTAGAGAGATCAGCAACCCAGAGTGACTGAGTTGAGTACAAAACTTGTATTCTAAGAAGATCTGATGCTTCCAATCTTCAGAGATGTTTTTACTTTCAGGGAGAACATCAGATACTACAGCTCTTAACTTCTTTGCAGAAGAATTCAGCACAATACCAAAAATAATAGCAGAATAAAGGCTGAAAATCAGGAACATATTTTAAATATCACTCTAATTCACTTACATCTTTTGCATCAACTAGCATTTTGTTTTTGGATAATATGAAGTATAAACATCTGATGCCTGGAATTATTGACTGTCAGTGTTCCTGAATTATTTGCTAGCAAATTAAACTTTATGAAGGACAGAGCAAAATTATCAGCAAAATTAGGGAAGGTCTGTGAAATCATAGACAGTGACAGGTATACATTACTCTTCACTAACTAAATAAAAGTGACTTAGCCCTGCTGCTGTTTGACGAGTGTTAAACAGCATTCACTGACCTGGTGTGGCTGTACCAGTGGTCCACACTGTATTGCTATTTGCTGAAATAAGTACAAAACTAGTATTGCTATAGCTAATTTATATAGCTTGTGTGTGTGTTTGTAAAAAAATAACCGTGATTTTTATCTCTGCATACACTCAGTAATGCCAAGATACATATGTTATTCTTTTGGGTTTCAGTAAAAAATGTAGCTAACAAGTAATTATATTTCAAAAGTAATGCATAAAATACATCACAGAACATTCAGACAATTCAGTCTTCAAGGAGTCCAGTGGTCCCCACTCCCCAGACTGTACAAATTTATACAGGGGGCTCCATTAATCATCTGTGACTGTATTGCTAGTTTGGGAAAAATGAGAGAAAAATGTATTCATTTTCTGATTAAGGTCTTTACCTTGATCCTGTTAGGATATCAGAAGTGCATGTACAGAAAGCTGCTGTAGGTTCTTTAATTTTCATTACAGTCAAACCAGAGAGGTGTGCACATAAGGTCATTACAGCTTTTGTTTGGGCTGAGGCCAGTGCAGTGATGGTTTCTTTTACTTTTCTCAGAGACCTCAGAGGTGTACAAAGAAGGTTACTAAACTTCTGCTTTCATCCCAGTCTAACACCAGAGGGATGCCTAGGCAATGATGGCCCTTTTTGGGGGGTTTAGGGAGGTAAGCCATATTCCCAGACTGGACCTCTATATCTAGACAACAAATGGCTTGCTAGTTTGTTGTGAGCTACTGTTTTGCCATCTTTGAATATTAACCCTTGGGCACAACTTATATCTTTCTTGAAAGAAAAAAAAAATTATTGCTCATGTTTTTGTTTAGGACACTACTGGATTAAAAGGTTGGGAAAATGCTCGAAAATGCATCCCAGTAAACCTATAACCTTATGGTTTCTTGGCTTATCAGAGTTATTTCCTAAATGGTTATTTGTGCTGTCTTGGCCAGGAAACATGTGCTGACAGGATGCAAGGAGAAGTTAAACTGAACAGCAACAATGAATTTTATTCCTTAATCATAATTTCTTTTCAAGCCATCATTGGATGGAAAGATTATGTAAAAAGAAAAAAAGTAAAATACACTTTAGAGCCTATAGAAAGCATTTCACCTAAGACCAGACCTATGCATTGAGTTGCTATAATGTATTATATTATGAGATGGGTGAATATAGTGTGGTACATACACCTGGCGTACTGTAAGAGCATTGTAGCTACAGGTAAGTCTGTACATACAACTGCTAAAAGTTTGCAGCATGAACTAAGACTGCTTCTGACGGGTGGCAGTGACAGGGTGATAGTTTGACTGAAGTGCCTAGGAGGCCCCCAAACCTGAGATTTGCTGGGGGCCCCCAAAATGTGACCACCGGCCCTGGGTTTAATAAAGCTGTTTCTTGTTTAGAAAAGGGGGCAGGAATTGAATAATTAATGCAATGTTGCTTAGGTTATACGATATGTAACAATACACTGATTACTTTTGTATAAACGTAAAATTGCCTATGTCACAAGTGATAATTCAATAAAAGTGTGTTTAAAAAATGGGTAACAGGCCGTCACTTGTGTTACCACAAAGCACAAGTAATGTCACTGACTGATCAGTACTGGTTTCACCCATCCACATGGCAAACCTAGTGAAAGCATTTGATTCCTTCATACCAAAGAAAGATTTTATAAAAAGGAAAATGAGATATGATTCACTGGCAAAGCACAACGAGATGTGCCTTGTGATTGCTGCATAGTACAGATTAAATTACAGCTACATGATTGTCAAGTGGGACATCCTGCTATAATCGGACAAGAGATGTAAACCAAAGAAATTCAAAGATACTGGTGACTGCAGAGACTGCAAAAAACAAGAACTCATTGTCTGTTCATTTTCATAACTTGTAACAGTACAAAGTACATCAAAAATTAAATTCCAACTCATGTTCCTGCCACAATAAGGCTTTCCTTACAACCTTCTACCCTTACTTACCACAATTAGGATACAGCTGTTATCTACAGGTTGAAAACAAGGAGGCAAAGTTCATACGGCTAATAGTCTATTAACAAAAGTCACCACTAGCAAAGTTCTTGCAAACACCTGAAAAAATGAAACCTGTACCGTCAGCAACTTGCTGATAAGTTAATGATGGTTTGTTTACTTCAGAGAAGGCATATGACTAAACAAACTAAACATAGCCAGTAGTGCATGAACATATATTAATAACTGGGATGGGGGTGGGAGGACTCATTCTCTCACTGAGGAAGGTAGAGCATAAGGTATTGGGTATCAAGGCTTCTGCAAGAATAAGCACACAGACTTTGGTCTTAAGGAGTTCAGTACAGTCAATATCCTCCAGTTAAAGAGGATAAAAAGATTGGATAGCAAAGCCTTACCGCCAAATCCAAAGTTTACTTTTCAGATGCGCAAAAAAAAAAAATGAACTTAATTTGTTTCAATCTTATTTCTTCACTGTAGACTTATTCTAGGGAATGGGATGACCTCTGCCTTGCACTTTGACCATTACTTACAGCCTGCCACCAAAAACATTGTTTTAAAAGCACCTTGCACAAATGTGGGGTACATTATGAGGCAGTGATTATGCCCTGGCACAAGCCTGAGCACAATTTTATTTACTGATGCAACAACCTTCAGAGGTCTGTTACAGGATTTAACAATGGAAATTAAACAGATGCTTGTAGCAACAATACTTCAAAATTCAGAGTCCACCATATATATTCCCTGCAGTCTAAGTTCCAGGCAGAATACTATTGTATTGAACTCATCAGTAATTTCAAATATTTGTCCGTAAGACAGTTAAGTACTCCAGAAGAAAATGAAGAAATATTTTTAGAAGTATTTGTTACTATTAGCAAATCTATAACCATGTATCTAACAGTTTCTATAAATTATGATGATGCAGTACAGCCCTCAAAGCAGGCGACTGCTTGTTAAGGACACACAGTGTTAAATATACCAATCTCCCATTCAGTATGTTAATGCCCAATAAAAAATCTTAAGCAGGGCTTCTGCTCCATGTTGCAGAGAGATAAAATCCCAATTACAACCCAGTTTGACTAGTAGCATAAGTACTGGAGGAGCTAGGCAGGGAAGAATGGGAGTGAATGACTTATGCTGGCTCACCCACCCAGGTGGAGGGAAACAGTTCAGATCACTGCCTAGCTGACACCTACAGGCTGTAGTTGTATGCTCTGGCGTGGCTACATGCTGCATCAATAATGTGCAGCACAGGTAAGGTGGTGGCACATGGGGTTGCATGCCTGTGCCCTTTAAGTGTGGCAAATGCAAAGCCACAGACTACTTACAGGAAGGAATTAAATATGAGGAGACTGCACATGATCACAGAAACTGGTAACAACAACCAGAATCACACCTTCCAAGGTAAAAAGAGCTGAGAGGGCTCCCTTCCCATGCAAGGAATGAATGAGAGTAGGGCTATCACCTTGGACAGGGAATTAATGAGCCTGGTTCTTGCTTTACATGGAGGAAAGAGTGTGTGGAATGGGTGCTGGGGGATATAGCTCAAAGTGATAGAGAGAATATATAGTGAAGTAGTATTCAAATTTCACACTACTGTGGTAATTTGCATCAGTAAGCTTTATCTAAAGTTACTTTGAATAGAAAAAGTCTGTTCTAATGTTTGTGTTATATTTTGTACATGCAGCTACTGGCATACCTGTCCCTTACAAATTGGTAAACAAAAGTTCACAGGAGGATTACGGACACCATTAGCTCTTCTTTCAAAATATAAGAGGAACATGTTTTGAAATCCATATCAGCATTTTTTCAGCATGATGCATGTTAAGCAAGGTAATATGTAGATAAGAAATGCCACCATCCAAAGGTTTCCACCGGAAAAGCAAGAGTCCAACAGAGAATAAACAGGGTAGAAACCACCATGATATAGTAATGAAATCAATTTATTACAGATCAAAAATAACAAGCGCTTTCACGTGCATCAAAGACACGCTTCATCAGGTTTTTTTGTTAAGCAAGGTGCATGAAAAGCAAAGTAGGTCTTTAAGAGATCTAATGTCATAATGAAATAGGCACAATTTAAAGGGTCTAGCTTAGTTACTTAAGTCCTGCTTGCACACCAGTCTAGTAGTCAGGTACCTGTTTGCCAAGCAACTGGCACTAGCTACTATTCAAACCAAAGTATGAGTTCAGTCATGATGCAGGGGCTGTGGAGTGTGATTGGAGCCAACACACTGCAGAGTCTGAGTGAAGCAAGTGCAGCAGCCATGGGAGGTGTGTGTGTGTGTGTGTGTGTGTGTGTGTGTGTGTGTGTGTGTGTGTGTGTGTGTGTGTGTGTGTGTGTGTGTGTGTGTGTGTGACTGCTTGAACACACAGCACAGTTAAAGCAAGGTAGGTGCAGCAGACATGAGGAGGGAGGGAGTTACCTGTCAGATTTCGGGAGCAACTGGGGGAATTAGTGCCAGGGAGCAAGGTTTGTGATTAGAGATGGAGAGTAAAAAGCAGTTTTAGGGTTAGGGTCAGAAAGATGGGTTTGCGATTAAGGTTAGGCAGTGACTGGAAGTTTTACATATAGCGAGAAATTAGGGAACTTAGGTTTAAGGAACAGGTTTTGGGACTACATTCAGGGAACACTGAAAAATTTAGGATTATAATTAGGAAGTGTGACAGAGTTTTAGATTTAGGGATCAAAACACCTATATAACTACCCAGCTACTACTAGGAGGAGCCATTCACCTCAACCTCGGGCCAGCAACCTCTGCTAATAAGCCATGCGCCCATCACTATTCAGCTAAGCACAACCCTACCAACTTACTGATACTAAATATGAATACCCGCAGTATCATGAATCAAATAGAAGACCTTCACGCTGCTATCTCCTTATATAACCCTGATATTATTCTCACAGAGACAGAACTTAAACCACATATTAAAGATAATGCCATCACCCCACCTGGGTATAACATTCTCAGGGCAGACCATCTACATAAAAGAGGCAGAGTCTTAGCTCTACTTCACAGAACCAACTTACAACTCCAACTTCTCCAAAAGGATTCCCCAAGTTCAACAATGCAGAGACTATTTGCAAAACTCTCCCTTAACCGAAATAAGCACCTAAACCTACTGGGTATCTATATACCCCCAGGTGACAACCTAACCACCCTAGAATCCATACTTCACTGGGCCTCATACTCCTTCCCTCAAGAAACTATTGTGCTAGGTGATATAAACATTGACTGGAACTCCATCCATTCTCCCACCCACCACATTAACCTATATGACTTCATCCAACTTGTAGATACTCCCACATGCATTGATAAGGCCACAAAAAGAGAATCTATACTTGAATGGATCCTCACAAATCAACCAAATACTGCCCCATCAATGTGGGATTCTACAAAACACTGAGCCACCACAGCCCCACTTTTATCCTTAGGCAAAAACTTAAAATAATTAACTCTCCCTCCCTTCTACAAACCCGTTATAACAAAAATTTTCCTAGAGACCACTTCATAAGAGCCTTGCAACACTGCAACTGGTCTCCCATCAAAACCCTTTCATTAGACAAAGCAGTTGATTACTTCAACTCTACATTCCTAAATATCCTCAACCAACTAGCACCCTTAAAACTATCAGGATACATGGCAACCCCACCCATTGGCTCCAAAAAAAACACAAAAGCCCTACTTAGAGCCAGGGATAAAGTCTGAAAAAACTGGCGCCACACCAGATAACCCTGCAGCTAGGCAAACCTTTCACGAGCTCCGAAACAAAGCAAAACAGCAGGTTAAGCTCGATAAACAAAATTACTGTATCACTCAACAAAACAAATACAGTACCAAACCACAAAAATTCTGGGCAACAATAAATAACATCCTACAGCCCAGAAGTAGTACCACTCTCGCACCCAATATAACAGGTACAGACCTGGACATAGCATCCAGCTTTAATAACTTTCACCTCCTCAGTACTCACACTCAAGCAACATCACTTCCTCCAACACCCCACCCCCACCTCAGGCCCAAATCAATACCATACCTTTCACACTTAAGTCTGTTCCTACCTTTACTATCCAAAAACTCCTAGCCAGACTCAAACCAACCACCCTTGCAGCCGATAACCTTCCTGCAAAATACCTCCAAATTGCATCCACAGCTGTAGCCTATCCCATTTCACTTCTAATAAATAGATCCATCACCAAACACACCATTCCAGTCCTGTGGAAAACCTCATATCATACCACTCCACAAAGGTGGCCCCCTCCCTAAACCTTTCCAACTATCGACCAGTTGCAATTCTCTCACCCCTCTCTAAGATCCTAGAAAAATGTATTCATCACCAGTTCCTCTCCTATCGCCTCATCAACAACCTTCTCTCCTCAACCCAACACGGATTCCGCCCATCCCACAGCACCACCACTGCCCTACTCAAAATTCACCAATACTATAAACTCCCACAGGTATCTAGGTAAATTTGTCTCAGCTACTTTCCTAGATTTATCCAAGGCATTTGACACAGTCTCACATAATAAACTACTGTCTTGTCTCTCTGACCTCAACCTGAACAACCCCACCCTCCTCTGGTTTAAAAGCTATTTAGATAACCACCAACAATCCATCAAATGGCACCACTGTCTATCCCTCCCACTCCCAACCTCCTTAGGCGTGCCACAAGGATCAATCCTAGGACCCCTTCTTTTTAATATTTTCACAAACCAACTCCACTCAGCTACCTCTAAAGCCGACATAGTCCAATATGCTGACGACAACTCTCATATGCTCTGCACCCAACATCCAACTTCTCCAACAAAAAGTGCAAGATGCCTTCTCTGAAATAGTGAACAGGTTTAACAACAACTCATACTAAATTCCAAGAAAACACAACTAATGCTATTTCACTCTACTAAAACGAGCAACCTTACCTTCTCTATACTTTCCACCAGCAAAACCCAAATCACCTCCGTCACTGAGGCTAAACTCCTAAGAATTACCATTGACCAGCAACTCAAATTCACAAAGCACATAACAGAAAAACTAGGCTCCCTCTATCACTGTAAAAGTTATCTAACCACCGCATCTCGAATTGCAATAGCCAGGACCCACCTCCTATCTACTCTACTTTATGCATCCCCAATTCTAACTAAACTTTACAAAACTGACCTTAATAAACTTTCCATCCGTTACCACAAAATTTCTAGATTCGCTACCAATGTTAAATCACAATCCCACCACTGCCTTTCCTTACAAGCCTTGCACTGGCTTGAATTTCCAAACCTATTAAGGTAATCAACACAGCCTAGCTCATCTAATTCTGTACTATCCTGTGAAAAACCCTGACCTGACTGGCATTCTGAACTTTTACAATTCAAACAGACAACTTCAGGCCTCCAACAAAGCCTTAATTGAAACCATCACATGAAAAAACAACTAGGGGAATCCCTATTTGCCCATGAAATAGCAAAAATATGGAACAAAGTTCCCCCTGACCTCAGACTACACAACTCCACACCCTCCTTCAAAAGCCTACTTAAAACATATCTCTTCACCAACCATCTATGTACCTGTAATTGACCCCTGAAGCCTCATCCACTTCATATTTCTACACCCCATCCGTCCTGGACAACACAAACACCACCATCTAAATATACCTATCTGTGTGTGAGCAATAACCTATATAGGAGGGTATGTACTTGTGTGTGTGTGTGTGTGTGTGTGTGTGTGTGTGTGTGTGTGCATGCATGTTTATGTATGCATATTGTATGTATACTCTTGCATGTTTATTTGCTTGAATATATATATATATATATATATATATATATATATACATATATATATATATATATATATGGAAAACAAACATTTATATACTCTTATTCACTTGTGAAATATCTTGCAATGCTCTATCTGGTTCTTATCTACTCTCATTGTACATTCAGTACACTTGTATTTTCAACCAAATAACCTCTTATTGTATACTAACAGCTGTAAAGTCTACAATATGTATGCTCCTATCCTGTAATGTCTGTCTTCTAAATTTTTCTTCTGTGTAAACTTATCGAGTTTTTCTCCCCAGGGCTCTGCTGAAAACAGACACTTGTCCAGTCGGACTATCCTGGCAAACAAATGTTAAATAAATAAAAATAAAATTTCAGAGAGTGAATAGGCATTTTTAGGGTTAGGGACTGGTTAGCAGATTTTACGTTAAAGTCGGGGCTCTGTAGTGGCTAAGTACACAGTAACAGGACAGAGCTACTGGGCCGTTTCAAGCAAGTGGCAACAAACAAATTCAACTGCAAGCTAGTAGCAATGTGAGCACCTGTAGGAGTCTCCAGCTTAAAAGTAGCAGTGGAGGGACACTACTAGCTCACACCAAACAACAGCCCCCAAGGCAAGAAAATGTACCCAACACTTTAGTCATAGGCGACTCAATAGTCAGGAACACTGATGTCCCACTCACCAGGCTGAACAAGGAGAAAATTACAGTCTGCTGCCTGTAGGGTTCCAGGATCCACCACATAGAGTTGTATTTGTACTTGTTGTGGAGTGACTTGACTGCGTGCTTTGTCACTGTCCATGTTGGAGTGAATGACTTAAGACGTACCTCCCTGGACTACATGAAAAGAGACATGGAAGAGCTCTCGGATCATGTGGCCCAGGCAGGTATGACCCTAGCCCTGAGTAGCATCTTGCCTTAGCCCAGAATGATACCACAGTACAAGGACAAAATGATTGACTTCAACAACTGGCTAAGCTTCTGGTGTCATTCAAAGGGGATTCAGTATCTGTCTGCATGGGACAACATGATCGACAAACCACGATGCTTTGCCAGAGATGGTCGGCACCTGTCACCCCTGGGATTCAGGTTACTGGCTAAAGCTCTTGCCACCCCTATAGTGCCATTTTTAGGCAAGGTTCAAAGGACAAAACCACCACCGTAACAGATACAAGCATTCAAAATCTGAAGGTAATGTTACTCAACGCTAGAAGTCTAAACCTCAAAATGCACTCTCTTGAGGCACTCCTAAAAATGGAGAACATCAATATCTGTGCAGTAACTGAGACCTGGTTCAAGGCTCCAGAGAGCACCTCTGCAATACCAGGCTACAACTCTTACCACACTTTTCAGCCACCAAACCAAGACCAAAACATTAAAGGTTGAGGAGTGTCCATATTCACCAAGGATATTCACACCTCCAGGCTAGTTGCCCAACACAATGCATCTAAAATTCTCCAGGTGCAACACTAGGTAAGACTATAGTCCAAACTGTAGCTTGCTACAGATCCCCCACCATGGCCCAAGATTCTCACTATACTTTTCTAAACATACTGGAAAATATTAAGATACAACCAAATACCCTAATACTGGCTGATTTCAACTACCCTGCCATTAACTGGGAAACTACTCGGGTACCAACACCTTTTCCCAATGGTTCTAGGAATTCAAATTCCAATGCCCTGGATCAACTAATCCATTGTCCCACCAGGAGCTCCAATATCCTAGACCTGGTCATTACCAACACGGGAGATAGATGCTACACACCAGTGGTCACCCCCGCATTGGTTAGGTCTGACCACAAGCTAATCAACCTTGACATCCATATCCCAGCCCCACCCCAGTAAGGAAACCTGTGAAAAAAACTTCACCAAAGCCAACTTCATGCTACTCAATTCAGAAGTCACAAACTTCATGACACCCATGCAGATGGGAGCTGAAAGTTCGACTGTTGAATCCCACACTAAGGCACTGTACGAGCACATCCACTCTTGAATGAATCGTGCCAACCCATATAGAACCAAGATGCTCTCCTCCAAAAAAAGGGAGCCAATCTGGTTGTCCCCTGCCATAAACTAACTATACAACAGAAGGAAGAAACTGTTGCAGAAAAGAGGAAAATCCCAGGATGCAAAAAACTCCCTTACCAGCCTCAGTAAGAAGCTGAGATCCCTCATGAAATCCTCCAAACAAGTTACGAAAATAAAATTGCTAAAGAATCCAAAGACAACCACAAGGCATTCTATAGTCATGTCAAGAATCTAAATGGCAATGCTCAGATCTGCTCTGAGCTACAACAGAATGGCATTAAATATACTGATCCCAAGGATATTGCCAATATCCTAGCAGATCGATTTGGTGCCAACTTCACCCCCCCATAACCCCCTAAAGGGCCCTTCTCAATACCAAAAGATTGCCAAATTCCAGTAATCACGGCCACACAGGTAGAAACCGCACTCTCCAAAGCTAAGAATACAGCATCCATGGGACCAGATGGCATCCCAGGCTGTGTACTACATGAACTACAAAATGAACTGGCACCTCACCCAAGTGCCATGTTTAATCATAGCCTCATCTCAGGCTTCGTGCCCACTGAGTGGCGCACAGCTACAGTTATCCCACTCCACACAGGGGGATCCACCTTGGATCCCAGGAACTACCGTCCCATCAGTCTGAAGAGCCTGATCTGAAAGGGCATGGAACGCATTATTATGGAACTTATAAACAAAGACATTGGCAACCTTCAAAACATTGGACCCCACCCAGTTGGAGTTTGTGAATGGCTGATCTTGTCTCCTGAACCTGACTGACTTCTTTGAATCAGTCTCCAGAGCTGTGGACGAGGGTAAAGAGGTCCACACAGCTTATCTGGACCTCGCCAAGACCTTTGACACCATACCCCACTCTGGAATCATAGATAAACTTACTAAGCTGGGCATAAATCCCTACTTCACTCAATGGGTTGCCATCTGGCTTACTGACAGAACCCAGACTGTAAAAGAAACCGACTCCAAATCCAGCTCCAGACAGGTGAGAAGTGGAGTACCTCAGGGTTCAGTCCTGGGGCCGCTCTTGTTTAGCATCTACTTCTCTGAAGTACAGGCCAACACTAAGGGACTCTGGCTAACAAAGTTCACAGATGATTGCAAACTGGGAACTATCACTGAATCCCCAAATGATGTGGATATTCTACAAAAGGGCCTTACAGAAACAGATGCTTGGTGCCAGAGCCATGGGTTCAAGCTTAATGCCAAGAAATGTATCATTATCCCCTTTGGGAAAAAACATGTACCCATGAATTATCACATAGGTGGCAGTACATTGAATACCGAAAGTGTGATGAGAGACTTCTGGACACAGGTGGACAGTGGTCTCACCCTCGATAACCACATTGCCACAACAGTCAGGAAATCCTTCTATATGTCACATCTCATCACCAAGGGCTTTTCATCCAGAAAAAGAGGTCTTTGTCCCAATGTACCCATCCCTCATTAGAACCATAATAGAGTACAATGCCCCATTTGGTATGTACCTCACAATAAATCTGTAACAGCTGGAAAGGCCACAGAAATACATCACTAAAAGAATCACAGGCCTAAAGCAGATGTCCTATGCTGACCGTCTAAAACAACTCCAGCTATACTCTGTGGCAAATAGTCTACTCAGAGGTGATCTCTGCTTAACATACAAGGCCATGTCTAACCCTGAGCTGTTGAACATGCACCACTTAAAGAAATCCCAATCCCTAAGAGCCACACGCTCCAGGGATTTAAACCTTGTCATCACAATGAACAAAACATGCTGGAGAGATAGGTTCCTGACCAAGAGACTCCCCATACTCTGTAATAGACTGCCCATACATGTCAAGCAGAGCACCTCCTTGGCCCTCTTCAAAAGAAACCTTGACAACTGGATGGGAGATAAAGTCACCTCGGGGATCACGTCAGTCACCCTGCTAGACAGGGGTCCAGGGAAGTAAATATTGTGGGAAGAAATATCCAGGGAATTGTTATGGCTAGGCTTGTATAGGGTCTAGGGCCGATAGCCTACTACCAACCTATGAACCTAATAGAAACATCTATGAAGATCCAGTGATTCTCCATTTCTAAAACAGCCATGTCTGTTGGTAAAGTCTTAAAACCGGTTAGTTTATCTTATAAAGTAAGCATAAAGTAAGTCTTTAGCACCTGTATGCACCAGAAAATTTGTTCGCTGATTATATCTCCAGGCTTCTACTGTTTGGGATGGTTTCCTTAAGTGAGTGCCTTACAACTTAGGGCAGCATGCAAATGGACAGGTTCTGTGGCACAGAATGACACCAACACTGTTAGGCCCAATACATACTGCGAATATGTACATTAATACTGAGTAATTTATATGCATTTGCATTCATATTTTCATAACTACTGAAATCAAAATATGACATCATGGTGGAAAAAAAGAAAATGTGTAGTTAGTAATGAGTATATGCAATATTTCCATATTCCCAGTAACACTCTCAAAGCAGCATACAAACTGCTGCATAATATCAGCTGAAACTTTATAATATTAGAAAAAAATGTACTGTTATTAGCACTGTTATTTGTAAGTTATGAAAGACACAATGTTGATTTGCAGCTACTATAAAAGAAAAAAAAATCCATTAAATATGACTGTAGTAATATAAAACGGTTGAAATCTTGCAGAACAAAAGTATTGCCGATACCATTTGGTTAGCTTGTACTATTACCAAAATATGGGAAGTCCGTTGCAAAAATTAAATTTTACAAGCAATACCACTTTTGGCATAAAACTGCTGTTAAGCATTTGAACACATTAAATATTACCAGTGTAACCCCAGCTATGTTGTACAGCGTAGCCTGAGAGGAGAGGATGGCTATGGCCTCACCATCCGGGGGGGAGGAGATTGTGGTGGCCTGACAGCTAATTTATGAAGGACATTGTCTGCTGGCTATCCAAGCTGATAATGGTAGCTCATCTTCATGCACAGAAACAGACTCTGGAACTTCCCACAGTGATGCAGGTACACACATCACCAGCAGGGGACAGGTTTGGGCCCAACATTGAAACAACCTCATTGCTCACATCTTAGATGATATGAATCTCCTTGGAAGTTGTCCACCATATACTTCCCTGCCCAGAGACAAGCAAGGCAGATCACTATAGGACCCTGGCCTTGGGGGTTTAAGACAAGACTGATGTGGGTAGGGGACAGAGGTTGCACCCTGAAGGCATAGGTTCATAGGTTAGTACTAGGCTAACTGCTCTTTTGGGCCATTTGAAGCTTAGCGAGTTACCCCATGTGAGAATCAAACCCTGCACCTTGTGTATTTAAGGTAAACACCTTAACCATTATGTCATACTCCCACCCTGTGGTGAGGAAGGACCAGGTATAAGCACACAGAACCCCTCATGGCTACCTGGATGAGGACCTCTTCTAGATGGCTTGACTCAAACTTTACTGGGTGCTTTCATAATACGAGAATGAACAGGCTGAGTCTTAAGATGTAGGGGTTGACAGTCAGCAGACATTGAGCAAAAATTGCCAAGAAAAAAATGATCATTGTTATGGTGACCATGCTTTGAAAGGCCAATAGATTAATTTTTACATAAATCTAGATACTGTTCAGAAGATGCTTCCGATTACTTAAGGTATGCTTTTATAACCTTATTTTGAAAACAGGCTATAAGATTTTTCTGGCTGCAGACAGGGGGGAGGGGGTAGTAACTTTTCAAATATGTGGAGAGAATGTGTTAATACCTTAAAAAGGTGGGTTAATGTAATTCCTGGCTCAAAGACAGTTTGCTGTTTACATAAGAAATGTTTTCTCATGAAATGACTGCTACCTTAACAAGCTAATTTTTCCCATCTCTTTAAAATAACCATCGTTGACCTACATGCTCTATACCATACTTTTTACTTCTTTTTCTCAAGTCCATGCATTGCAAGACTGTGCTTCTTTGAAATAACTATTTAGGATTTCTTGTCATCAACCTCCAGTACTGCGAGTCTGGATGAAAAGAGTAACTGTAATGGATCTCCTCAGAGGGGTAGTAAACAAAGTACATCTCACGCCATTTCTTTTGCATTATTCATTCTGGGGTCTATATCATAAGATCGAGAAATCGGATACGGTCGACACCATATAATCAACATTTTGAAACTTCAAATCTTTTAATGGAGATCTCCGTAGAGCGCGGAAAGGGAAGGTTTCCCTTTTCTGCACTGTAGTACGATCTCAAAGTTGGTATATTTAAGTACTGAGGGGTGTGGGGGGTGCAGGGATGCCCCCCTGCTTAGAGCATTTAAATGGTTTGTGTAGGTTGTGTTTGTATTACATTTTCGAAGCTTCAAAACTTTGATCATATGGTGTCAACCATATCAGACTCGAAGTTTTGAAACTTTGATCATGTAATATAGATCCTTCATTCTGTGCTGCTGTAACTCCTTTTAAGAAACAATTTTGTACAGGGAATCAAGTGTCAGTTGATTCTAAGTTCTATGAAGACTTGGCTGCCCAAACTTCGGCACTGCTCTGAGTCTATATCAGCCTACTACTGTCATCCCACTCAAGTTTTCTAGAATCACCCTCTCTGGTATAAATATAAATCTATAATGATTTCTGATATTATTCTAAACAGCTCAGTTCCAAGCATTTCAAGTAGTGTTCAGCTCTATCCCAGCTCTATTCCAGTCTAGTGTCACTAGCTCATCAAGAACATTTGTGAAGGGCAAGCCACATAGGTCCTTAATTTTGAATTATCTTCTGTTTCTCCTTTCTCCCTTTCCACTTTACAAAAAAATTTTCTAAGCTTGTTTCCTGCCTTTCCTGTAAATAGTCTAGTCCAGTTACAGATTTGCTGTATCCCGGACTGTAAGCTTATGAGCCCTCCAAGCCTTTGTGCTGGAGGGAAGCCTTCTAGCTCATCAGTGGGAGTGGTAAGCACTAGGTAGCCCTATCTACCACAAGAGTGGTTTCTGGCCCAAAAATTGTGGTTTATTGGCCGTTTGGGCAGTTTTTCCATCTCTTTCAACTTTCTGGTTTAAAAGCCCGTGTTTGCACTTGTTTTCCATCTTTCCTGTAACTAGTCTAGTCCAGATACAGATTTGCTGTATCCAGGAATGTTTGAAAGCTTATGATCCCACCCAAGCCTTTCTGTGTTGGAGTGAAGCATTCTAGCTTATCAGTCGGAGTGGTAAGCACTAGGTAGCCTATCGACCACAAGATCCAGGTAAAGATTCTTAGTTTTAGCACTTGAATTTGCTTATTCATGCTCAGCACTAGTTCAGAACTTGTTAGCACTAAATAAGCTACAAATTACTACAGCACTCAAGCTTCCTCTTTACCTAGAGGAAAACAGTTTTTGTACTTCCTTTCCTCACTTGCTTAGAGGAAAAACAGCTCTTATACTTGCTTTCTTCACTGGTCTAGAGGAAAGTAGTTTGTTATTCAGGCATGTCCAAGGGTCAGCTCCCAGTGTTCTCTGTCTATCAGATGAATCTGGGCATCTTGAGGCAATGTAGCAATTGTCTCATGTACACAGACAACCCTCTCCTCCTACCACCCAACACCACAACCTGTGAGAGATGCACTTATCTTGCCAAACTGGATGTAAAGTTCTCTCCAACCAAGACTGAACTTGACATTCAAGAGGAGAAGGTAAACACTTGTGTCACACCACACTCATCACATAGTCCCACTAAACCTACACCACCAAAATCCACACAGAAACATTCGCAGAGGCTCTCAATAATAATCTGCTCAAGCAAGAGAGATGTCCAAAGAAGAAAGGCAAGCAACCTCCACCCCCCCCAACACAACCCAAATGAGACACAGCCCACAGACTCAATGTGCCAATAAACCACAGCCCATAATGCAAAACAATGTACCAAACACACTAGTTATTGGTGACTCTATAGTCAGGCACACTGATGTCCCACTCACCAGGCTAAACAAGGAGAAGGTTACTGTCTGCTTCCTGTCGGGTGCCAGGATCCACCACATAATCCACACAATCAGGTCAATCCATAACGAGCACAAATATGACTCTGCCATTGTCCATGTTGGTGTGAAAGACCTGAGATGTACCTCCCTGGACTACATGAAAAGAGACATGGAAGAGCTCTCCAATCTTGTAGCCCAGGCAGGTATGACCCTAGCCCTGAGTAGCATCCGCCCAGAATGATGCTGCAGTACAAGGACAAAATGATTGACTTCAACAACTGGCTAAGCTTCTGGTGTCATTCTAAGGGGATCCAGTATCTGTCTGCCTGGGACGACATGGTCAACAGACCACGATGCTTTGCCAGAGATGGCCTGCACCCATCGCCCCTAAGATTGCGGATACTGGCTAAGGCTCTTGCCACCCCTATAGTGCCTTTTTTAGGTAAAGTTCAAATGACAAATTCACCACTGTAATAGGAACAGGCAAGCAAAAACAGAGGGTAATGCTACTCAATGCTAGAAGTCTAAATCTCAAAATGCACTCCCTCAAGGCACTCCATAAAATGGAGAACCTCGATATCTGTGCAGTGACTGAGACCTACTTCAAGGCTCTAGAGAGCACCCTTGCATTACCAGGCTATAACTCATACCACACTTTTCGGCCATCTAACCTGGACCAGAACACCAAAGGTGGAGGTATGTCCATATTCATTAAGGATATCCACACCTCCAGGCTAGTTGAACAACATAATGCATCCAAGGTTATCCAAGTGCAACTAACTCTGGACAAAACTGCAATCCAAATTTTAGCTTGCTACAGATCCTCCACCATACCCCAGGATTCCCACTCCTCTTTTCTTGATATACTGGAAAATATTACGGTTCAACCAAACACCCTAATAATGGCCGATTTCAACTACCCCACCATTAACTGGGAAAAAGTACAGTTGTGTACCTACCATAAATGTAGATGTTATGAGTGTATTCACTGTTGCAGTCATTACAATTGGGTTATCCTGCTGGCAGGCTACCCGCAGTCGGCCTGAATTCCAAAGTTCTGGTCCGGCGTCGGTTGTTGTCGTTTCCTCCCTGACGTCAGTGTGCCAGGGGTATAAAAGATGCAGCCGACGCCATTTTCTTCAGTTTTTCTTGCCCCAGATGTCAGGTGCCCCCAAAAGGGTAGGCTAATTTATGCCAATAAACATGCATGCAGTAAAGTAACCACATAGGTTGTGTAGAATAGAGAAGTACAGATAAGTCCCAGCAAAGGAAAGGGGGATGGTGGATGGGTAACCTGGACTGCAACAGTGAATACACTCGAACATCTACATTTATGGTAGGTACACAACTGTACTATGTTCATCGTGTTTCACTTTTGCAGTCATTACAATTGGGTTGAATCCCAAAGCTAAGATTTGGTGGCTGGGGCTAAATAGGATTAGGAGAGGCTATGAGGCCCTGCAGAACTGCAGTGGCAAAGCCTGCCCTGGATTTAGAGTAGAGAGGTAAGTGATAGTGCTTTGTAAAAGTGTGCACTGAACTCCAAGTTGCAGCCTCTAAGATGTCTTTGGTTGGTACTCTTCTGAGGAAGGCTGCTGAAGTGGCTGCTGCTCTGGTTGAATGTGGCCTAATGCCCTTAGGCACTGATTTGCCATGCTGTGAACAGCCGAAACGAATGCAGTGGCCTATCCATTTTGAAATAGTCTGCTTTGAGATAGCCTTTCCTTGTGATCCTGCAGCATATGCCACTAGAAGTTGTTCAGTCTTTCTGAAAGCTTTGGTTCTGTCCAAGTAGAAGCGTAGCTGCCTGTGAATGTCCAAAGAATGCAGAAGTCTCTCACCCTTATTCTGTGGGTTTGGATAAAAGGTAGTCAAATGAATTGTTTGATTCAGGGCCACACTGGACACTACGTTAGGCATAAATGTCGGATGTGTCCTCAGAGTTACAGGCAGTCATGGCTGTGGAACCTTTTATCATTTTCCATCCTGACAGGGTTTCTCTGAGACCCGTCTTGCAGAGGTTATTGCTAGGAGCAGTTTTTCCAAGACATAATTGAGGTCCCATGCAGGTATTGGTGCTCTCCTTAGAGGTCTTATGTTTTTGGCCCCTCTGAGGTACTGCCTTAGTAATGGATGAGAAAAAATAGGTGGTTCTGTATTGTAATGTGCTGAAATGGCAGAGGCATGAATCTTAATTGATGAAAAGGATAGGCCTTTGTCCAGCATCTCAGTTAAATATTGTAAAATCTGAGGAATATTTGGTACAATCATATCAATTCCTTGTGCCGATTTCCAAGCACAGAATCTCTTCCATTTTTCTGCATAAGATTTTCTGGTGCTAGGCCACCTGGCCTCCAAAATAACATCCATCACTGCTTTAGAGAGGGGCTTGTTTTGAATGGTTACATTATCTGCCATGCTGCCAGATTTAAGGTCCTGAGTTGGCTGTGCAGGATCTGACTGTTTTGTTGGGTCAGTAAGTGAGGAATTTGAGGTAATGTCCAGGCTGGGCATTGTGACAAGTTCTTCAGAACTAAGTACCAGTGCTGGTGGGGCCAGTCTAGGGCAATCAGTATCATTTTTGGCTTCTCTTGTCTGACCTTTAGGAGTACCTTGGGGAGGAGAGGCAGTGGAGGAAAGGCATATACTGTTAAGTTTTCCCAGCTGAAAGATAGAGCATCCACTTTCCATGCTTACTTGTGATAAGTCCTTGTGCAGAATCTCTGTAGTTGGCAGTTGTGAGGGGAGGCAAAGAGGTCTATGTCCGGGCATCCCCAGTTCCTTGTTATCATGCTGAAGACTTGTGCGTCCAATTTCCACTGTGGGGATCCATTAGGTTTCTGCTTAGTTGGTCTGCCAGAGTATTTAATCTTTCCTCACAGGAATTGTGCTTGCAGATGTACTTGGTAAGTCAATGCTGTGTCCCAAAAAGTCATGGCTAGTCTGCAGAGGGGGTAGGAATGTGTGCCTCCCTGCTTGTTTATGTACCACATGACTGTAGGATTGTCCATCTTTATCAGTAGTTATCCTGGATGAAGTAGATCCTTGAAGGCTGTCAGGGCATTTTGAACAGCCAGCATCTCTTTTTGATGGATATGTAGATGCTTTTGGCTTGCAGACCATGCGCCCTGAATACATCTTCCTGCCATATGGGCCCCCAGGCGTAATTTGATGCATCTGTTGTTAATGTCTGCCTGGCTGTGGGTAAAGTGAAAGGCTGTCCCTTGTTGTGGTGACAGGCCTTTGCCCACCAGCAAAACTCCTGTTGCAGGGAGGAAATGAGGGTAATTATTGTTTCCAGGCTGTGCAATGTTGAGTCCAAACACTTTTTAGATACCATTGTAGTTTCCTCATGTGCAGTTTTGCATATGGAATTAGCAGAATGCAGGATGCCATGAAGCCCAATGCCTGCAGAATTTTTCTTGCAGATAACTGTGTCTTTGTTGCCAACATTTTGAAATAAGTAGTCAGTTGTCTTTGTTTGTCTGGCATGAGATAAGCCATCTGGGCAGTTGTATTTAAGCTTGCACCCAGGAATATTATCTCTTGAGAGGGCACTAGTTTTGATTATTTTCATTTACTGTGTACCCTAGGCATGCTAATAATCACAAACGCCAGATGCTGTAGTAGAATGTCCTTATTCTCTGCTTGAATAAAGGCAGGCGTCCAAGTAAGGATATATTTGTATTCCTCTTTGTCTGCAAAATGCAATTACTGGTGCCAGGCATTTTGTGAAGACCCTGGGCGCAGTAGATAAGCCAAAGGGCAGTGCAGAGAATTGGTAGTGCATTGAGCCAGCTATAAATCTGAGGTATCTTCTGCATGATTGTCTGATTTGGACATGCAGGTATGCCTCTTTTTGGTCTAAAGTCACAAGCCAAGCCTTCTTGCCCAGCATGGGAAGAAGGTGCTGCAGAGTCAACATTATGAATTTTGGAATATCCAGAAATGTGTTTAGAATAGACAGGTCCAGTATTGGTCTCCAGGCTTTGTCCTTTCTGGGCACCAAGAACAGTCTTAGGTAAAATCCTAGACCCTGCTCTTGCTGAAGTACCCACTGAATGGCCCTCATGTCCATGAGGGATGAAACTTGTTTTTGTGCCTCTGCCCATTGGATTGTGTGGTAGGTTTGGCATACCGTTTGCCCTTGGCAGGGTGTGAAAAAGGAACCTGTAGCCTTGTGACACTATATTCACGACCCATTTGTCCTGGGTGATCTTGTGCCAATTTTGTGAAACAAAGTGCTAGCTTTCCCCCTAAAGGAGTTGCCAGAAGATAAGTGCTTGGTGCTGGCAGGGGAAAGTCACTGAGACTGTTTCCTGTATGGCTGTGATTTATGTTTCCTGTATGGCTGTGATTTATCTTCTCCACTTTTGGAGATAGAAGCACCCCATTGTTTAGACCTGTATGAGTCCTGGGGCTGGGATCTGCCTCTAGGGCATCTGTATCTGCCTCTTTGTAGCCTGTCTGACACTGGAAAGGACCAAATCTTTGTAGGCCAGTTCCTGCTAAATCTGGGAGGTTGTACCTGTAAGAAATCCTTGACTGTTTGCATAGATTTAGCTTTGTCCTCCATTTTCTTCAACACCTCTTCTGCTTTAACCCCAAACAAGGTATCATGCTGTAAGGGAGCATCTAATAATTTTGCTTTAACATGATCAGGCAGATTCTGTTCCTTTAACCAAGCATGCCTCCTAATGACAGAACCCGTAACAGCGACCTTGCAGGAGGCCTCCAGAGAATCAAAACCACATTGCAAAGTATGCTTTCCTACTTGTTCAGCTACATGCAATAAATCCTGAATTTCTTTGTTTTCTGCACATTCAGAATTTGTCAACATTTTCTGTTTAAGAAGTGACATAAGATATTGCTGATATTTAAGCATATGAAACTGACGATTTAAGGCCCTTACAGCCAAGGTAGCGGAAGTGTAAATCTTTTTCCCCATCTGTCCAGGGCCCTTGAATCCCTATCAGAGGGGATAGGGTTTTTTTTGCAGTGGATGCCTTGACCCGTTTGGGACCCTGAGAGATAGTTTCTGGGTCAGCAGCAGGGTTTTTATAAAGAAATTTATGTGAATCAGGAACCCTGTAGTATCTGTCTGGCTAAAGAGTCAGGAGTCAGACTAGACTCTATAAATACATCATCTACAATGTCTAAAACAGGAGGAATAGCAAGGGGTCTGTGCTGATGTAGTAAAAGAAAATCTCAGCCTTTTCTTAGATTCTGAGTAATCTTGGCTCTCCCAGTGGAAGTGTTCCCTCATAGTATGCAGGGTCTCCCCAAAAGAATAATCCTCAGGAGCAGAGGCTGAAGGGATAGATTCTTCTGCATCAGAATCCTCATAGGGAGGAAGAGAGTATCCCTGTTCAAAAGAGGAATCAGAGGAAATGGAAACCTGATCTGAAGATTCATATTCTGTCTCTTGCCTAGGCCTCTTATCAGGAGGGGGATGGGAACCCCTGATCAAAGTAATTAGGTCTTCAGCCATTTTAAGAATCTGTTTTTTAGGCATTGAGGCCTGTCCAGGGGAATGTTGTACTTGTTTCTTTGTCTTTAGAGGTGCTTTAGTCTTTGCTTTGAAGCAGAAGTCATTTTCACATATAACTGTGTAGGCCTGAAAACACCCTCAGAAGCCTATGCCTGCTCAGCGGCTCTGGACCCATCTGAGAGAATAGTTTCTGAGGGTCCAATACTTTGAGTTTCCAGCGGCCTAGTCGGCTCCACGTGGGAGTCGGAAGTGGCCTGTGGCTCTGAGGTAGCAGGTGTCAGGGGCTGGGAAAGCACCTCACTGAGAATCGGCGACTGGCCTAGCCGAAGCCTCGTCGTCGGTTTTGGACCTCGGATGCCTGTCCTTTTCTTTTTCTTTGCGCTTATAAATTCTGGTAGTCAGCTGTTCCGACGGCATTATATAATTAAATCTTCTGCCAAAATAATGAAATGCAAACTCATACCGACGCTTAATAGTGCATTGGTTAAATCTAGCACAAAACCGACAACTAGCAAAGTCATGGTCAGGGCTTAGGCAAGGAATACAGTAAGAATGAAAATCCTTATGAGGTATTTGCTTCCCACAAGAAATACAATTATTAACTTTTTCTGACATCGGTCTGGAGCAAGAAAAAGGTTTCCCCAACAGGGTACTTAGCTTTAATGATGACTTCGGATCTGAAATTCGAACTTGAAATCTCAGGAGTCGGCCAACCGGCACTTGCGAACTGCTTTTGCTTCGGGCACTGCACAGCAAGAAAGACTGAAGAAAATGGCGTCGGCTGCATCTTTTATACCCCTGGCGCACTTAAGTCAGGGAGGAGATGACAGCAACCGACGCCGGACCAGGACTTTGGAATTCAGGCCGACTGCGGGTAGCCTGCCAGCAGGATAACCCAACTGTAATGACTGCATCAGTGAAACACGATGAACATCTACTCATGTACCAACTCCTTCGCTCAACACTTTCTGGAATTCATAAATTCCAATGCCCTGGATGAACTTATGCACACCCCCACCAGGGGCAACAATATCCTAGACCTAGTCATTACCAACATGAGTGACCAGTGTTCCACACCTGAAGTGAACTCCTTGTTGGTGAGATCAGACCATAAGCTAATCACCCTAGATATCCGCATCCCGCTCCCACCTAACATTAAGGAAACCACGGTAAACAATTTCTCCAAAGCCAACTTCATGCTTCTTAAAACAGAAGTGGTGAACTTCATGACACCCATGCAGCTGGACAATACATTTAGGACTGCTGAATCCTACACAGATGCACTCTATAAGCACTTACACGAGTGCATGGATCGTGTTATCCCAAACAGAACCAGGACACTATCCTCCAAAAAAAGGAAGCCAATCTGGTGGTCCCTTGCCATAAATAAACGCTACAACAGAAGGAAGAAACTGTTGCAAAAGAGAGTAAAATCCCATGAGTGGAGGAGCTCCCTGGTCAGCTTCAGTAAGAAGCTGAGATCCTATATAAACCCTCCAAAGCTAGCTACAAAAACAAAATCACCACTGATTCTAAGGGCAACTGCAAAGCATTCTATAGCTTTGTCAAGAATCTCAATGGCAACACCCAGATCTGCTCTGAGTTACAGCACAACGGCATGAAAATTACAGAACCAGCTGATATTGCCAACATCCTGGCAGATAGGTTCAGTGCTAACTTCACCCCCTCTCACCTCCTAAAGGGCCCATATATATACAGGAAGAATGCAGAGTCTCTGTAATCACATCCATGCAGGTAAAAGCTGCACTCTCTATAACCAGAAACACAGCATCCGTGGGACCGGACAACATCCCAGGCTGTGTTTTACATGAACTTCAGAATGAAGTGGCTCCTCACCTAAGCACCATGTTCAATCATAGTCTCACGTCAGGCTCTGTGCCCACTGAATGGTGCACAACAGCAATTATCCCACTCCACAAAGGGGGAGCCACCACTGATCCTGGGAACTATCGCCCCATTAGCCTGACGAGCCTGGTCTGCAAGGCCATGGAATACATCATGGAACTGAAAGACATTGGTAACCTCCAAACTCTGGACCCCACCCAGTTCAGGTTTGTGAAAGGCAGATCATGCCTTCTGAACCTGATAAACTTCTTTGAGGCAGTCACCAAAGTCGTAGATGAGGGTAAGGTGGTTCACACAGCCAAGGCTTTCGACATCATCCCCCACTCTAGAATTATAGTTAAACTCACTAAACTAGGTATAAATCCCTATGTCACAAGATGGGTTGCCAACTGGCTCACTGACAAAACAGACAATGTAAAAGCTGCAGACTCCAAATCTGACTTCAAACTAGTGACAAGTGCAGTACTACAAGGTTCAGTCCTGGGACCTCTCCTGTTTGGCATCTACTTCTCTGAAGTACAGGCTAACACAGAAGGACTCTGGCAAATGATGTCGCAGATGACTGCAAACTAGGAGCCATAGAAGAGTCCCCAAATGATGTGGACATCCTACAGAAGGGCTTCACTGAGAAAGATGCCTGGTGTCAGAGGCATGACCTCAAGCTTAATGCCAGAAAGTGCATTGTCATCCCCTTTGGTAAAAACTCTGTACCCATGAACAACCACATAAACGGCAGTCTACTTAATGCCGAATGTGTGATAAGAGACCTTGGGACCCAGGTGGACAGCAGTCTCTCCTTTGATATCGCCACAGTAGTCAGGAAATCCTATGTGGCACACCTCATTACAAAAGGGTTCTCATCCAGGAAAAAAAAAGGTCATTGTTCCCCTCTACTCAGCACTCATTATACCCATTACAGAGTACAAAGCCTCTTTTGGAATGTACCTCACAAGACATCTGCAGCAGCTGGAAAGGCCATACCTCACAAAGAGGATTACTGGCCTCAGATACCCTACACGGAGTCTCAAAAAACTCTAGCTTTACTCTGTAGCATACTGCCTACTCCGAGGAGATCTCTGCCTAACATATAAAGCTTTGTTAAACCCAGAGCTGTTGGACATGCTACACCTAACGAAATCTTAATCCCTCAGAGCTACACACTCTAGGGACCTAAATCTTGTTACCACAATAAACAGGACATGCTGGAGGGATAGATTCCTGTCCCAGAGACTTCCTATTCCTTTCTGGAACAAGGTACCCATCTATGTCAAGCAAAGTTCCTCATTAGCACTCAAGAAAAATCTTGATAAGTGGATGGGAAATAGGAAATACACCCCGGGGATCACTTCTGTGGCTCTGCTCAACAGGGGTACAGGAAATTTACTTTCTTTGGTGGTGTAAGCTAGGGAACCTTGTTGGCTAGGCTTATTTAGGCCCTTGGACCAACAGCCTAGTACCTACCTATGAACCAATGAAAAGAGTGTTGTGTGAGGTGCTCAACATAACTGCAAATGTCTTGAGTATCACCATCTTCACACTGTTGGGGAGGTTACACAACTCATGCAATGAGCAGCTAATTCCAGCAATGTTCTTTCAAAAGCAATGGTGAGACTATTGCTGGAGGGTGGTGAGTACCTACAGATAAACAGACAAGCCCATTTAAGCTCCACTGGTTTGTCTTTCCAGAATCAGAAGCCACAATGAAATGCTCCATAAAACTAAGCAAAGGACAGAAATGACAAGAAGCCACAAAGAAATCACCACAGATGCAGAACCTGCAACAGGTCAGTCCCTACTACTTTTCCAGCTTTTTGTTATAAATGCAGATGTTAACTCCATACAGCTGGAGTACAACACAGGCTCCAGCAACATGTTTATTCCTTTATATTTTATTTGCTTTCACTGACCAGGACAGTTCTACTGGTACGATGAATTTTCACTACAGTTACAGGGAACTAATTTCAAACTACAATACAATATAGAAACGAAACAAACAAGCAACTGTAAATATTACAAGAGTTTATCAATTGGACATATAGCTAAATTGTGTGTGTGTGTGTGTGTGTGTGTGTGTGTGTGTGTGTGTGTGTGTGTGTGTGTGTGTGTTTTATGCTGGACTCACTGTCATGTGGAAATGTTGCACTTAAGCATTTATAACCTGATGAAGAAATTTATATTCATATGCTAAACTAATAGAATATCAGGCACAAAAAGTATCAGAAAGGAATACAGGGAGAAATGTGGAGAATAAAAATTACATTTGATAAGAAAAATAATGTTTGAGAAGAAACAGTAGAAGAAAACTAGGATAATGAGTCACATCTACTGTGATGATTCTAACACTGGGAAAACAGGTGAGGCAGTGTAAAAGCACCAGCACTGCATGCTGTCATCATACAGCTAGATTCTCACATCACTTTTACTGTTACGGCAGGCAGCACAGATGGCATTTGGGGCACAGGGTTAAGTCTGTCTGCTGTAGCTCTTGTGATACATTGTTTGATTACTTCAGCACTTATCTGTCTGCTGTGTGACCTTGAGCAAGTCATTTAACCAGACAGTGCTTGGGGGCAACTAGGAATTTGGCCTAGGCTTCTCAATTGCCTTCTGGACTGCATCTGGTAGCTACCTAAACCTGTAGAGATTGCTGTCAATATTCATACACTTCTGCCATCATTTTACTTTGCATATAGGACCTTCTCTTGGTAAAATGTTTATCCATCATGCAATTGTGGTGGGTGAACCAATGCCAGATTATCAAACAACAAAAGTACCATGACCACTACAAAGAACAAACATTCTTGTATAAAAAGGGCGCATTAGGTGGAAAGTTGGAAGGTATGCTACTGAGAAGAATGTGACACTTCCAACATCTACTGCAATTCAAGTGCCTCATACAAACCTGTTATGACATTTCACTGTGTGTTTTCAGAGTGATGGATGGGTAAACTACCAAGGTACAACTTCAACAGTCAGATGGATACTCTTCCACCACCACTTAGGCAGTGGTCAAAGGAAAACCACCTCATACATCAGAAACCTAGCAAGCACAAGAACCTCAAGCATGCCCTCAGTCACAACTGATATCACTGGCACCCATTTAGCTGAAATCTACTCAATCTTCTGCACTGGAGCAAAGCTTCCACACAACTCAGAGGGAGCTGTTCAACATGCACTATTTATCTCTTAAGATTACAAAGCATGAGAAGTTATATCCATGTCATTTAGCTGTCTTTTGGATGTACTGGTGATGCTGAAACAGGTGACAAGTAAAAGTATGCGACTCAAACTTCCAACCAAGTAGCTGTTTAATGGCAGAGGGAGAGAGTGTGGAATTCACCACTGCTGCAACAGAATGATTTTTTTATCATGCATTATCACATACATTTCTTTTAATGTTTCAATTGGCCCCTTAAAGAACTGTTGAAGTTTTGTCACTCTGTTCAGTTCGGCTAAGAACCAGATAAAATTGTTCTTGTTTCCGTTTTGCAAATCATTTTTTAGACATTACTGTTCGATTTAGATGCTTTGACAAAATCTATGCAATGTCCTGTAAGGCTCTGGGTTTATTCTTGCCTGTGGCCACTAAACAGATGAACAATGCAAGATATTCTAGTGACCATTACATTAAACTCCACAGTACCTTCAAAGTTAACATCTTCATGGTATAGGTCTATTCTCTCAACACAGATTGACCATTCTATATCACAGCAATGGCACTGACAGCACTTAAACCACATTCTGATATCTTCTGAATAAGCTGTCCACCTATGGCCAGCCCGCAGACATCTTCTCAAAACGTTATAAAGTCCCCTTTCAATTAAAAGCTGCTTGTTTGTATGTTCAGAAGGGTCAAAATTGCTTAAAGTAATGACAGCATGGCAATACAAGCTCAGTTTCTTATTAAAAAAAAAAAAAAAAAAAACTGAGTGACGCATGTTTACAAAGTAAACACTCTGAAATACAATTTTGGTAACTCAAAGATAATTCCTTCAGTCACAGACATGATTTTTAATTAGTGCTTCTAAACATCTCCATTACTAGGAAAAGCTACGTCTGCTTCTTTGAACAATATATAAACATGGCTTGTACAGCACTTGGTTCTCCAGTTCAGTTCTCAGATGGGTTACCTTCTGTATGGAGTATGCATGCTGTCCCTGGTCCTATTATAACGGTGGACACTGGGTGCTCTGGTTCTGTCCTATTTACCAAAGATATACTGTAGGTGAGGTGACAATTCTCCAAGCTGATTGTAGGGTATGTGGGTGGGTGTACCCAACAATACACTGTTGTCCTCCCTAAGATTAGTTTCTCTGCCTTGTGGTCACTGACTGCAGAAACACATTCCTTATGATCCAAATTAGATAAAGTGCGTAATCAGGGAACAAACAAATGAATTAAGTCAATACCCAAAACTCATGTTATACAAGTTTTTCAACAGCACACCATTAACTGTTGAAAAAAGTGCCTTTCTAGTAAAATATCTGTAAGCAGACTGTATGTTATGCACATTGGTCTCAGTATATACTAATCAGCAACACCAGACCATGTAAGTTATTTAAATATCTTAAAACAACTGCTTTGTATGTCTGATTGACTTCACAAACACACTTCAAGCAAATTATTAAACTGACTCTTGTTAAACAAAGTATTTACGAACTTTACTGTATTTCAAATAGTACTCAACACCAGTTTCCATTTTTTCAACAGTCCAAGTCTTCTCTCATTTGCTATACAGTTTAGTTTAATTTTTCTTTCTTCCTCTAATTCTGCAGTTCAAGACTTCAAAAATTGCACTTGAAGCTATTTCTTGTTGTTCAAGCAACAGGCTACAATGCACTCAGCCTATAGGGACAAAAGGTGATGCCTCACAACAGCAACCCAAAAATACTTATGCATATCTAATGCAACCTTTTTGTCTTATGAATGTAAAATAAAAAGAAAAGTCCTTACCGAAAAAATCCCTTGCACCCTTCACATGTCATGGCATTGAAATGGAATCCTGTGGCTTTGTCTCCACAAACTCCACAGATGCGAGGCACATTCCTGTCAAAGTCAGCTTCAGCACTTGGAATAGTTGTGCTAACAATATCTGCTTCCATGGCTACAAAACCATAGTAAAAAAGACTAAGTACAGGTCACAGCAGTATGTCAGATGGGAATTCAGTAATGTACTTACAAAAACAGTGATTATACAGTCCTAATCATCTTATATTTATTAACCCTTCATACACATACATTTCAAATCTGGTTGTTGACCAAGAACATGTTGCAGCCTTTACTTGGGAAACTGAAGAGTTGTGCAGCGGGGATGGCATATCTGTACTTTGGGGATCAGAAAATACAGAAAGAGTACAGGAAAAAAAAAAAAAATCACACTAAACCGTAACTGTGAAAGGCGTAAAATTATTTAATATCACAGCGTAACAATAAAAACAAGAAAGAGGAACTCTTTTGGCAATTGGCATTTAATGCGATAGAATATCCAGGCTTAAATGAGCACTGTTCTATAATGAGAAGTTATGTACTTACCATAACGTTCCATGTTAG
The DNA here is from genome assembly GCF_019279795.1 of Protopterus annectens. Taxonomy (NCBI): domain Eukaryota; kingdom Metazoa; phylum Chordata; order Ceratodontiformes; family Protopteridae; genus Protopterus; species Protopterus annectens. The sequence goes on from NC_056743.1 coordinate 1,062,729,661, forward strand.
TTGTCTTCTTCTCGCCTTCTTTCTTGCTGGATGGGTTCGGAGCCAAACCTCGGCTCCGACTCGGCCTATTACTAAAGCTCGAGAGCTATTTGTACCAGCTCGAGACTATCCTATGTCCCACAATGCTAGGCGTGATATACCCAGATCTCGTTTGATAGCTAACACTATGGACATACATGTCCCCACCATGACTGAGAATATATATATATATACACATATATATTACACACACACACACACCTCTATAAATCTAGGTATACAAAACTCTTATAAGAGCTACCAAGAAAAAGAAAGAGGTAGCTAAGGAGATAACTCTTATGATAACACATCTGAGAAGATACTCTCCATCTTGCCAGGCTAGGGGGATGGAGGGTGGGTCGCAAGAAAGAAGGTGAGAAGACAATTAACATGGAACATTATGGTAAGTACATAACTTCTCCATGTTAAGTTGTCAATCTCGCCTTCATTCTTGCTGGATGGGACAGTGTCCCTAGCACCTTAGTCCTGGGTGGCTCAATGGAACAAACTCTTGAGTACAGTGGAATCAAAATCAGCCCTACTTCTAGAGGTCATGTCCAGCTTGTAATGAGAAATGAAGGTATGAGGAGAGGCCCATGTGGCCACTGCACAAATGGATTCCATTGGCAATCTTGCCTGAAAGGCTACTGAAGAAGCTAATGCTCTGGTTGAATGAGCTCTGGGCTTAATAGGGAGCTCCTTATGCCTCAGTTGGTAAATAAACATGATGACAGAGGTCAACCACCTGGACAAGGTTACTCTGGAAACTGACAGGCCTTGTTTCCCTTCTGCGTAAGAGAGGAAGAGCTGTTCTGATTTCCTCGTCTGCTTGGTTCTATCCAGGTAGAAGCGTAATTCTTCCGTTCAGACCTATTGGTATAAAATGGGAAGAAAACAGGAAGATTGATGGTCTGATTCAGACTTTTTTCAGAGAGTACTTTGGGTAAAAAGGACGGATTAGTCCTAAGTGACACTCTATCTTTGTGAAAAACAAAGTAAGGAGGGCGAACACAAAGGGCTTGAAGTTCTGATACCCTTCTCGCTGAAGTGATGGCTACTAAAAACAGAGTTTTCCAAGAGAGCAACTTTAATGAACAGGAAGCCACAGGTTCAAAGGGAGGGAGAATTAAAGACAGCACCAAATTTAGGTCCCATGGTGGGGGAGGATCTTTTACCGGGGGCCTAAGTAAGAGGGTTCCTTTTAGAAAGGCTTTACAAAGTTTGTGTGACATAATGCTGGTCTCTGACAATCCAACATGAAAATTCACAATGACTGCCAACTGAACTCTGATGGTGGCTGAAGAAGATCCCATTTGAAAAAGTTCTGCCAAAAACTCTAAGATTGTATGGACAGGGGCTGTAAAAGGGTCAACTTGTTTCTCTCCCCTGCCCAAACAGAGAAACGCTTCCATTTGCTAGCATAAGTCTTTCTGGTAGTAGACTTGTGCGAAGTGAGGATGATGTCACGAACTGAATGAGAGATTGAGGGAAGCCTGGCTAGGGTTGGAAGTGGAGCAACCAAGCTGTGAGGTTGAGAGATTGACTCAGCCCGCCCGACTGATGTGTCAGAAGATCTGGCGTTGGGTCCAGATGCCAGGGTTGATCTAGTAGATGACGTTGCAGGAACGGGAACCAAATTTGTCGAGGCCAGTAAGGGGCAACAAGGATCATTCTGGATCTCAAAACAATTGCTTTCTGGATTAGCTGAGTAATTAAGGGAAAGGGGGGAAAGGCATACAGAAGACCCCGGGGCCAATTGTGGACTCGAGCATCTCTGGGGGGAAGACCTGGGAGAGGGACAGGATGAAGAAGTCTGGGCACTTGCTGTTTTGAGGGGTTGCAAAAAGATCGCAGCAAGGCTGACCCCACCTCCTGAAGATATTTTCCGCTACTAGCTGGTTGAGAGACCATTCGTGGGGCATGAGAATGGCTCTGCTCAGCCTGTCCGCTATGACGTTGGACTTCCCGGGGATATGCGTTGCTACCAGAAACCATTGAGAAGAGATCGCCCACTGCCACAGTCTGAGTGCTTCTCAACATAGGGGGTAGGAACTGGTTCCGCCCTGCTTGTTGATGTACCACACTACAGACATATTGTCTGTCTGAATTGCAATAGTCCCAGTAGGTAGAGAGTCTTGAAGGGCATGCAACGCTAAAAGCACCGCTCTCATTTCCAAGACATTTATGTGCAGGTGGCTTTCGAAAGGCTGACATGTGCCCTGGACTGTCCTGCCCTGAAAATGCCCCCCCCACCCCCAATCAGGGAGGCATCCGTTGTCACAGTAGCCACAGGAGGAGGAAGGACAAAGGGTCTGCCCTGAAGAACCCGAGGGGAGACCATCCACCACGAAAGGTGTCTTTTGCATGACTGAGTGATTAGAATGCTGTGTGACATTGGAAGCTGTTGAAAGGACCACTGGGAAAACAGCATCCATTGCAGGATCTGCATGTGAAAGCGAGCTAGGGGAAGTAATGTGATAGCTGCTGCCATGAGACCTAGGGTTTTTAGTACGAATCTGGCCTGGACTCTGCTCTCTTGTAGTAGAATTTGAACATGACCTCGAATGTCTGAAATCCTTTGTACAGGCAGTTTTGCTGACAGTTCCACAGTGTTTAAAATGGCGCCTATGAAGGTAATAGACTGACAAGGCAGACATTTTGGAGTTTATAGAGATACCTAGCTCGTTGCAAATTTGGAGGGTATAATGAAGTAGCTGACACTTGGTGGTGGCAGTAAGGAGCCAGTCGTCTAAGTATGGAAACACCTGGAATCCTTTTCATCTCAGGTGAGCCGCAACCACTGCCATGCATTTGGTAAACACCCTGGGGGCTGTGGTGAGGCCAAATGGCAGGGTTCTGAATTGGTAGTGACCGTCTCCCAGCCGGAAGCGGAGAAACCTCCTGGACTGCCTGTTCATTTTGATATGATAGTATGCATCCTGAAGGTCTATAGAGCACATCCAATTGTCCTGACCCAGGAAGGGTAGAATGGACTGAAGCGTGACCATCCGGAATTTCGTTCTTTGAACAAACTTGTTCAGTTTGCTGAGATCCAAAATAGGTCTCCAGTCCCATGTCTTTTTTGGTACCAAAAATAACTTGGGAGTAGACTCCGGATCCTTGCTGGTCTGCTGGAACTGGCTGGATGGCTCTTTTTTGTAGCAGCTTTGAAATTTCTAGTGCTGCTTGATCCCTCAGACCGGGTGGAACGTCTGGAATGGGCCCTTTTGGTGGTTGTGGGGTATGAATAAAGGGAATTTTCTAACCCTTGGATATGATCGAAATGTCTTGCGTGAGGGAATGCCAGGCTTCTGGGTACAGTGATAGTCTTCCCCCGACTGCCTCCGAAGGTGGACAGTTGGGCAGCTCCTCAGGGGTGCTGGAAGGGTTTGTCAGAGAAGGATTCTCTGCTACCCTGATTCTGTGGACCCCCCCTGCCCCTCGGGTGGCGTCTATTATTGTTCCCTCCTCTGCCGCTAGAGGGAAGCTCACCACGTGCGTCAGGCAGTACTCCCTGAGGTTTGCGGAACCACTTTTTTCCACCTTTCTGACCCTTAGGGTATGGTCTAGAAGGGGTAGAAAAACGGACTCCTACGGCAGAGAAAGTCTTGCCTTCCTGCTCGCACCTGGTCAATGTATCTTTCACTTGAGGTCTAAACAAGGCAGAACCATCAAAGGGGGTGTTAGTGAAGGATGCCTTGAAGGGGTCAGCAAAGTTGCAAAGCCGCATCCAGGTGCGTCTCCTTAAAGTGACGCCCGTGCCTGCAGCCCTACTCGCTCCATCGGCTGCATAGGAAATGAGCAGCATGGAGGAGTTAGTTTACAATAGAGTTTAGGGTCCCCAGCTGGGAGTTGATCTTTTCCTGAGACCCCGCAGCTGATGGGTCCTGTAAGGTATCACCCAGTTCCTTGAGAAGGTCTCTCTGGAGACGGGTGAAATGGCACAAATAATTCAGCGAACGCATAGCAAAGGTCGCTGAGGAAAACATCCGCTTGCCATATCTGTCCATAGTCCTAGATTCCTTATTAGGAGGATGGACAGGTACTGAAGGGTCAGCCAACTCCATTTTAGTGGCCGCCGCCACCACCATGGCATCAACAGGGATGCCCTTAGTTAGAAACTGCTTGTCAGAAGGGGCTGTAATAAATTTTGTAGGCCTCCAGGAGTTGGTTCCATAGTATCCGTAGCCGTCCACGCCTTTCGAGCCACCACATCCATGAGCGGGTCGAAAGGCGGAGACACCCAGGAGGTGGAAGGGTGAGAACCGAACGCATCCAGGTACACCGACTCATCCTCAGAAGGGTTAAGGGCAGACCAGTTTCCCCTCTGCTTAAGAATCTCCAGGATGTCAGAAAATGAGACATCCTCAGAGGGGGACCTTGGGGACCCTTCTGAGTCATCCAAGTCAGTGTCCGATGTGACTGACTCAGGGGAGTCTATATGCTTCCTCTTGCATTTTCTCTTTCGAGGGGGCTCCCCTGAAGGATCAGGGGAGTCCTCAGAAGAGGAGGATACGCCCAATGGGGCTACCTGTAGCATTGGTTCTCCACGCTCGGGATCGAGAGAGCGGGTAGAGACTGAAGCAGGCACCATAGAGGGAGGAGCCGAAGGAGCCGACCGTGGAGCAGGCACAGGGGCCAGCACACTCCTCATGACCTCAAAGGCACCCCTATCAGGCAGGGAAGGCGGTCCCCGCTCCGAAGAGACAAGGACTCCTCCCGGCACCAAGAGGGATGGCTCAGAGGATGATGTCGGGGCCGAACTCACCTGCGCCGACACTCTGAGAGGGAGAACGGGGTCGGACAAGGGTCCAATGCCACTCGCCCCCTCGGAGCAGATGAGAGAGTCCTGGCACCCAGATCCCTCCAAAGATGGAACCAACAAAGAGATTGGAGCCAAAAGGGGTGGTATCGGCTCCGACATTCCGACAGTCTCGACCCCTACGATCTATGACTCCGAACTCACAGGAAGAGTCGGAGGAGGAATCGAAGAGGAAGTAGTTAAAGCCACTGCCTGATGAGGAGGGCTATGCAACATTTGGGCCAGTGCCTGCGACTTAAGTAGTCTGCTAACCACCCTCTCGAGGTCATGGTCCGACAGCCTGGAAGACCAAGAGGAGTGGGACCTGTGACTCTGCTCCAATAACAATGGAGACTTCACAGCCAAGTGGACCGATTCCAGGGAAGGAGACCTGGAACGCTTCTTGCTCGAAGACGGCTCCGACAGCAGAGTCAGAACTGACTGAGGCCTAGAATCATCGGCTCCGGCCGGAACCGATGCAGTGGTAGTAGTAGCACCGCTCAGCGATGGCTCCAAACATGGAGCCGACGGTTTTTCGGGCTTAGAAGGTTTACCTGACGAAGGCTTAGCCGGGGAACCTTCAGGCTTTAACAAGCCTCTCAAAATAAGTTTATTCCTGCATTCCTGCAGGACTCTTGGACTAAACACATGGCAGACAGAACAAGAGTCCCGCAGATGCAGAGGGCCCAAGCAATATACACAAGAAGTGTGACCGTCTGTCAGAGACATCTTCTGACAGCATGAGTCACACTTCTTGAAGCCCAAGACCTTAGTGTCTTTAGACATCCAGAAAAAGGGATGACTGTCTAGTCACAGTCAGTCAAACACACACACACACACACACACACACACACACACACACACACAAAAAAAAGATGCAACAGACTAGGAAAAAATATATCAAAACCCCACACTTTTAAATACAATCTAAGAAGGCACAAAAATAAGAATGGAAGGGGATTGGCCAAGGGCCTAACTATTAGGTGAGGGGAAAAAAACAGTGTCAAAAAACTACCTAAGAGGGAATCCTAAACAGGGATCTAAGGGTAGCAACTAAAAAAACACTATTTTAACCCCAAAAAGCAGACTAAAAACCAAGAAAAATATTAATACAACCTGAGCCGGCAAAAAGACGCAACCTCGTAGCTGAAGCGGAAAATGAGATCTGGGTATATCACGCCTAGCATTATGGGACATAGGATAGCTTCGAGCCGGTAAAAATAGCTCTCGAGCTTTAGTAATAGGCAGAGTCAGAGCCGAGGTTTGGCTCCGAACCCATCCAGCAAGAATGAAGGCGAGACTGACAACTTAACATCTAGTGTTCTAAAGTTAAAAGCTTTAATGAGATAAAATTAATAATTTTGAAAAGAACCTTTTGAACTGAACTGTACTCTTGTTTATTGTGTTTTGATAGTAGACTTAGGTTCACAATGGATTATGTATGTAGGAAACTGGGCAAAATTAGAGGCTTGGTAGTTATGCATTAGGACTGATTAATATTCTGGGATGGTTTAATAAGTTGCATTTGATTGGTTGCTGTTTTAAATTATGCATTTTAAATGAAATATTTAAATGGTTTAACTGAGTGATTTAATTTGCCTGATGAAGTCTTGTATTCTACAAGACGAAACCGCTTACAGTGTTTTTTATTGTTACGCTGTGATATTAAATACTTCTTTCATGCCTTTCACAGTTGCCATTTAGCATGATTTTTCCTGCACTCTTGTTTCTTTACAGCAGTTTGTGTCATTTTGGTTCTTGATCAGAAAATACAGTCTTATAAGAACTTACCAGAGCAGTAGATGTCTGACTAAATCACTGTGCAGCATTGCTCACAGAGGGGAAGTATCCACCAAGGATACCATTCATCCAGCCAGTATACCAAAGCTTGCGTATGTCTGACTTATGACCCATGAACAAGAGCACGTTATTAATGAAAGGACAGAAGGACACTCAGTTCTTCAGAGCGTTCTTGCATCAGGAAAAGAAAACTGAGGCCAAGTAAAAAGTGTAGGGGGGAAATGTAGTCTGATCTTGGCCAAAGAAAAGAAAATAAAAAGGAAAAAGAATTAAGGATGTAGGGTTCACATACTGCAACAGTGATCTACTCAGACATCTGCAGTTATGGCAAGTTCTAACAACTGTGCTATATCCATTATTTGATCACTGTTGCAGTACTGCTCACAGATGGGAATTTGTGAAGCTTTGACAATGACTAGGGTGATGAGTAAGGAACAGAACTAGACTCTAGCATGCCCTACAGAATTGATCTGGCAAAACCAATTTTGGCCACAGAAAATACATCTAGTTTGTACTAGTTCGTGCTTGGTAAAGTTCTGAATGGAAGACCACATGGCTACTTCGAAAATAGTTCTCAAGTCCAGGCCCTTGAAAAGGACATCTGAACAGGTAAAAGCTCAAGCAAAATGAGCTTTGACCTGGTCTTGCAGGACATTGCCATGAAACAAAGATATAGCTGGAGACAATTTGCTTTGATACATGAAACCCCATAATTTTACCTTTAGAGAAAATCTGACCAGTTGTTTCCTGAAGAGCTTAGTTGTTTCCCAGTAGAATCTTAGTCACCTCTGAATATCAAGTGAATGAAGAATTCTTTCTAACCTATTTTGGTTTAGGAAAAATATTAAGTGGATGGACTGATTTAAGGACAATTCATTTACAGTCTTAGCCAGAAAAGAAGGATTAGTCCTAACAGAAGCCCTGTATTTATGAAAATAAGCATCGAAGGTCAGCACATAATGTCTTGCAACTCTGATACCTTTTAGCAAAAGTCAAAGCCACTAACAAAACAGTCTTCCAAGCACAGGATTTAAAAGAAGTAGATGTGGAAGGTCTCAAGGGAGAAATAGTTAACTTCTGCAATACATAATTCAGGTCCCAGTCAGAGGCATAGCTTTTCAAAGACTTGATATGAATGACACCTTTCAAAAATTCCCCGACCTTTGGATGTTAAGAAATAGATTGATCCATATGCAAAGGGACACAGATGGCTCGAAAATGGTCTTTAACAGAAGATTATGCCAGGCCAGAGTTGAGCAACTGATTAAGTATTTGAGAATAATGGGGACACCCAGTTGATAAAGCCACTTACCTTTCTTTTAGCACCAAAGTGAAAATCTCTCCCATTTGGGAACATTAGATCTTCTTATAGTAGGTTTTCTTTCCTCCCGTAATACCCGTTGTATGTCCTCAGAAAAAAAAAATATCATCCAAACTGTCAAGTTGAGTGTTTGGAAGTTAGGATGAATTACAAATGAAAAGGAAAGGACAGCCAATGTTGTCTAGGCCAAATGATGGGGTGGGGGTCACAAGCAGCATTTGGGGGTTGCACTTACTGACTTTTCACAAGGACTGCTGGAATTAGTGGGAAAGGGAGGGAAGGTATAAAGGAATTTCTCTTTCCAAGAGATTGAGAAGATATCATTTTTTCCAGGCTTCTGTCCATGGGAATCTTTAAGCAGAACATTCTGGGTTGCCATTTCAGTGTAAAAATAAACTGATCTAGTTGGAGAACTCCCAACTGAAGGAAAATCTACAGAAGTACCTCTCTGGTTAGCATACATTTATAAGGCTCTGCGCCTTGGATCTGAAAAAGAAAAGCTTAAGGCTGCTAAAAAGCCTTGTACTTTATTTTACTTTACTTAGTTTAAAATTGCTATACTGTGGTGGTGGTGCTGCGGTAGAGTTGTCGTCTCACAGTAAGATGTTGTCCTGTTCGATTCTCAGCTAGAGCGTCTTCTGTGTAGAACATGCGTGAATGGGCGTACCTTCGTTGAATGTTGTGCATCAGGGCCGGCAATTCGGCATGTAAAAATCTACTGCCAATCATTAGCAGACTGGAGTTCCGCTGTGGCAACCCCTAACCAGGAAAAGCCGAAAGACACAACAACTTAGTTAGTTTAAAATTGCTAGCTGAATAATAAGTTGATTAGCTCTTTCGTCTGTTAGTTAAAAATTATGAGATTTCTTCAGAGAGTTTTAAAATCATGTGACTGATGCTTTTATTCTAAAAGATAATCAGCTGAAAGATAATCAGCTGATCAAGTTCAAATCTATTTGGAGCCAATTTTTTAAAGGGCCAGTACCATTCAGGCACTCCATCTATTATATGCCCTTGACTTCTAGTATACTATTAATGGAGATGTACTCATTTAACCCTGGTGGCATAGATGCATCCAATAACAGTTGCCACCATAGTTCTCTAGTTTTTAACAATATAGTCCATGAGCCACCTCTTGGATCAGTATTTACTTTTTCAAGCACAGAAAAATGAAAATGATGGTCACTGCCTCTTTCAAGATGACGATATAATGCATTGATGGCCTTTTTCCCTAGTAATGTCATGTGCATGTTCATATATTCAATGTGCCAGACTTTCCCAGTGTGTGTGTGTGTGTGTGTGTGTGTGTGTGTGTGTGTGTGTGTGTGTGTGTGTGTGTGTGTGTGTAAATCAAACCTCAAAGAGTGGGAGTGTCAGCTGTTTGAAGCAGAGACACAAAGCACTGGTTTCACAGAGGTGCTGGTGAACTTGGCTTGGACATTCGGCTTAGGTCTCAACTCTAACTCTGCCAGTGGGGAGTGATACTGGGGACCTAGAGGGAGACAGAAATCCAGACCCTGGACTGAGTGTTCCCTGTGTGCTCTTAAGGAAACTTGTGCTTGATTGATGCAGAGAGCTGCATCTGGAACTACTAAGTATCCATTTTTGTTCCAAGTAAATGTTCCTCTCCAGTGCCAGTGGTGAGGATTCAAGGCTACTTGATTAGTGGGCCCAAAGTGGGGACATCACAGATGGAATCAGGTCAATTGTTAAAACCACGAACCTCAGAGCTTACAAATCTCTCTTGCAGAAGCCTTTCCTAGGATCAGAACAGACTGGAACTGTGTGGTCAAGCAATCTTTTTGGGAGGAAGGAATGCCATCATACAAAATGTATTGAGCTGGTATCCTAGGAAAACTAGATTCTGCAGTGTGTGTTTCTTCAGGTTTAGGGTGAAACCCAGGCAGAAAACATGATCCATACTATAATACAGATACTGCACATTTTTCTATTTCTTCAAGAAGCTTAGAATGGAAAATCTAAATAAAGGTAGCTAGGTATACCTTGGTGACTGGAGAATGCTATCACAGGGGCTAAACATTTTGTGAATACCCCTGGAGCTGTAAAAGTCCAAAGAATGAAAACAAAAAAAAAATGAAAATAAAATCCCAGAGCTCAGAATCTTAAGAACCTTCTGTGATCTGGGTGAAAAAGGAATGCAATGATAGGCATCCTTTAGATCCATAGTTACCAGAAAGGTCTGTAGGAGAATCATAGGAAGAACACTTTTAGAGAGAACACATCTTGAATTTTTTTGCACATCCAAGATGGCTGCACACTGATCAACATCTTAACTTCAGCTGTCCCAGTGTGAAAAACTGAGAAACAGCCAGCGATATTCTCAGCTTGAGTAAATTTCAGTTACTGGCTAGTAAGTACAATGCCTAGATGCCAGCAAAGAAGAAACCAAGAGCTTGAAAGAAAATCCACTAGAAAAGGTGAGAAGAAAAAACACTGACTGGGAAGAATCCTGAGCTGTTCAGCAAAAAGCAGTTCAAGATACAGCTTCTGCTACTACAGAGGGGAAGATGAGTCAGATGTGCTCAGTGGTGATTAAAATAAGCAAACCATTGGATCAGATCAACTCAAATAACAAAAGACTGGAAAAAATGGAAGAAGTTTTAAGTAGATATTCAGAGGAGTTGATAAAATTTCAAAATCAGGGATTAAAATGAAGAAAAGACTGGCTGGGTATGATGCTGCTCAAGTAGACGTTTCAAAAAATGGTAGAATTAGAGGAGAGGATTAGAGCATGTAGGGAAAAGCTAGGATTTTTTGTTATGCCCCAAGAAACTAGAAAGAACAGACTATTAAGTTTATGAATGTACAAATAAGCAACTGGACTGGTATTCCACAGCACAGAATATTAAATGAAAGAGCACACCATGTGTATTCTGCAAATCTGACCATGAGAAAGTAGCCAAGACCTTTATTAGCAAAAATGCAAATCTACCAGTAGAAAGAACTGATCCTGACAAAACTGTGCCAAAGGGCAAAGTAATAAAATTTGGAGACAGTAATGTGTTTATGCAAAATGGTCATTCCCTGTACACTACGTAAAAGAGAAACAAACATTTATTTTCAGGAAATGTCAAGAGGCAGGTGTGAGATTCGAGCTGCCTTCTCAATATTTTTTCCTAAAGGAGCAAAGTCATTTTTTGATGCAGAACAGGATAAAGAGGAAATGAAAATGTTTGTCCTAACAAAAAGTGAGCCACTGAGCAGAAGGGGACTTGGCTTCTGAATCTTCTGTTAATAAAGCACATGGGAGACTTTGCCACTGAAACCTTCTGCACTGTTCCAAGGGAAAATGCTTGAGGGACACAGAAAAGCACAGGAGTTGATCAGAAGAATCAGAAGTACCTTGGAACTGAACCAGAATCTGGAGATGGAGGTGATCAACACCACCAGCAAGATGGAATTGGTGAATAAATGTTAGACTGCAAAGCCTCAATTGCTTTTGTTAAATATGACTGACTGTACAAGAATAAATGGAAATGCGGCAGTAAAATATTTTTAGTTCTTTTATGTGATAAAGTTACTAAAGCAAACAGATGCACTTTTTTCATCTTCTCGTTCTTTCTTGTTATTAGGTATTAAGAAAGATAGTCATTACAGCAGAAAAACTGAAGAAAAGCTAGACAAAAAAGTTTAAAGGTAATATGTTATAATCTTTGGTTGTTGAAGTGAGGGATGGGGTATGAAAGTACACAAGCGATAGCATGCAATCACTTCTGAAAGCATGCAAGTTTTCATATCTGGGGAGGGAAAATAAATATAAAAAAGAACAGACACCAATTAGTGTAAGCTGCAGCACAGGCAATGATGTGCATCTTAGCTTAGGTTAATTGTGGCCTGTGTTAGCAGCTATTTGGCACAAATGTTCCTATCCCATTTTCTTAGTTATACTAATCTGCTCACCCAGTATTCCTGACATAGTACTCTGTAGGGAATTTCTGAAGTCTGCTAACTCAGTGGACTCAAACCTTTTTTGCAATAAGGACTGGTTTTACTCAAGACAATTTTCCATGACCAGCCATTGCGCACACATAAATATAAAGGATAATAAAGTGCATAATAAATACAACTCACCATAATACTGCATCAATGGGAGCCCTGAGTTTGTTTTCCTGCAAAGAAACTGTCCCATCTAGGGGTGATGGGAGACAATGACAACCAAAGTGTTCCTTATGTACAGTCTACTCCATAATTTTGTTTTCGCTAATGTCATTGCAGAAAACCCTGCTTTACAAAAATATGATGTTGGAAATGGAAGCAGGGCTTTCAGTACTTGTTGAAGCAACTTTCTAAGTTTATAAGAGCAATATTTAAAATCGGTCCACATTTGTGACTCTGTCCAGATCTACTGTGCGAGAGGTTGAGAGGTATGATCGAGAGGTATGTAAAGCTATTAATTGATGCTGCTGCTGCCAGAGATTGCTCTCATACTTCACTCTCTCTGCCTCATGCACTCTCTCTCTCGCGCGCGCACACACGCACACGCACACGCACACACACACACACACACACACACACACACACACACACACACACACACACACACACACACACACACACACACACACACACTTTTTTGTTTCACTCCCTGTCTAAAGGTTAGCGTGGCAAAGTGGGTGGGGGCCACTGTGCCAACTCATTACACTCAGAGAACATATGCTCCCTGCTACCTCTTTCTTCCACATTACACCTCCAACATTTGCCATTTAACTGATGAAATTTTTTTGGGAATCTGTTTGGAGTATAATTGCATATATGCAAACACTTCTGGGCAAAATCCCAAATCTTCTAGATGTTCTTGCATATTTGGAAGCCATACATATGTACCCATTCATTTCTTTATGATATGTATATCTAATCTCTCTTCTTAATCTTTTCTGACATTGTCTGATTTATTGATAAAGAGAAGATGAGAAGTCTTTAAACTTTGTTGTTTTCTAGGAGCCAAATTATAACCACGGTCTAAGCTGTTAAGTAGACAGCTTAATGGGTTAAGGACAAAGCAGAATAGCAGTTGTGACAGAGTCACCCCGGAATATCCCCCTTTGAATTTTTATCCCTGGGATAATAATTTGTCCTTTATCATGGCGTAATTGCAAAGTGGTCTGCCACTGTTTCAAGTTCACTGTAGTTGATCAATGTAGGGTGTATCTTATACATTTTTAAGCACTCTTATCCACGAATCTGGGATACTATTAAATGCTTTCTTGTAGTCAGCCCATGCCAGACTTAGATTCTTCCCCTTTTTTACAGTTTTCTACTGACTTTATTAACCAAATGATCCTTTGTTCCATACAACTTTCTTTTATTGCTCTTGTATTCTACTGCCATAACTGAGTTTTCTTCTAAATTACTATAAACTCTGTCGGCATTAATACCCATGTATAGTTTATACATCGTCGGAAGGCAAGTTATTGGTCTAATTTGTAGGGTAGCTTGCAGGTTCACTTTTTAAGTAGGAGCATTGTTTTTCTTGCTAACCAGGTTGGTGTCTCTTCTGGGTATGCATATAAATGGTCCTTACTCATGACTAAATCTTCATGCAAAGATGTTAATACTTTTAACCAAACGTTAGGTATTGCATCTGGGCCTGGGGTTTTTCAATTAGAGGCTTTTCTTAACTTTTTATCAATCTCACTGGCTGTTACTTTATCCCATTTCATATCCTGTTCCTTTAAACTTCTTATTCTTCCTTTTACTTATGTTCCACAGGGTCTTCATAAATACTTCTCCAAAATGTAACCATTTCTTCTTTTGGTAGTCTTTCAATTCCTTTTACCTTGTTCCCCAGTTCTCTGTAAAACTTCTCTGGGTCATGAATAAATTACTTATTTTGTACTTTTCCTTTATATTTATCTGCATATCCTGTAAGTTCTTCCACCTGTGCTAAGTTTTTTTTAGTTTATCAATGATACTGCATGACAGATCCTCCTCTGCTCTAACACTGTGCATTGCTTTTATTACGTCCATCTTTCTTAGTATTGTTGATCTATTCATCTTCTATATTCTTGTAACAGTGACACTTCTTGCCTTAATTGCTTTATAGTTTTCTCTATTCAATACTTCCATGATGGTATCCGATTTCTCCCCTTCCTTTCCCTTACTACAGTGTGTTTTTGTAGAAGAACTTTCAGTTACTAATTTAGCTACACAGTAATATATCCCGTTTATGTTATATTGCATGGATCTTTAAGGACAGTCCTAATTACTGTGTTCATTTGTTTTGTCAAACTTCTGACTTTTTGGGTTTATTGACCTTCTACAGTCTATTCTTGCATTGATTGTAATATGTCTATCTCTATTAAATCAAGCAACTCTTCTCTTAGCTCATTTTCTTCTAAACTGAGGGCACATTTCTTGTTTCCATTTCCTGTGGGTATTCTAAAAGTTCTACAGCATCTTCCTGTGGCACATTCTCTTCAATTTCATTCTGTGCCATCCATTGCTCTGTCATATGGGAACTCACTGGCCTATCACTCATCAACATTGACTGTGTCATGAGTTGCCACAGTTTCCTGTTCCTTTCCCTTGCTGTCCAGCTTCAAGTGAATGGGTATACTGGTTTCCTATGGAAGGCTCCAAAATATCTTCATATGGCACCTGACCAGTTGTTTCCTGTTCCACTGGTTTCACCTTAACTTGGATATCCATTGCACTATCCTGTTGTGGTGCTGAATCCTTCACTTCACAGGTACTCCATAACTTCAGTTTCTATTTCTTTAACTTCTCCATTACTAATCATCTTTTCTACTTTTCTTCTTGGTCTTCTTATTTTTTGTATTGTAAAGTTTTCCATGTCTGGATTCCTTTACCTGTATTTCTCTTCAAATATCTTTGGTGCTGCTCCTTTTGTATTTGTTAGTTTTACTTTCTCATTTGCATAAATATTACACCATATTAAATCTTTCTTCATCATCCTTTTCAGTATGAAATGTAGCCTTCTGCTTGTGTTATGTATAACAGCCTTACCTGTATAGCTCTAAAATATCCTTTCAAATCCTGTAATCCTAAACTTCCTTGTTCCATTGAAAGGAACAATGTATTCTATTTGACTCTTGCCCTGACGACCCACAACTTTCTCCTCTGGTTGATAAAAATAAGCCTGCCCTGTGTATAAAAAGTACAGTTTTGTACCTACCATAAATGTAGATGTTCGAGTGCTAATACAGCTGCAGTCATAACAGATGGGTTCTCCTGCCATCAGGCGGGTCCTCGGTCAGCCGAATTCCAAAGTCTAGGTCCGGCGTCAGTTGTCGTCGCTTCTTCCCTGACGTCAGTGCGACAGGGGTATAAAAGAACCAGCCGACATTTTCTTCAGTCTTTTTTCCCCCAGATGTCAGGTGCCCCCAGAAGGAAGGCAATACATAACATAATGTAATAATGCAATGCAATATAATCAAAAAACAGTAGTTGCAAGCAAATACACCATAAAAGAATACCCCTAGAGGGGAAGGTGGGAGGGAAACCTGGACTGCAGCTGTATTGGCACTCTAACATCTACATTTATGGTAGGTACAAAACTGTACTATGTTCATTGTGCATACAGCTGCAGTCATAACAGATGGGTAGAATCCCAAAGCAAAGAAAGGGGTGGTAGGCACTAGGTGGAGCTAGGAGGAGCCAAAATGCCCTGCAATACTGCAGTGGCAAAGCCTGCTCTAGACTTGGAGTATAATGGTAGGTTGTAGTGCTTAGAGAAGGTATGCACAGAACTCCAAGTGGCTGCTTCTAAAATATCCTTGGTAGGAACTCCTCTGAGGAAGGCTGCAGAGGTGGCTGTGGCCCTGGTGGAATGAGTTCTAATGCCTGTAGGTACAGTTTTGCCATGAAAGGAATAGCAAAAATGTATTCAGTGGGCTATCCATTTTGAGATAGTCTGTTTGGATATTGACTTTCCTTGAGCTCCTACCGCATAGGCCACAAAAAGCTGTTCTGATTTTCTGAAAGGCTTTGTTCTGTCCAAATAATAACGCAGTTGTCTGTAGATGTCCAATGAATGCAGTAATCTCTCCCCTTTGTTTTGAGGATTAGGATAAAAAGTAGGTAAATGTATGGCCTGATTTAAAGCTACCCTGGATACCACTTTAGGCATAAAGGATGGGTTGGTACGTAATGAAACTCTGTCCTGATGGAAGATGATGAAAGGCTGGACAGCCATAAGAGCTTGTAGTTCTGAAACTCTACGAGCTGAAGTGACAGCCAGAAGGAAAGCTGTTTTCCAGGACAAATATTGTATTGATTTAGCCTTTTCCTCCATTTTCCGTAATACTTCCTCAGCATTTGCCCCAAATAGTACATCCTTTTGAAGAGGGGCATCTAGTAATTTAGCTTTGACATGATCAGGCAAGGCTTGTTCCTTGAGCCAAGCATGCCTACGCATGACTGAGCCTGTAACAGCAGCTCTACATGAGGCCTCTAGAGCATCAAAACCACATTGTAAGGTATGTTTACCCACTTGTTCTGCATTATGCATCAAATCCTGCAACTCCTTCATGTCTGGCTGTTCAGGTTGTGATATTTTACTTTTCAATTGAGATAATAGAAACTGTTGGTATTTTAGCATATGAAACTGACAGTTTAAGGCCCTCATGGATAGGGTAGCCGAGGTATATACCTTTTTTCCCCACCTTTCTAAGGATCTGGAATCTCTCTCGGAAGGCAATGGGTTTTTGGCAATGGAGGCCTTAACTCCCTTGGGCCCCTGTGAGATGGTTTCTAGGTCAGCAGCATGGCTTTTGTATAGAAATTGGTATGAGTCAGGAATCCTGTAGTACCTGTCAGGCTTAACTGGAGCTGGAGGGAGAGAGTCCGGGTTAAGGCAGGCCTCCGAGTAAACATCATCTAGGATGTCCAGGACAGGAGGTATAGCCCGAGGCCTGTGCTGTGGTAAACGAAATTCCCTGAGTCTTTTCTTGGAATCTGAATAATCCTGGCCTTCCCAGTGGAAGTGTTCCCTTAAGGTATGCAGAGTTTCACCAAATGAGTAATCCTCAGGGGGGGATACAGAAGGAATAGATTCCTCTGCATCAGAGTCTTCAAAAGGGAGAGTAAGACTGTTCCTGATAATCAGAGTGCTCTGAAATAATGGAGGCCTGATCAGAGGATGGGGAATCTTCCTCCACTCTGGGTCTTTTGTCCGGAGGTGGCTGAGAACCTCTGATTAGAGTAATTAAATCCTCAGCCATTTTAAGCATCTGTTTCTTAGGCATGGGGCCTGGAGGTGGGCCCTGTGTAGCTGGTCTCTTAGGGTGCATGGCAGCTTTAGACTTGGTGAAAGCCTTGATGGAGAAAGAAGAGGAAGGTCTGAAGACACCTTGAGTGGAGGTGGACCTGTCCACATTCTGTGTTTCAATGCCAAGTGTGGCTTCGGTGTCTGTAGTCAGGGTGTAGGCCGAGTAGCCTGCGACCTCGGGTACAGGAGACACCGCCGAAGATGTGTCGTCGGTAATCAGGGGCTGTGTAGGCGCCTCGCTGAGAACCAGGCCACGTGTAGTCGGCTTTGGCGTGGTGTCGGTAGAGGCCGCGGACCTCGAGAGTCGGTCCTTGTCTTTGCGTTTTTTTAGACAAAATCAGAGTTGGAGTATCCGACGACATAGTATAGTTAAATGCTTTCCCAAAATAATGCTGGGCGAACTCCGCCCGACGCTTAAAAGTGCGTTTGTTGAATGTAGCACAAAAGCGACAGATCGAGACGTCGTGGTCTGGGCCTAAACAAGGTATACAGAGGGAATGGAAATCCTTATGCGGTATTTGCTTCCCACAAGAAATACAATTATTAACTTTGTCTGACATCGGTCTGAGGCAAGAAAACGTTTCCCCAACGGGGTACTTAGCTTTTAAGAAGACTTCGGTTCCAAATTTTTTGTAATCTCAGGAGCTGGCCGACCAGCACTTGCGAACTGCTTCTGCTTCGGGCACCGCGCGGCAAAAAAGACTGAAGAAAATGGCGTTGGCTGGTTCTTTTATACCCCTGTCGCACTGATGTCAGGGAAGAAGCGATGACAACCGACGCCGGACCTAGACTTTGCAATTCGGCCGACCGAGGACCCGCCTGACGGCAGGAGAACCCATCTGTTATGACTGCAGCTGTATGCACGATGAACATCTAAAGGAACTACAAACATACATATCCATAGGCAGGAGCTTCCAGTTTCTCTGTTTTTGTAATATCTTTTGTTTAGTCTCTTCCCACATACCCTTAGCTGCCATATCAGAATCATTTTTAATTCATACTTCTAAATACTTCATTTTATGTCCCCATAAATATAGGTACTGCTGAATCAATTCATGTGAGGGTACATAGTTTATAGCTATATGTTTTGTTTTTATCTTTATATATATATATATATATATATATATATATATATATATATATATATATATATATACACATATACATATACATATATATATATATATATATATATATATATACATAACATCTCAGAATGCTAAAAAAACACTGAGATGTCCTTTTCTGGTTCCATCAGGTACAAAATAATATCATATGCAAATAAAGACAACTTTTCCTGAACACCATACTAATATCCTTGAACTGAGTACCTTATTTTCTTTGCCAAAAGTTCTAAATATTAGAAAGGAACCCTGCCACTTTGATTTTTACATCAGATCCCACATGTAACTTTAATTAACCTTATTATTGTACAAGGAAATAGAATAGCATCTAATGGTCTACTCACACTTCCACTTTACTCTGCTGAATGCTTTCTTTGCATCAAGACCCACCAATAACAGCAGTATTTTCTTTTATTCTACTTCTCTCTGGATTATCATTGTTCTATTAATGTTGTCAAATGTTTGCTTCCCTTTTACAACATCACATTGGTCCGTATCTATCAATTTTGGTATCACATTTGTGTATAATGGCTAAAAGAATAGCAAACACTTTATAATCATGGTTTAAAATTGGAATAGGCATATATGAAGCTGGATCAGATGGGTCTTTACCATCTTTAGGCATTAAAGCCACCACAGCTTTTTTCCAGGATGTTGTTGCCTCCCCCTCCTTTCTAAACTGTTACACAAACCTTCCAGATCTATCACTTTCTTCCCTCCTAGCTTCCACTGGAATGCCATTTATTCCTGGAGACTTTCCAGCAGGCTGGTTATACATCACCATTTTATTTCATCTCCTCCTATCTTAACTGTTAGTTGTTAGGCCTCATCTATCTCTAACCTTGGCATACTTAAGTTTTCCATAAATATTTCCATTTATACTTTTTTTTGTTTCCCCACTTCTTTGCTTTACACAAATTTTCATAAAATTTCCAAAATCTCTCTCATATCTGTATAGGATGTCCCTAACTTTGGTAACAATCCTTTTGTACCGTCTGTTGCTTAAGTCCATGTATCAAACGTTTTTTTGCTCTGGAGTTATTAAAAAAACAGTTGCTTAGCATCATTCTTTCTAAACTCATGCATATTACTGAGGTACTCTCATTTTCTTTTTGTAATTGCACATCTTCTTGTTCTGTGACATTCCCCTTATTTAGTAATACTAAAGAATTCTCATTACTTCTTACCACATCTTTCCTTTATTTCCATCTAATTTTAAATTCCACTTTCATTTTTATCCCACTCACTAGCTATAAAATCTGGAGTACTTTCAATCTTTCTAAATAACTCCCAGATAATTTTCGCTATCCAATCCTTAAATTCCTCTCTTTTTAACAGGCAGGCGAAGAACTGTTTAAGTCTCATCTTTACTTCATTACCCTGCAGTAGTAATGCTTGGCACATGGTCTGTAATAGATATTGGATGTGTATCAAAAGTTCTCAATTAAATGCGCATGTTCCTGTGAAATATAATTTCTGCGTTGCCTAGCCCAGTTATTTTTACCTTGGGAAATATGTAAATTCTCTCAGAGTTCCTACTAGTGAATTCATGTCTTTTATACCAAATATTTTTTATAAATTTCTTCAGAAATCTGTCCTCTTTTGTTATAGTTTCCAGTCATTGTTGCAAATCAAATTCCATTCCCCACAAAAAGTAATATTCCCTGCTGAAAGCGGATTTCTACCAAATTGTTCTAAAGCTCCATAATAGCAGTTTTAGGTGGAATATAAATACATGTTCAGCATAATCCTCATCCCTTGCCAGGAGTCCCATACTACCACAAGTTTGCAATCGTCTTTTTTCATCTTCTATTACAACTGGAGCTGTTCTAGCAATTAAGTACTCCTCTTCCTTTGTCTGTGATATTCTGCATAATATCTATCCAGAAATCCCTTCTTTATCAAATTCACATGCTCAGTTCTTTCAAAATCTGTCTCCTGTAGCATTGTTATCTACACTCTGGATTTCCTAATATAAGTATTCTATCCTTTTATTTATACCTGTGAGGCCATTCGCAATCCAAGATAATATGGAAAATGTCACCACTGTGGTAAAAAGCAATTCTCACCTATTACATATATAGCCGCTTTTTAAAATATCTCTTTCCAGCTATTGTGATGCATGCATCAATTAATGTGTGTCAGGTTAATCCTTTATACAGGTTTTTTTCCTTAAACACTGGAACTTGTGTCACATTTTACAAGACTCTGTAAAACACTCAAAACAAAAAAAAACCACCTCCAGAACACCCTATAACCTGTTAACTTAATACAAATACACAACTGCATACATCTTCAATTAATGGAGTTTAACCCTCCTAATAGGAACCGTTCTAACAGACAACTGTTAATTAACCTGAAATTATGGTTATGCAAGCTAAGATAAATGTTATTACCTGTGATTCTTCTTACACTAATTGTTGCATGTTTTTTTTTTTTTCTTTTTTAATAATCTTTATCCCCCGGAAGATATGAAAACAACTTGCACGCTTTCAGAAATCATTAACTTTTAGCCTTGAAGAAACCAGTGTACTGTCTTTTACTGCTCTATTATCAGCTTGACTCTGACACTTGTGCCCTGGCCCAGCAATCAAGGAGCCTCAATCCTCACCACTAACACCAGTGAGGGGCATCTCATACAGGAGGAAAGGATAACAAATACACACAGTAAAGTGCAATTTCCCTTAAGAGCACACAGAGATCACAGTCCATCTGGGGCTGGTCGCTCCCTTGCTTTCCAGGTCCCCAATAAGACTCCCCACTGGCACAGCTATAGGGTCCACATCTCAGCCTAGTGGGCAAGCTAAAACCTCCAGCACCCTCTCTGTCCAACCAGTGCTTAGTGTCCCTGCCCAAGTAGCTGGCACACACACACACACACACACACACACACACACACACACACACACACTTTGAGAAGAGTTTATACAACCACACAGATGCTCTTGGAGAAGGCTGGCACAGGTTTTCCAGCTGTGCCCCTTTTTCCCCGATTATATGGTAGTACAACTTGCCACCACCCACTAATATTTATCAGCAACTCTAAGGCCCTTAAAAGGGTGTCCAATTATTACTGTGCAATATTATTATCCAAATGGCAGCACAGCCCAGAGCTAAAGCTAATAGAGTGGCTTTGTACAATTTTACCAAAGGCATGCAAGTACTCTTAAGAGCTTAAATTATCTCTACACAAAACAGCCACAGTTGAAAGGTTTAAAAATATTTAATAATAAATAAAAAACACAAGACAATACTTCGTACTACACATTGCTAGTCAAGAGTTCAGAGATCACAGAGAAATACTTAAAATAATTCAGTAGTACAGTTCAGGCATCACAGAAAAAACACAGTCTAATCGTTCTAGTTTCTAACTATTTCTAAGAGAAAACAAAAGTCTGAGCTAAACTTACATGTAGAGCAAGACAGTGCTGATGAATTGAATGGTCAAGACAAAAATGCTTAATCTCTGATTCTCTGTTTTTAAAATCGCATTCCTGGTTCCCATTACATCATTCTTCACACTTCGCTGGGTTCCTTGCTAACAGAAACTATATTTACATTCTTAACATCTCTTTGTGTTATCTTGCAGCTGGTCAGGAATCAAAGCAATAAAAATACACTTGCATGTTTAAATCAAGAAATTTAACTCTTGGTTAAAACAATAGAAAGAATGTCTTCATCTAGACAAGCCGGAGCTGACTTTAGATCAAAGGGTCACAACATGTTTTACGTGGTCAGCAGAGAGCACCGTTTTATTTTTTTTTCAGTTCCACATCTAACAGCAGTTTTTTTCCATTTAAGACAACAAGCCTGTCTTACATTAATATTTACAAATGATAGAATAAAATTCTATCTGGCTAGGCTGGCAGCCTTCACATTTCCAAACCCCCCTCCCGAGAACTCAAACTAGTTTTTCAAGTGACCCTTGAAAAACGCTGCTTGAGGGAGTTAGGTCTGTCAGAGTATACTTTACCCCTTTCCCTGTCTTGAGAGCCCATCTGCATTGGTATTGCTAGTCCCACTGCGGTGCTGCACGGACATATCATATGCTTGCAACCCCAGGCTCCATCTTAGCAACTTGGCATTTTGCTGGCTGGCTCTGTTTAACCATGTTAAGGCATTGTGATCTGTCATAACAGTTAATTTCCTTCCATACAGATAAGGCTGAAGTTTCTGTAGTGCCAACACTATGGCTAGACATTCCTTTTCTACAGCGGCATAGCATTTCTCCCTGGGTTGGAGCCTATGACTGAGATAAAACACTGGGTCCTCTTTTCCCTCTGAATAAATCTAAGTACAGCCCCCACCCCAAGATTTGAAGCATCCACCTGCATAACAAATTTGCTGCAATCTGGACTGGCTAACACTTGGGGTCCTCCCAAAGGTTCTTTAAGCTTCTGGAATGCCTGCTCAAATGCTGGGGTTCACACTACCTTATCTGGTCTGTTCTTCCTTGTCAGGTCTGTGAGGGGAGCAGCTATGGTGCTATAACTGGGGACAAACTTTCTGTAGTACCCTGCTGTCACTAAAAATGCCCTCACCTGCTTTTTAGTAACAGGTGCAGGCCATGCCTAAATGGCTTCCACTTTGGCAGGTTCTGGCCTTATCTTACCACACCCCACTCTATGTCCTAGGAAGGAGACCTCTGCCATACTCACCTGACATTTGCTCAGCTTAATGGTTAACCCTGCCCTCTGTAGTCTGCCCAGCACCATAATGACATGCTGAAGGTGCTCCGGCCAGGAATGGCTGTAGATGGCAATATCATCTAGGTAAGCAAGGTCAAACCTCCTGCTAGTATATGATCTACCAGCCTCTGGAAAGTTGCTGGGGCATTCTTCATCCCAAGGGGCATCTTTGTGAACTCATACAAGCCAAAAGGAGTCATAAAGGCTGACTTCTCTCTAGCACTGGGAGTCAAGGGCACCTGCCAGTAACCCTTGGTAAGATCAATGGTTGTAAGATACTTAGCCCCACCAGGCTGCTCTAGGGCCTCATCTGTCCTAGACAAGGGGTAAGCATCTTACTGTGTGTGACTGTTTAATTTCCTGTAGTCTACACAGAACCTGGTGCTGCCATCTTTCTTTGGCACCAGCACCACTGGGGAGGCCCAGGGACTGTTGGACTCTTGAATCACCCCTAGTTCCAAAATCTCCTGTACCTCCTCCCTCAGTCTGTTTAACTCTCTCAGGCACTCAAGGGGCCTGCCTAATAGGCCTTTGGGGTCCTGCATCCACCTGGTGCTGCCCCAGGTGGGTGCACCCTGGTTTCCCAGTTAACTTGTCCCCAAATTCCTGAAACACTGCTCAGATTTCTCTAACATGGGTAGGAGATAGCTGCTGGGACATTGTTACCCCTTCCACGTACGTGTCAGCCAGAGTCTCACTGAGAAGATCAGTCCCCGGATCTCCCTCAGACTCCTCCTGCAATCTACTGCAAATGCTCAGCACAAGGGCCTTCCTATCATGGTAAGGTTTCATCATGTTAACATGGTACAATCTGTGCCCCTGCCTTCTGCCTAGCCGTTCCACCATGTAATTAACATGACTTACCTTTCTTACCACCTTGTACGGTCCCCTCCCAAGCTGCTTGCAGCTTGTTGTGTCTGACAGGAATGAGAACCATTACCTGCTGCCCCACAGCATACTCTCTAGCTCGAGCATTCCTGTCATACCACACCTTTTTCTGTTGGACTTCTGCCAGGGTCCCCTGGGCCAAGCCCATGAGTTCCCTGAGCCCTGTACTGAGGTTTAGGATGTATGCCACAACAGACTCCTTGTGAGACTCGCACTCACCTTCCAACTCATCTCAAATTAAATCTACAGGTCCCCTCACCCTATGCCCAGCAACTCAAAGGGCGAAAAACCTGTGGATTCCTGGGGAATATCTCTGTAAGCAAACAGATAGAGCAAATATTTGTCCCACTCCCTCTTAAACTGATCTGCAAATACCTGTTGCATGGACTTGATTGTCGAGTTTAACCTCTCAACAAGACCATTAGTCTGGGGATGGTAGGGGATGGTCTTCATGTGCTTCATCCCACAGGACTTCCACAGACAAGCCAGCAGGTCTAACAGAAAATTGGCACATCTGTCAGTCAGTATTTCTTTTGGGAACCTATCCTGCTGAAAATCTCTAACAAAGCATTTGCCACCTTCTCTGCATCAATGGAGGGCAAAGCCACTGCCTCAGGATAGCGTGTAGCATAATCCACTACCACTAGGATATACTTTTTCCCTGTGGAACTTGGGGTACTCAGAAGACCCACAATATCCATAGCTACCCTCTGCCTGTGATTTGAGGAGCCATTTCAAAGGCATCAAAGGAGCTCTCACCTTGTCTCCTGCCTTGCTTACCTTTTGGCACTGCTCACAGGTCCTGCAGTACAATGTTACATATCTGGAAATTCCAAGCCAATAGAAGTTCTGCATAATATGCCTCTTTGTACATTTTATGCCCATATGACCTGCAAAGGTAATATCATGGGCTATGGCTAAAAGCGCCAGATGGTAGGCTCTAGGCACTACCAACTGCTTCTCTCTCACCTTCTAGCCCTCCCTCAGGGGTCCACTCTCTGCATAGTAACCCTCTATCCCAGTATACAGATTCCCCCTTTCCTTGAGAATCAGGTGCCTCACTAGCTACCTGCCTCAGGCCTTGCAATGTAGGATATGAGAGCCAAGCCTGTCTCAACTCTCTCCTTGTAACCCTTCCCACCTCCCCTTCCACAGGAAGTCTGGCATCCTCCGAGAGTGGTGCCTCACTGTTAGCCTGGGTACTACTACTCACCTCTACCTTTGCAGTCACTCTATCCAAGGGGCCATCAGTACCCACAAGCAGCTGTGGCTCACCTTCAGTCTCACTGCTACGGAGTAACTTCCTCCCTGAAGTAACCAACCTCACCAGTCCTGGCAGCAAGTATGCAGTCTGTCTGGGTCTACTACAGGCTACCAGACCCACATGCTTGTCTTCTAGCCTGACTGCGTGTAACTGCATAAGCACAATGTACTGCCTCATCCAAATCCTTCCCTTTCAAGACATCTGCAGATTGATAGTTTGGTACCCTTGTTGTCTCAAGACAACCTACTATTGGCATTTTTCCTTTCCCACTTACTGGCTCCCTCACCTTTTGTTCCCCACCTTACCTCTGTGGGCATCTGTATGCCACATGGCCCCACTGGTTGCATTCAAAATATTTAACCCTAGGTCCTGGATGTGCACCTGGACTATGGCTTCCCCTGCTACTGGCAGATTCTGTTGGGCTAGTCTGTGCTGCCCACCATGGGTTCCTTTAGACCCATGAGCAGTACTGGGGGTCCCTTTCCCGTGCATGGGCTGTCCTGCTTGCCAGGTATAGGTCTTCCTTCTTCCCCAACTCATCTGAAGTAGCACACTGTCTATCAGCTAACCAGATCCTCATGTCATCAGGTAAAGTGCTAAGGGATTGTTCCCTCACCAAGAGGTCTGCCAGCCCTTTAAAAGTGGAGACCTGACATCCACTCACCCACCTATGGAAATAAGTTCAGTTCAACAACATATTCACACACACTTTCATCTGCCTTGCATCTATGCTCACAAAACTTTTTTCCTATATGTTTCAGGTGTCAGCTTAAACAATTCTAAAAAATAATTTTTGACAACAGTATAATCAAAACATGCAACGTCAGACATTTTTGACAAAACAGTTACAGCTTTACCATGGAGTAAGGGGGGTCAGGAATCGTACCCAAAACCTTTGTTCAACACTATACTGTTTGCATACCCTCTCAAACATATGAATGAAACCATCACAATTATCCCCCTCTTTAAACTGCGGAAGACATTTACTGACCTGTTGTGCTTCTGGGGTCCAGTTACTCCCTTCAACATTACCTCCATAACTCTGGCGAAGAGTCAGCATCTCCCTCTCATGCTGCCTCTGCCTCTCCTTTTCCTCAGCTTGCAAATGCCGCAGTCTCTCATTGTCCTCACTCTCTAGACGCCTCAGTCTCTCAGTTGCTTCTATTTCCCCATGCCTGGCCTCTTTAGCTCCAGATGGATTGTTGTTAAGTCCTCTGCAGAAAGGTTGAGCTGTCCATTCTCTGAGGGTATTACATCTCCATTGCCACTTCGATTGTCCCCCTGGTTGCAATTTTCTGATGCAGCTGTAACCAAGGCTACAATTCAGGTCTGCCTTAGTCAGGTTTCCATGCACCAGTCCCCTAGGCTGGCACATGTCCGCCAGCTGGATTCTTGTCGGCTTTCCATACTCCTCTGCTGACATGCTGCCTGCTCACCCTAAGTAAGCTAACAAAAGAAATAAAGCAATTGTGATCTGAACTCTGAGTATTCATTGTGTGGCTGATTTAAAGTACAAAACACCTTCAAAACGCACTGTACACAAGCTACAGGGATTCACTCTACCCACACCACTACAAGCCAATTAGTATTTGCCAACCAATTAATATGTGGTGTGGATATCCCACTGCTGCCAAACAATTAATATGTGATGCCCATGCCCTGGCCCAGCAATCAAGGAGCCTCAATCCTCACCACTAAACACCACAAATACACACAGTAAAGTGCAATTTCCCTTAAGAGCACACAGAGATCAAAGTCAGTCTGGGGCTGGTCACCCCCTTGCACTCCAGGATCCCAATAAGATTCCCCACTGGCACAGCTATAGGGTCCATATCTCAGCCTAGTGCGCAAGCCAAAACCTCCAGCTCTCTGTCCAACCAGTTCTTAGTGTCCCTGCCCAAGTAGCTGAAACACACACACACACACACACACACACACACACACACACACACACACACACACTTACTTTCAGAAGAGTTTATACAACTACACATACACTCCTGGGGAAGGCTGGCACAGGTTCTCCAGCTGTGCCCCTTTTTCCCCCAGACTATATGGTCGTATCACTTGCCACCACCCACTAATATTGATCAGCTGCTCAAAGACCCTTAAAAGGGTGCCCAATTATTACTGTGCAATATTATCCAACTGGTAGTATAGCCCAGGGTTAAAGCTATTAGAGTGGCTTTGTACAATTTTACCAAAGACATGCAAGTACTCTTAAGCGCTCAAACTATCTCTACACAAAACAGCCACAGTTGAAAGGTTTAAAAATATTTAATAAATAAAAACACAAGACTTCTTACCACACAGTGCTAGTCAAGAGTTCAGAGATCACAGAGAAATACTTAAAATAATTCAGTAGTACAGTTCTGACATCACAGAAACAAGACTTAGTCTAATCTTTCTAGTTTCTAGCTATTTCTAAGAGAAAACACAAGTCTAAGATAAACTTACATGTAGAGCAAGATAATGCTGATGAGTTGGAAGGTCAAGACAAAAATACTTAATAATCTCTAATTCCCTCGGTTTTTAAAATCATATTCCTGGTTCCCATCACATCATTCTTTCCACTTCCCTGGGTTCCCAGACTAACTGAAACTACATTTACATTCTTAACATCTCCTTGTTTTATCTTGCAGCTGGTCAGGAAGCAGAGCAATAAAAATACATTTGCATGTTTAAATCTAGCAATTTAATTCTTGGTTAAAACAACAGAAAGAATGTCTTCATCTAGACAGGCCGGAGCAGACCTTAGATCAAAGGGTCACAACATATTTTACATGGTCAGCAGAGAGCACCGTTTCATTTTTTCTCAGTTCCACATCTAAAAGCAGTTTTTTCCATTTAAAACAAGCCTGTGTTTTACATTAATATTTACAATGATAGAATATCTGGCTAGGCTGGCAGCCTTCACAGTCTCCACAGAAACTGAAGAGCGAGAACAAAAATGTAGCCCTCTGCTGCAGCCTAAAATACAATTTATTGCTAAAGGAAAACTTATTATATTCAATGGTTTCATATTTACTTGTTTCCAGTTAAAATGTGTTATTAGATTAAGCCAAGGGTCTTAATCCAGACATTCACCTGTGCTTTATTATTAGAAGAAAGATAAGCAGTGTTCCCTTCTGCTTGATCGCTCACTTTTTGTTGGATAAACTTTTGCATGTCCTTCTTCCCTTGATCTGCATCCGAAATGATTGCTCCTCCAGGAAAAAATATTCTGAAGACAGCTGGATATAGCAGCTTCAATCTCATATCGCCTCTCAACACTCCCTGATTATTAGAGTAAATTTGTTTCTCTTCTGTCTGCTGTACAGTGAATAATTTTCAACACTATTATCTCCAACTTTTAATCCTTTGCCCTTTTGCCACAGTTTTGTCAAAATCAACTCGTTAAGAGTACATCTTTAGGAATAAAGGTTTTAGTTGCTTTCTCATGACCAGACTTGGAGAAAGCACATGGCATGACCTTTCAAGTTATAGTTTTGCTGTGGAATACCAGTCCGATTGCTTTTAGCGTCTTCATAAAATTAGTATAGTCTGTTCTTTCTAATTTCTTAGATACTGCCGAAAAATCTCAGGATATACCTTATGCTCTGTCCTTTAATTCTCTCATTTTTTTGAAATACCTCTTCTTGAGCTGTCTCTTACTCAGCCAGCCTTTTCTTAATTTTGACCTCTGATTTTTGCATTACCATCAGCTCATATGAATATGTTTAAAAATTCTTCCAGCTTTTCCAGACTTTTATTTGAGTTGATATACACCTTTCAATGTTTCATTTGTTTTAATGAGCTCTGAGCACATTTGACTTATTTTCCTCTGGATTACTGGAAGCCATGTCTTGCACCAGATGTGGAGCTTGAACTGTGATGAATGGTTGCAGCCTTCTTCCCAATTAATGTTTTCTCTTCATTTCTTCCAGGTGATTTTCTTTCAGGCTCAGTTTCTTCTACAGCAGCATCCAGTCAGCATACTTAGTAGCCAGTGACTGAGTTTTACTCAGGTTGACAATATCACTGGCCATTTCTCAGTTTTTGCTTTTACACTGAGAAATCAAAAATTAAGCTGTTGATCAGTGTGCAGCCAGGAAATTATTTTATGAGCTGGGATACAGGATCTGAACTGCGGAGGCATAGTAAGACCTTGTCAAGTTTAATTCTGGTGGTTGTCAAAAACACAATTAAAAGAAAATGGAAATCAAAAGTTAATGCAGTGAATACTAACACAAACAAGAACGGAGATCCCTAGAAAAGGGCAGGAGTAAATTACATAGAAAAAATGGAAAACGTGGGAACAATACAGGCAGAAAACATTTTGGAGGAGGAATGAGGTTTAGGAGAAGGCAGAAATTGAACAATTTATGTAATACTGCTTTGATTATATTACATATATATATATATATGTGATGCATAATGTCTGTGAATGTGAGCCCGTTAATATTGTTTGATTACTTGTATATAAATGCAAATTTGCCTATGTCACAAGTGATAATTCAATGAAAGGTATTTGAAAAGCACTTTGGATTTACTAACATTGAAATCTTTGGAAGTGTTTAATGTTAGTAAATCCAAAGTTGGTCTGTGTGTGCCCTCCTTTCTTCAAAACAGAAATATCCTTGAATAAAATGTTTGTCCTTTTGATGATATGGGACCAGCGCTTTGGTTGCCTGATGGAAAAACTCTTAGGATTAGAAAAATCAGATCATCCTGGTTAAGTGGAACATCAGGATTCTTGGGGAAAATAGAGGTATGTTTCAAGTTAGTTTGTACCCTTTTGGATTGTGCTGAGTACACAGACTTTTGATGCTACTGATCGCCAAAAATGGTGAGACAGAGTCTCCTGGAAAGAATGTTAGCTGAGATGGGAGAGAAGGAAGAAGAATGTAGGTAGTCAAATTTGAAGGCCTACTAAAGAATCACTTTGGTCCTTTGAAGCTGGCTTTAAGCTTCTCATCACTTTTTTTTTCTGCTGTGACATTTGATCTTTGCAAAAGAAAGGCCCAACATTAGCTTAGTAATTCCTCTAAACTTTTGGATTGGAAGAGAAAAACATTTAAAATGCTGCATCATAGCCACTTTTTATTGGATGGCTTAATATGCGGGTGGCAAAATTAAGCAGAAACATTAAAAAGATTTCATTATCAGAGTAAAGGTCTGAAATTAGTTTGTTCATGTTGACAAAAATGGACAACTGATACTGGTAAAGTGTGCTTGGTAATTCATGGCACAGAAAGAATTAATGTGTAGCTGAGGCATACATTTTCATACCTATCCAATGGCCCACTGTCCTTATTACGTAAATCATCTGTAGAAGGAAGGAGCTTGGTGTGCTCTGTGAAATCTAACAGAGCTCACACAGGGTCTGAGGAATGACTTTAGCACAGAAATGGGTGGCTGGGAATTAAAAAACAAAACAAACAAAAAAAAAACACTGGTAGGTTTTAAGGAACAGGTGATTATAACTCGGAGGTCAAGGATGTACATAAGGTTTTCACAGGTACTTACTAGGCATGCAGTCTAGGAGACCATTAAGGAACATTGCCAAATTCCCAGCTGCTCCAAAGCACCATCTGGTTACGTGACTTGTTCGAGGTCACACAGTAGACAAAGGAAGGTGCAAAGATTTAATCCCTGTACCCTTGCTACAGGAAGCAATTCATGACCAGATCAGAGCTTTAGTCCTCTGGGCTAACTGGTTGACTAAGCATGGAGAATGCGGGCATGAGTCACACTACCTCAAGGAAGCAAAGCAAGCACACTACCAACTGTGGTAATTCTCCTCGGCTAATTGAGCTAATTCTCTTTCAATGCATTCAATACAGGATGAACACCAAAAGGCATTGGGACATCCATGTTTAGCAGGTCACAGTACCTCTTTTGCACAACAGAATCCTGCTTCCACTCCCAGAGGAAGTGCAGTACTATTTTTAAAACAGTGTTCCTAAAACACTTCTTCCATTGGGGAGTCAGGAGAAAGTGACCTTATCCTCGGATATCTAGTAGGAAAGCAGATGTGGGAAGAGCAAGCCAGGGATTCCACAGCCGAGTCCGAAGAGTCTTCATCTAACAATAATTATCCCTTTTCCCTTTCTGGAGAGTAGAAGAGGGAGAAAAAAAAACTAAGGCTTCAAAACATTAGAGCTTTGGAAAGCCCTTGAGAAAAATTATACAACTTCTGTTGTGAATCAGAGTGGAAAGTATTTATCTTTTGCTTCCTCTTTTTAGGAATGTCAACAAAACACAAGGAGAGGAAGACTTGTGATGTACCCCAATAAGGGTATCCTGGATGTCTCCTTGAACAAGAATTTGCAGAAAGCTATCTGGTCACCAGCTGAGGTTCCCCCTTTACAGCCTGGTCTGCTATCTGATTGGTCAGATGGTACAGCTCTGAAAGCTGTGCCTTGTCAAGCCTCTCAAAGGGTTGTAAAAGCAGAAGCAGGGAGGAAAAACTAAGTTGTATGGAGGCTCATCATGTGCCTTGACTGAGATGTCTAGCTCCGACGAGAAATGAGAAGCCTCAAAGTTTATGCTTCTTAGCTTTCTCATGCAGCTGCTAAAGGACATCAAGTGAGATGACTTGGTCACCCTATCTCATACAGGATCCTTAAGCCTTTGGTCCTCTACATAAACTTTGAGATGCTAGGTGGCTTCTGATAGTCTTATGGACAAACCACTTACAAAAGAAGCACTCTTTACATTTATGATGTGGACCACGGTAGAGCAAATATTTAGTTTCATTATCGTTGTAGGGAATCTGCCTAATGAAGTCACATTTTCCCCTCTGAGCAGAATTGAAAGATGATAAAATTAGTTAAAAAAAATTGTGAAATAGGAAGCACCCCTCCCCCCATAGGGATACTTACCTGCCCACAATATTTGGTAACTGGCACAGGGTGTATGGCTAACAGACCAAACAGAGACATAACCCTTATAAGGCATGTGGCAAGAAAGTTCTGAGGAACTTCAAACCTGTATATCCCTTATATACTAGCACATACT
Source organism: Protopterus annectens (assembly GCF_019279795.1). NCBI lineage: Eukaryota > Metazoa > Chordata > Ceratodontiformes > Protopteridae > Protopterus > Protopterus annectens. The sequence goes on from NC_056743.1 coordinate 1,062,761,817, forward strand.
CTTGTGCATGGGTTATAAAAGTCAGATGCACAGCATGAGACAAACACCCAAACTTTGGTATACTAGTCAGACACATAGTACCGTTGGCAAAACGCTTCCCATCTGTGAGCAATACCGCAATAGTGATCAAATGAAGGACATTGACTTTGTGGTCCAGATTCATTACTTCTTGACCTGATGTCCTGCTGGTATGTTACTTCCAGGGCTATTGTTTAGGCTTGCCAGGAGAAGCTCCAAATCTATTTATACAATTCATTTTGCAGTGGTTTATCACTACTGTTACAATACAATGCACTAGTCAAAGTTTTCTTTTCCAAAGCTAATTAAACTAAATTAGCACAACATAATAGGTAAAATACTTGCAGACTTGAACCAGACAGCTACATGACTTTCAGAGTCTTTGCAGTTGCAATACAGTTTGCATGAATCTCGGAGAAATATCATTAGGCTAGAGTAAATGCATGCTCTTTGAAATGCAAATGCTTTAAATAACAAATATTTGCTGAAACTATTCTTAAATACAACAGTACCAGATGATACTTACCTTAACCGTACATCATTGAGTGAAACACAGAACCCACTATCCTTGCCTTGGTTTTGCAATTACTGGCTTTTCTTTTATAGCAGAACTTAGACTCCCCAGCACATAACGTACACAGAGTAGGCCTACTGTCTGGGTTTCACAAACAGGGACGTCACGTGCTAGTCGAAATACAAGCACCAGAATACTTCACTCCTTCTTAATGAGTTACATTGAGAAAACTGAAAATAATAAATATACATCTCCACCAAATTCACCACACGTAATAAAAGCAAACGCTCTATATAATGCTGGAGGAGAAGGACACTGTATACTAATATTAGGCAAGGGTGTTAAAACCTTGAGGATTTGCTTTTACGGGTATTACATCCTCAAATGTGAAGAATCTCAACTAACATCTCCATTTAAAAAATAGAAAAGATGGAAAAATAGCCTGGTTTAGAGCTTGCATTGGCACACAAAGTTTCTGGATTCATATAGTACAGTTCCAAGTGTGCATCTTGATTTAGTGACTTCAAACCTTCAAGTCTATAACAGTGAGATCTACAAATTTGTTTAACCAATCTTGTGTAAAGTTATCTTTAGGAGTGGAGTATCTTCTTGACATAAAACAAAAATAGTATAGACTATATAAAAGAGATATGGCTGCATTAAAAACTATTTGGTTTATAGGCTAAGTGATGTCACAAAACCCAGTACCTTCCACCTTGCTGATTTAGAAATCTACTGCTTATAAGGCACATAGGAAACTCCTCAACATTTTTTGTCATTACTCTTTATAATTGTGGCTTTTAAAGTAATACTAAAGCTGCCACTGCACCTGTTAGTGGCATTAACAAGGTAATTACAATCTGCTGCCTTTAAATGCTTTCTACTACAAATGATTCCATAGGAGCTTCCTAGTGAAGTGTTTACACTCACGAATGCCGACACAAAAAACTGCAGAGGAGTGAATACAAATCTCTCTCTTCTTTTTTAAACTTGTTGTTTGTTTATACAAACTTTGAGATACCCATGCCTTGGAGAAAAGGGACTATTCCAAGAACCTGCCATTTCAGACTTGGTATATGCAAGTTTTTTTTTTCAGTCTCCATATTACACAACAGTCCCAACATTTCAAACAGTTATAATTAACATAACAGAGAAGTTATAAACTCTCTATAAATCTTCAGATAAAGAACCGAGACTACTTTCCCAAGATGAAAGATACTTCAGTTTTAGTTAGATGATGACATCGCTGTGCAGAGATGCTTGCTGATCTAGCGAAGTTAACAGCTGATAGCTGAATGGTTCAGTACAAAACTGTAACTTAAAAACTACAGTGGTATATCAGAGTTCTCAATGGTGTCTGCAAAGCAACCTGACTAGTTTAGAACTTGTAAACTTATATGGGTTACACCAACACCAAATCTTCCCTAGCTGCCATGGACTTGTATTCCCAGCTCAAATGACAAAAAAGAACTGTATCTGTTAGAATACAGAAAAATAACAGAACATGTATACAGGTTTGAAAAGTTTACAGCAATATCATACCTGTGCTCCAGTGCTGAGTGCTGACTGGTTACAATTAACTTTAGAGACAGGTAAGCTAATTAAAACAACTCACTGTAAGTAGCCGAAATGACAGTAATGCTAGTTAAAACTATGCAGTTTAAGTAAAGCACTTTAGTTTATGAAATACTATGCATTACAATTATCTATTTTGCAATATTTAAACTAACTTTTAGCAGCAATAAACAAAATGTAAAATTATTAACACAAAGAAATGTATGCCTGAAAATGAAATGCACATATTTACTGTGTGCTGCAATCAAAACTCAATAGTAGAGAGCAAGAATTATCTTGATATGCAATCTACAATTCAGCTACACTACAGTTGTGCAGAATGTTGAAAAAGTCTTCCACAGAATTATTTCTTTATTTTTAAAACCACTTGAACTGATCTAGATGTTGTTGTTGTTTTTCTTTCGGCTTTTCCCGGTTAGGGGTCGCCACAGCGGAACTCTGGTCCGCTAATGATTGGCAGTTGATTTTTATGGTGCCGAGGTGCCAGCCCGTCGCCCAACCTTCAACTGATCTAGATAGGATGCCAATATTCCTTATCTTGTGTTAAGGTTAACAAAATTTTCAGAATAGTTTACAATCTTAGAATTTCCTCCAGAAATACACAGAATTCTAATGTATGCTGCCCACTGGCCGAAAATGTGCCTTACTTCTTCATCACCGAATAAACAAGATACCCCAGCGTGATAGATTCATAGCAAATTTATCCCCCCAAATCTGGAACAAATTTCCTAAAGTCACACAGAAAACAGCTTTGCCATCTTCAAGGTAAACCTAGCTAATTGGATTTGTAGCCTCACATTCTCTCTCGGTCTACTTGTACTGCCTTCCTTGAGGCCAGATGGAACTTCTGAATAAGGTTCATTGGCTTGGCTTGTAAACAGTCTGCAGACTGACTGTTTAGTACCTTTCTCTGAGACTGATAATGGAAAACAGACAGAGCACCTCTTGCTACCACAAAGATAATCTTTGTCAGTATTATCATACATTCCAAAATCCAAGTGTCAGGATCTTACAGATTCCTTTGCTTGTTAAATTTTGGTCTCAAGAGCAAAATTCTTATTTTTATGTCTTTGTTTTCACTGCCTAGTACAAAAAGGATTTTGCATTATTTTCCAGGTATACATCTCTCTCAAAAACTGTAAAAAAATATAGCTGTGGTTTGTGAAACCTCTGGTTACAAACACCAACACTTACTGCAGATATTACTGCCCAGTAAAAAAAAAAAAAACAAAATTTATATATATATATATATATATATATATATATATATATATATATATATATATATATATATATATATATATATATTTAAACAACATGTTTTTGCATGCTTACCTCACTAATCTCCACCCTGTATTCAGTTCATAGTCCGTGTATTCCTTGTAATTGTTTCATGTCTGATGGATGGTTCTCAAAGCAATACTTCATTTTTAATATTAGGCCTATTCACTTGTATCTATTCTGTATTGATCTTCATGCATCTTTTATTGTTTTGTACAATTTTCATGTAACTCTATTTGTGTAAATCTTGTAAACTGTTATTTTTTAAAAAAATTTCACTTCTGTTTTATGTATAACTTGGAGCTTTTCTCCCTGTGCCTCCACCAAAAATGGGCTTTCACTGGCCCAGTGTACTTTCCTGGTAATCAAATGTCAATAAATAAACATAAAATAAATATACGCATGTTCTGGAGTGGATAATTAAATTTTTTGAGAAATATTTCCAACTGTAATGCCTGAAATCCTCATTAATGCTGACATTTTGAATCTCCATTTCTTTCAATGCTTTGCAACTGAATGATTGGATAATCAAGGCTATATCAAATTAAAATTTGGGACAGTTTTTGTACTCAAAATCAATCTTTCTTGTAAAAACTGTACTACTGAACATATAGTGCTACAAATTAATCCACTGAGAAGATGCTCAAATGACCCATTACAATTTACAAACATTTTCTCCTCCAATAAATATACAATTTTTCTGCAAATTAAACTGAAGACTATGTCCCGTCATTTATTTTAAAACAGTAATGCATTGGAAGGCAATCAGACTACACCGCACAAAATACTGCATTTTATTATTTTAATGGGATTATATAACTCTGTAAAGAACTTACAACAGTAGATATGTCCCACTAGTCACTGTTGCATTATTTCAAACTATTGGGTTATCTCGAAAAAATAACCTGGACGTCTGGCCAGAGTATCAAATCCAAAACCTTCCATGGAGCCCGTGACATCCCTTCTCTGGGCAAGTGATTAAGGCAGCCTCAATCCTGACCACTGACACCAGTGGGAAATGTTCACTGAGAAAAATAGGCACACAGTATTTTCAGATGCAATCCTCTGGACCAAGTACAATTTCCCTTAACAGAGCACAGGGAATGCACACTCCAGTCCTGGGTCTAGGCTTCCGCTCCAGGCCACAAATAAGACTCCCAAATGACCACTATAGAGCTGAGTGCTTAGACGTTTGTTCCAAGCCAAGTCCTCCACCGCCCTCTCTGTGGACTCTGTGTGCTCAGTGTCCCTGTTCAAAGTAGCTACCATAAACACAGATTTGATTTTCACACACACACACACACACACACACACACACACACACACACACACACACACGGGAAAGGCTGGCACAGCTTGCCCTCTCTGCCACCTCCACACAGACATGGTCGATTTTCTGCCTCCAAAAAACCCAAAGCCAGCTACTTTAAGGCTCTTACCAGAGTACCCAATTACATTTATTACAATTAATTGTTATACAAATGGTAGTGTTTAAAAAACGCAGCAAGACTTTCAGGAATGTGGAGCCACAGTGCCACCAAATAACTGCAAGTACTCTCAAAGGTTAGATATTTTCTAAAAGACCAGCCACAATGAAATGTGTATATATATATATATATATATATATATATATATATATATATATATATATATATATATATATATATATATATATATATATGTATATATATATATATATATATATATATATATATATATTTATTTATTTATTTAATAAATAAGGAAAAAAAGAAAACATGAAAATACTGAATATCTGTTTACTATAAGCGACAGAGTTTCAATCACAGGAAATATAAGGAAAAAATAGAGATGGAAAAATTAAGACACACAGGAAAAAAAAGAACATTTAGCTAATATCACTGTATCTTTTAAGTGACTGAACAATTACTGTTCACTAGCTCCTTACTATAGCAAGGCAGATGTAAGTGGACGAGTGTCTTGTCAGATCCAAAAACAAGAGTACACTCCTCATATCTCTCACTAGTATTCAAATACAATTTCAGTGCTGGCTACAGAATGACATCACATCTGGTCATCTGACTTTGTGGTTCTCACACTAGCCTCTCACTATAAACTGAGCCAGAATCTGTCACGTGTCAATACACACACAGACCTTTAACCAAGGTTTATTACAGCCACCAGAAACTGTAAAACAATTCCAGCACTTCCACCCTTGCTGCAGAAACAAGTGATTCACTGGGACCCCCCCTTCCTGCAGAAACAAGTGATTCGCTGGGACCCCAGGAGAGCAATTAGTTCACACTAAAGACAATACAGCAGGATCACAGCCCAGGCTTTTCACAGACATTGCGTCTCTGGCTGCATTCAGACCTGCGAGATAAAATATTTATGGCCTAAAATCATTTAATTTCAAGCTATTTTTTCTTAAGGTTAGCTGGTCTGAGCCTAACCTCTTCCCTTCCAGCATCCTCTGTTAAGAGATATACATTTCAACAGTTACAACAATACAGTCTGACATACATGTATATCTCTTTTCTGTCCAGCAGGACCCACTGTTGATACATTTTTAGCACAAGCAACTTTACAAATACATTTTTAGCACAAGCATCTGTACAAATGAGTTTGATATTCAAATTACCATTATTTAAAAAAAACTCTAGCTAGCTATGCTGGCATATGTTACCCATGCACTCCCTTACTCACCCTGGCACAGCTGGCACTACCTCACATCATCACATCTACCCATTTTGAAGACTCAAGCTAGTTTTTTTTAAGTGGCCCTGGAGGAACGTTGCTTGAGAGAAATGGTCTGTCAAGACAGGGTATGGGTTAATGTGTTCCCATATGGGCTCATCTGGAATGGCACTGCTAACCCCAATATGGTGCTGCACTGTCATGTCATATGCCTGCAACCCTAGACTCCACCTTAACTTGGCATTTTGCTGGCTGGCTTGATGTTGCCATGCTAAGGGACTGTGGTCTGTAACTGCAGTGAATTTCCTTCACTAGAGACAGGGCTGAAGATTTTGTAGTGCTAAACATTGTTTTTATACAACTGCATAAAATTCCTCCCTGGATTAGAGTCTAGGGCTGAGATATAAAACAGGGTGTTCTTCCCCCTCTGAGGAAACCTGGTTGAGTATAGTCCCCACCCCATGCTTTGAAGCATTCACTTGCACAACAAATGATTTGCTGTAAGCTAGACTGGCTAGCACAGGGGGTCCTTCCAAAGCCCCTTTAAGCTTTTGGAACACCTGCTCGCAGGCTGGGGTCCACACAACCCTAACGGGCCTGTTTTCCTCATCAGGTCTATAAGGGGAGCTGCTATTGTACTTTAATTGGGAACAAACTTTCTATAGTACCCCACTGTCCCCAAAAAAGCCCTCACCTACTTTTTAACAGGGGCAGGCCATGCCTGAATAGCTTCTACTTTGGCAGGTTCTAGCCTGATCTTACCACTGCCCACTCTATGTCCTGGATAAGAGACCTCTGCCATACCCACCTGACACTTACTGGGCTTAATGGTCAACCTTGCCATTTGTAGTCTGCTCAGGACTTCCCTGACATGCTGAAGGTGTTCTTGCGAGGAATGGCTGTAGAGATGGCAATATCATCCAGATAAGCAAGGATATAATTTCTTGCTTCTGCTAGGATATGATCTACCAGTGTCTGGAAGGTCACGGAGGAATTTTTCATCCGAAAGGGCATCTTTGTAAAATCGTATAATCCATAATCCAAAAGGAGTTCCAAAGGCAGACTTCCCTCTAGAGGTGGGAGTCAAGGGTACCTGCCAATAGCACTTAGATCAATAGTGGTCAGATACTTGGCACCACTCAGCTGCTCTAAGGCTTCATTTGTCCTAGGCATGGGGTAAATATCCAACTCTGTGTGGCTGTTTAGTTTTCTGTAGTCCACACAAAACCTAGTGCTGTCATCCTCCTTTGGTACCAGCACCAATGGGGAGTCCCACTGACTGCTGAACTCCTGGATTAATCCCAGTTCCAACATTTCCTGTATCTCCTCTCAGTCGGTCTGACTCACTCAGGCACACTGTAACGAGCCTGTCTGATAGGTCTTTCGGGTTGTGTATCCACATGATCCTGCACCAGGTGGGTGCACTCAGGTTTCCCCAATGAACACGCCCCCCAAACTCTTATAACACTGCTCAGATTTCTTGAACCTGGGTAGGGGATAGCTGCTAGGGTATTGCTATCCCTTTCACTGAGGTGTCATTCCGATTCTCACTGGGGAGATCAGTCACCAGATCACCCTCGGACTCCTCCTGCCACCCACTGCAAATGCTCAACACAACATCCTCCCCATCATGGAATGGCTTCAGCATATTAGCATGGTTAAATTTGTGCCCCTGCCTCCTGCCTAGCATGTAGTTATCACTGACCTTCCTTACCAATTTGAAGGGACCTTCCCAAGCTGCCTGCTGCTTATTGTGTCTGACAGGAATGAGCGAAATAACCTGTTGTCCCACAGCATACTCTCAGGCTCAAACATTCCAGTCATACCAGACCTTTTTCTGCTGCTGGGCTTCTGCCAAGTTCTCCTGAGCCAAGCCCATGAGCTCCCTAAGCCTTGTCCGGAGGTTTAGGACATATGCCACAACAGATTCCTCGTGGGATTCACACTCACCCTCCCATTCATCATGAATCAAATCCAAGGGCCACCAAGTGAAAAACATATGGATTCCTGGGATACCTCTCTGTATGCAAATAGCAGGTGGGGCAAGTATTTGTCCCACTCTCTCAAACTGGTCTGCAAATGCCCTTAGCAAGGTCTTCAGTGTAGAATTTAACCTCTCCACAAGGCCATTAGTCCGGGAGTGGTAGGGAGCAGTCTTTAGGTGCTTCACCCCACAGCAATCCCAGAGACAAGCTAGCAGGTCTGACATGAAATTATTTTGCCACCTTTGCTGCCTTGATGGAGGACAGAGACACCTCCTCGGGGTATCTAGCAGCATCATCTACTACCACTAGGATATATTTATTCCCTGTGGAACTTTGAGTACTCAGAGGCCCCACAATAGCCATAGCTACCCTCTGAAATGGCTACTCAAATCACAGGCAAAGTCATCAAATGACCTTAGACCTAGTCTCCTGTCTTGTCTACTTTTTGGCACTGCTCACAGGTTCTGCAGTACCCTGTTACATCCCTTGCAATCCCAGGCCAATAAAAGTTTTACATAATATGTCTCTTGGTACACTTCATGCCCATATGACCTGCAAAAGAAATGTCATGGGCTGTGGCTAAAAGAGCCTTTGACTCCCAATGGCTAGAGGGAGGTCAGCTTTTGCAACTACTTTCAGATTATATGATTTCACAAAGATGCCCTTTCGGATGAAAATTTCCCAAGTGACCTTTCAGGGGCAGTGGTCCACTCTCTATACAGTAACCTTTTGTTGCAGTATACAGACTCCCCTTTTCCAGGAGAATCAGGGACCTCCTTAGCTACCTCCCTCAAGCCTCATAATGTAGGATGTGAGAGCTGAGCCTGTTTCAACTCTACCTTTGTAACCCTTCCCAGCTCCCCTTCCACAGGAAGTCTGGTATCCTCTGACAAAGGTGCCAAACTGTCAGCCTGGGTATTACCACTCACCTCTGCCTTTGAATTTAATATGTCCAAGGGACCATCAGTACCTATCAGAAGCTATGACCCCTCTTCAGGCTCACTGCTACAGGGTAGCTCCCCCCCGAAATATCCAGATCACCAGTCCCAGCTTCAGATGTGGCATCTGTCTGGGTCTCCCGCAGGCTTCCACACCCACAAGTCTGTCTCCAAGCCTGAATGTATGTAACTGCATGTACACAAGGTACTGCCTTATTAAAATAACTCCCCATCAAGATATCTGCAGGGATATCTTTAGACACCTACTTGTTTGCTTGTAGGCATCTTGCGTGGCCGTAACCTCTCTGGCTTCCAAGGAGTATTTGTGTTTTTATGTTTGAAATTTCAACACTGTTGATAGGTAGTCTGTTGAGTGTGCAGTTGACTGAAGCTGGGATACATCCGTGGTGGCTTGTTTATTTACTTGTTGGATAGTTAAACTTTGGATCGTTAAACTGATCATGGAAATTGGGTCTTCAGTGGTGAGTTGCCTAGGTGGAAACCTTTCGTCGCCAGGCTCGATTTAACTCATTACAGCAAAGTGCTCCTCCAGGTATTTCTGCAGTTACCTCCTACTGCACCTCTAGGTGTCAAATATTACTTTTTCATATTTGCATTAATACTAAAACCATGCTACATACAAGGTATTAGAATATTTGATCTCGAAGCATACATGATGGCAAACACAACTGCATTGATATTTGACCCTTGTCAATGAGTACTTGTTAGAACTGTAAGGTGATAACTTCATTTTTTAAAAGCTCAAGCCACACCCACTGGGAGTTAAAGGTGCACACTTAAAAGAGCTGTAATGGAGGGAATGAGTTAAAGGACCGGACTAAAATTGTTGGGGCAGAGGGAACCGGACTGGTCTGGGGACGATGCTGCTGATGTCTGTGATGATGCGGATAATGAACTTTGGGAAGATGGATGAACTGGTTGTGGCTGTTTGGGCCTGTAGGTAGCAGTGGTTGTACTGAATGCAGGTAGCAAAGAGCCTGACTTGTTGTCTGCCATTTGTTTGTCTAAATCTGACTTAGATCTGTGGTGTCAGATGACTGGATTAGACCTGGAATGTTGCTGGTTTTGGAGAGGTAGCAGGTGGCAGTGTAGATGAAGTGGACTGCTGTAGCCCATAAATCATGCTTGGCTGATTATACTTATGCTTTTTTGTGCCTTTGGTTGGCTTGGTCACTGTTATTGTTACTGTTATTGTATACATGTTTATATTTGTACTTAAGCTTGGAGAAACAATTTCATTCAACTGTGCATTTGTATCATCGGAATGGCAATAAAGATACTTTTGAATAACTATTGACCTTTTTCACCCTCCCAGTCAAGATGAACACTGATCAAAGTTATTTGAAATGGGGTGCCTCCTAAAGTTCTGACTAGAGTGGACTGCCCAAGCAAGTACTGCTCCTCTAACCACTGCAGGCTTCATAATGGTTATAGCAGAGGCTGGGTCTCTCTTGGCAGTGGCCTGTTTTCCATCCACTAATATAGGATACAAACTCTGGTTAGTCTGGTACCCCTGTTGTCTCCAGACAACTTTCCACTGTAATGCAGTTATTCCCACTTGCTGGCTCCATCAACTTTTGCTCCCCACCTTGCTTCAGTGGACATTTGTATGCTACATGGCCCTGTGGTTACCTATAAAACATAAAAACCCTGATTTTGGCCATGTACCTGAACTAGTGGCTTCTCCTTTTACTGGTGGACTGTTGGGGTGGTTTAGGCTGCTCACTATGGATTCCCTTATATCCATGTGCAGCACTGGGTATCCCCTTCTTGAGCAGTGGTGCCCTGCTTGCCAAGCAGAGATCCCCTTTTCTCCCCAGCTCATCTGCAGAGCTGCACTCCTGCTCTGCAAACCACATTCTCATGTTCTCAGGTAGTGCTAAGGGCTTGTTCCCTCACTAAAAGGTCTACCAGCCTTTCAAAACTGGTGACCTGACACCCACTCAGCCAACTATGAAAATAAGTGCTTAGCTTAGCAATAATCACATAACACTTTAATCTGCCCCATGTCTATGCTCACGATTTTTCTTCTGAAAGCTTCAGGTGTTAAGCTTAAAACATTGCAATAAATATTGTTTAACCTTGTCACAATTTAAACAATCAGTATCAGACAAATTAGAAACAGCAGTTACAGCATTACCATGGAGTAAGGGGGTCAGGATCAATACCCAGAGCCCTTTGTCATCATCATACTGTTTACATACGCTTTCAAGTATATGAATAAAACTATCAAAATCACCTTCTGTATACTGTGGAAGAAATTTACCAATCCTTGTTGCTTCTGGGTTCAGACAATCCCTTCTCCATTATATCCATGTCCCCTGTCATGTTGACACTTTCTCATTTTCTTCAGCCTCCAAACTCCACAGTCTCTCTACAGATTCTAATTCCATACATTTGCTTCCAATTCAATTCTCTATTAAGTCCTCTGAGGAAAACGTGAACCGTTTCAGAAGGCTGCACATCCTTTCCACCAGATGGGTTGTCTTCCTGGTTGCTGCAGCACCGACTAAGGCTGAAATCACTTCTTTAGTAAGGTTGGCATAACCAAGTCCTTTGGATTTGCACACCTTAGCCAATTGGTTCACTGTCAGCTTGTCATAATCCCCTGCTAACATCTTTGTCTGCTTTCTGCAACTAAACTAAAAATATAAACTGTTGTGAAAAACAAAACTTTGTTTACCATGTGGCTGCTGAGAGTACACACACCTTTAGTGACAACTGCTTACAGGCTACAGAAGTTAATGTCCACACTGCTACTCACCAATATAGGACATCTTTCCTCTGTGCCAGTGATCAAGGAGCATCAATCTTCACCAGTGGAGAATGTTCATTGAGAGTAAAATAGGCACATACAGTATTTTCAAATGCAGTCCTCTGCACTAAGTAAAATTTTCCCTTTAGAGCACACAGAGGATGCACACTTCAGTCCTGGGGCGGGGCTTCCTCTCCAGGCCCCAAATAAGACTCCCACTGACCACTATACAGCAGAGTCCTTAGCTGGGTGTTCCAAGCCTAGCCCTCCACCACCCGCTCTTTGAAATCAGTGCTCTCAGTGGCCATGTTCAAAGTAGCTGTCACACACACACACACAGATTTGATTTTCACAAGCACACACCCACCTGGAAAAGGCTGGCACAGCTTAACCTCTCTGCCACCTCCACCCAGACTATAAGGTAGATCTGTTGCCACCAGAACACCCAGAGCCAGTTATTCTAACACTCTTACCAGGGTCTCCAATTATACTTATCAAAATTAATTCTTATACAAATAGTAGAGTTTAACCAAGCAGCATGACTTTCTAGAATATTGAGCTACAGTGCCACCAAACAAATGCAAGTACTCTCAAAGGTTAAATATTCTGTAAAAAAAATAGCCACAATGAAAGGTACAGATATATTTAATAAAAAGGAAAACATGAAGATACCGAATATCTATTTACAATAAATGCTAGAGTTTCATTCACAGGAAATATAAAAACACAGATGGAAGAGTCGGACAAAAAAAAAAAAACATTTATCTAGTTTCACTATATTTAACTGACTGAAAAGTTACTGTTCCCTAGTTACTTACTAAAGCACAATATAAGTGAGTGTATTGTCAGGTCCAAAAACAGAATGCACCACTCACATCTCTCATAGTATTTCAATACAATTTCAGTGCTGGCTACAGAATGACATCACATCTGGTCACCTGACTCTTGTAGTTCCCACACTACCCTCTCAGTAAAAACTAAGCTAGGATCTGACACTGATATGTCACAATACACATATAGAACTTTAAGGTTTATTACAGCATCTGTAAACTGTAAAACAATTCCAATATTTCCATCCTTCCTGCAGAAACTAACAAGCCATTCTCTGGCAACCCAGGGTAGCAATTAGTTCACCACTAAGGACAATACAATAGGACCCCAGCCCAGGCTTTTCACAGACATTGCATCTCTGGCTGCATTCAGACCTGTGAGAAAATCTTTATGGCCTAAGCCAAGTCATTTAATTTCAGGCTATATTTCTTAAGGTTAGCTGGGCTGAGCTTAACCTCTTCCCTTCCAGCATCCTTTGTTAAAAGATAAACATTTCATCAGTTACAACAATACAGTCGGACATACATGTACATTTCTTTTCTCTGTTGATACATTTTCAAGACAAGGAACTTTACAAATACATTTTTAACACAAGCATCTGTACAAATCAGTTTGATATTCAAATGACATAATTCTTTACAAAACTCCAACTAGCTATGCTGGCATATGTTACACATGCACTGCCCTACACCCCCTAGCACAGCTGACACCACCTCATATCATCACAGAACCATACATATATGATATAAGTCCCAAGCCTATGGGCATAAGGGTACATAAGCAGACATTAGAGCATAAATACTCAGACCATATCAAATACAGTAAGTCTGAAGAAGTCTGAGAGACAAGTTGGTCAGCCAAAAGGGAACTGGCAAAAAAACAGTGGTGCCCCTCAGTCAGTAAGAAAAGAAGAGAAGATAGATAGGTAGCAACTACTGCAACAGTGATAAGTCATCTACTCATTCATAATCTGTCCATATGCCCTGCTCTATCTTCTATACTTACTTTATACCATCCTAACAGACCACTCTGATCCAACAACCAACTACCCATAAATGTAGAAAAACCCAAATGCTCGACTGGCCAAATGCTTTACTTCTTTACCATCGTAAAACTTTGGAACACCCTCCCAACACTTGATCCACCTGCTCAGTAACCCTCTTCAAGACATCTCTGAAATAACACCTCTCCTCATCTTGGCTGTGCACATGTGCTAACACCACATCTCATATAACCTAACTTCAACCATCCCAACTATTCTCACCCCCCATTCTACTACACTGGCATCCTCCTTCCACATCCACCTGTCTTTTACTTACTCCACCTCTCCATCCTGTCCACTTCCCTCTTCTACTAACCCGTATTGTCCTACCACTGATCCCCTCATTCTTCTCTTCCTAACCCTTATAGACCTACCACTGAACCAAGCGAGACATTCAGGTACTCTCTCGTAGCCTACCTTAATATCATACCATCACTTATATCTGCAACAATATCCACCGACTTTGCACCTAGTATCTAGTTAATTCCTATATCTGCTTTGCACCCACTGCATGAAGTGTCCTATATATATTTTGCTAGCTGAAAACTACTCGTATGGAATGTTCTCATGTATGTATTCTGTATTGCTTGTATAATATCTTTGATTTGAGAATGATTACTTATGTACTGTTTTTTTTCTCCAATTGTACAAGCTGCCGATATGTACTAAATGTCTTCCTCTTGATGAAGCTGTTCAAATCATCAAACCTTCAGACACCTATATCTCTTTTTCTATTACTATTTATTAAAGAAGGAACCCTGATATCTGAAAATCTCATTAACATATTATTCTTTTACAGGAGGAAACTCAAAAAGATATACTCTAATTACAGACCCATTGCCCTCTGTCTCCACTAGCAAAAAAATCATGGAAAGTGTGTTCACTACCAGTTAATGAAATCATTATCTAAAAACAACATTCTGCACAGTACCACACTACTCTCCTCTCCTTTACTGACTTTTATAAAAAAAAACGCCAATAATATATCTTTATCTTCAGCCCTCTTTATTGACCTGTCTAAAGCCTTTGATAGAGCTTCAAACTATTACTCAAAATGTATTCCACAGTTGAAGCATGGTTAAATATCCTTTTCCTCCCATTTGGTAACATTTCTGTTTGCTGACAGTTTGTAATAAAATGTAAATTCTATATTGTATGTGAAATATCATATATGTGGAGATTTTTCTCCCCGGGATGCCACTGAAAATGGGCACTTCTGGTCCAGCTGGACCATCCCGGTTGTAGTTTGTCTTTCGGCTTTCTCCCGGTAAGGGGTCACCACAGCGGACCTCCGGTCTGCTAATGATTGGCAGTAGATTTTTACGAAACGCCGAGGTGCCAGCTCGATGCCCAACTTTCAATGAAGGCATGCCCATTTATGCACGCATGTCTTTTGAACGCTACCCAACCGCGGGGAGGACATGCAGATTCCACACAGAAGGCACTCCCAAGCCAAGCCGAGAATCAAACAGGAGAACTGTGAGGTTACAAAGCTATCACCATACCACCGTGGCTGGACCATCCTGGTAAACAAATGAAAATAAAAAAAATACATAATACTGTTACAGTACGTTCTTGCACAACTGCACTATGTCCTTTAAATCACTGTCACAGTATTCTAAACTCTTGGGTGATTCACTGTCTCAGTATTCTAAACTCTTGGGTGATTCCCAAAGATTAAGGGTTCTGAAGGGTGGACTGAAACAGAGGACTCAGAGCCAGGCACAGACATATGGCCAAAATGTGTGCCTCAGAGGAGTATGCTAGGCCAGACTGCAACAGCTCACACAAATAAGAGGACCACTGGGGATTTAGCATGCAGTGGGACCTGATTTTTTTGTCAAACACCATATAGCTATGTAAGATTCCCTGGTAGTAGGTTTTCTCATCTCCTGTAGAACTAAGCATGTCCTCAGAAAACTGGTGTCTAAAAGGGATCAGAATCCTATCATCCATAATGTCAGCCTATGGTATGATAGGTTGGGATGAAGTCACGTGTCCTTGTGCTATGTGAGCAAGTTCACTGTGGAGGGACTTTGGTGATGACCCTTGGTTAGGTGAAAAAGAATGGGGAATCAGTGCTGTCTTGGCTAATAGGGAGCCACCAGCAGGACCTTTGGGTATTCTCTATGAATGCTTAATAAGACCTTGGAGAGAACAGGAAGTTGAGGGAAGGCATTCAAGATCTTCCCTTTCCAAGGAAAGGACATGACATCCATTTCACACTCAATGCTAACAAAACAAAAATCATGATTCTCTCCTTCAAGAAATGTCACCATAGACCAAAGCTCCTTTAAAATAAAAAGCCACAATAACACTCTAATTGATATTGTACCTCACACCAAACTACTCAGAGTGACCACTGATGAACATTTAAAATTCGATACCCACATCCAAAATAATATAAAAAAGCCATCAAAAACTAGGCCTGCTGTAGAGATAAAAATCGCTGTCTAAGTGCTTCTAACAGACATACTCTAGCCTCCTCCTACCTGCTCCTCTCCCTTATGTATGGTGCCCCTCTACTTACTCATCAACAACTAAGCCTAAAAACAAACTGGAAGCCTGCTATAACAAAGTCTGTACATTTGTTACAGGATTCAAATACTACACCCAGCACTGCCATTCCTTCCACTCCCTAAACTGGCTTGAGCTTCATAAATACCTGAAATTCATACAACTCACCACTGCTCATAAACTCATTCAATCCTCCATCTGCCTCTCTTTCATCTATCTTAACCCCCTACCTCCACAGTCGCAGACTTAGATCTGAAAACCAAAACCTCCTTTAAATCTATAAATCCCGTCGCCCTCCAGGCCAATTACTTCCATCACACTCCTTAGCTAAACTATGGAATTCTCTCCCTCCACTGTACTCAACCACTCTAATTTAAAATCTCTCATCCATTCTTATCTTACCTCAAACTGGGACTGTTCTGCTCCCTTCCCACCTAAATTACACTGTTGTCTCTTTCAAACCTTCAATCTCATGTACCATCACCTCTGATCCTGAACATTATTGTTAGAACAAACACTAAACTTGTGCAAACACTTTACATCTTGTACTTTTAATTATATTATCTGTATTACTTTAGACTTCATCTTTATTTTAACACTTGTGTTTACTTATGTTACATTATGTTAACTGCTTTTGGAGCTTTTCTCCCCAGACCTCCACTGAAAATGGGCTTTGCTTGGCCCACTGGAAATAAAGTTTCCAAGCTTAGGGGCAAGTAGGCCCTGATGCAAAAAGAGGGAAGTTATCTGTTGATCATTTGTGAACTATGTTCAGGAATATCTCCCTGTTCAACATCCATAAATGTGGATCTGCTTAGATTGTCCTGTGAAAGAATAAGTGGCTTGGAGGGAAAGGTTTGCCTTTGTAGCTGTTTCCATGGCAAAAGAGCCAGTCTGCAGAGTTAGTAATATCAGGTGCCCCCTGCTTATGTACCACATTACCTTTGTGTTTCTGAACACTCTTAATGGACTTGGTTTCCAAGAATGGGAGAAGATCTGCAGGGCTTGTGCTACTGCTGTCATCTACATCAAATTGCTCTGATCTTAGATTTGTAGGCATTACTTTCTGATTGTCTATCCATGCTCCTCATCCATTGTCTGATGAGTCTGTGCCACTCCTGTTGTGGAGTCTGTAGTTTAAAGGGAAGACCCAGATTTAGCTTTAGCTGTGAAATCCACCACAGTATTTCCTTCTTTAGACTCTGGGTGCTATAAAAAGAGTCCAAAAGGCAAAGCAGATAAAGTTTGAGCCAGTAGAAAACCTTAGAAATTCCTTGTAAGCAGGTTGAATAGGGATGTGGAGATAGGAATCTTTTAGGTCCAGATAAAGCGGGAAAGATGGGGGAAGAGTGAACAGAAACAGAGTTTGCAAGGACATCTTGAAATATGGAACAAGAAGGAACAAGGAGAAAAGTGTTGCAGTCAAAAGACATCCAAAATTGGTCTCCAAGTTCTACTTTTTTGGGCGTAGGAATAGTCTGGAATTCCCATATACCATGGAGGCACACATTCTGCTGTGCCTTGTTCTGGGAAGGTATGAATAATGGAAAAAGCAACTATATCTGATTTTGTGGAGGTGGTAGTATGCTGATGAAAGGAGGAACTTCTTTCCCAGTCATTCTATATACCTTTTTGATGACTGAAAGCACCCATATATACCTTTTTGATGACTGAAAGCACCCATTTGTCTGAAGTGATGAACAGTCAATTTAGGGATGATGTGAACCTTCTGGATAGGGGAAGGGTATGACAGAGGGGTGGGGAGGGGAACAGAAGGTAGTCTGGTAAAACTGTCTGGGTAAGGCAGTCCCATGTCCACAGTCCCTGTCTGGTTTGTCAAGGAAACTTTTCTATGCATTTTCTTGACCTTATGAGAAGGCCTCATTTACCCAGTCAGCAAAAGAGGAACAGAGTCTTACAGATACTTTGCTATCTTGGCATAGAAGTGAAATATCTGTCTACTGTCCCTCAAAATTTTACCTTGTTCCTACAATTGCCTGAAAAGGCGGTCAGCATTCAAGCCTTCAAGTCAAACAAAACATTTGTTTAAAGGAGATTCTAGTCCTATGAAAGTGGTTGAGAATGTAACCATGCATTAACTCCTGATCACAGAACCTGCAGCAGCTGCCCAGAAAAAGCTTCTACTGAATCATAGCTGTATTTAATGTAAAGCTTTGCAACTACGGAGCAGGAGCTACCATAGATAAAGCCTATTGCTTACTGGTAGGTTCCTTGTGGGATAGCAAAGTTTATTTAAGTTGGTTCAAACAGGCAATAAATATTTCATCATTTAAGTCTAACAATTCAGTGCTCTCAAGGCCACAGTGAAAGAAATACAAACATTTTCCCTTATTTGTCCACTGCTCTACTGTCTTTATCAGCAGGGATAATACTGCCAGCAGGCTGTAACTGTGGACATGGAAAACAATAAGGCATCTGCACAGAACTTTCAAGTCCTCTGGTACCCTACAAAACTCATAAGGACTTTTAGGTGCAGGTGGCTGAGAGTCTGGTGTAGTGGAAGTGGATGCAAAAGCATCAAGGTGCAGGAGGTATAGGTACAGGAGCTGAGAATCACACTTCCAAGACGTTACAGTATTTGAACTTCAGAAAACTGTTTAGATTTCCATTCAAAATGCTTCATCATATTAATATTAGTTTCCCCAAATAAAGCTTCAACAGGTGAGTTAGAAGAAAGCGAATCATTAATGTCTGAAGCCACTTGACCTGACAAACGCATTTCATATAAGTAGGCAAAACAGTGCTCATCTGAGTCTGATCCATCCTCTTCATCCTCAGAGGTGTCTAGATGTCTCTTTTGGGAAGTGGAAAGAGAAACTAGTAGTAGCAGGCCCCGTTAAGGAAAGTAGCCTAAGTGCCTTAATGGCATTAGAAAGACCCTATGAAAAGTCTATCCACTTTGGACATCGGAGGAGAAATGTTTCCAGTTTTGTTTATTCTTAGGTGTGACAACTGCTTTGATGAAACACAGTGGCTCTGTCCTCTGACAAATAACAATGAGCAATCCAAGACCTTAGTCTCCAACAAGAATCTGCACTGGGTCCTTCTGAAATTAAGCTGCACTCTCCCTTTTCATTATTATCAAAAGCTCAAGTCATTTCAGAAGAGCGAACTTCAGATGCCATACTAGCCTCTGGTGGGGTCACAGTAGCAGGAGTCTGAGCAGATGTTGAGCAAGCTGCAGGTTGCAAGACCTCGGCAGGTATGCCCAAATCAGACTTGGGAGTCATATTAGGTGTAGGCCTCGAACTTTTACTTTTGAATGGGTGGGACATTAGGGGCAAAAGGGTCAAAGTTTTCAAATAGGAATTGAGGAATGAAACTAATGTTTTTGCAGTCTTCGGAACAATGGACTAACAGACTGTACAAATTTTTGAAGTCTTGCTCTACACCTAGGCAGAAAAAGCACAGAGAGTAGAGATCCTTGTATAGAGTCTGCCTAATGTAATCACACTTTCCTCTCCTAGTTAACATCTAATAGAGCAACAAACAACAATACAATTGAGAAAAATAAAGGAAAGTTCCCCAACATTTCACTTATCTGAACCAGTGAAGGTCAACAGTACCAATGATCACATGAACAGAACCATGATTGTAAAACCTGCATTTGGACTGATTTATGCTCATACATCCACTTATGTACCCTTGCGTCCATGGGCTTAGGTCATACATTGGACAAGTAGCTCTATGGAAGGTTTTGGCTTTGGTACCCTGGCCAGATGTCCAGGTTATTTTTGTGAGACAACCCAACAATCTGGAATACTGCAACAGTGATCTAAGGAAGGAAATCATGTGTGTTACAATTGTTCTGAATTTAAATGAATGGAAAACTTTAAAATTCCAATCAAGTATCTCACTTAAATGTGACCGGCTTTACTTGCGTACAGACCATTACATATACACACTGTATTCATGCACTGTTAATCACTCCCTGATCCACTGCCACTTCTGTCACCACCCTGTAACCTACATGAGGTAGCCATGTACCTAGCCAGGATGCAATCCTCCCTTCAGCAGCAAAACATGCAACAGCTGCTCTTGAGTGTGCACAGATGTTTGCTAGAGGTCACCAGCAGTCCAATGGTGCATTCACTCTTCCTGCTTCATGACAACCATCCAGTCTCGATCACTCAAGGTACTTCACAAACACCCCATACTCACCTCCTGCAAAGAGTGCAGCTTCAGGTATACAATCCTCAACATGCATGTAGCTGGATCGCCTAGTGACTGGAGTGAGTACACATTTGTGCCACTACTAGTGACAACAGTCATCTTGCTTCCACAACACCAAGCAAGTCTGCTACTGAATTATTTAACAATCTCTCTGGAGATGGAATACTGGACATCATTTATGTTTTGGTGTCACAGCTAAAATACTATTTTCTTATCCAATTTCTTTCTAAACTCAGGCCATGCCCTTGAAACAAAGTTCTTATTTCAAAAGAATTGTCTAGTTAATACACTTAGCTGACTTAGTAAGTTAACAAATAAAATAACAGAAGGCTGCACGAAGCATAGCTGAAATGGGAAATAGCGGTTATGCCACAATAACAGGATCTAAAGGACTTTCACCACCTTTTCAAACTGTCAGTGAGGATGCTCACTGTGGGATGCAGAGGGCACAGACTGACAAAGCAAGGAAAGCAAATGAAATGAATTTTGTTTTATTTCTGTTGTCCTGGTTAGCCTCAATAGGCCTGTGGGCTATTTTCAGGGAAGACCACAGGTGAGGTGTATACAGAAAAATCTGTCCAGAATATGGGCAATTTTCCATATTGTTCAGGAAGGAGAAGCAAGAGGTCTCCCCAACATGCAGCATGCAACAGTACTAGAGAAGAGGGTGGATAGATAACATGTGTAATGAATATGATCCTACTTATACTATGATTGAGATTAACCAGGGAATGACAAAACGATCACCTGACCATCCTGAATTTTTATTGCTCAACTACTGCGAACAGAGTAGCAATGGAATGTTTGATTATGAACAAGTAAAGTCAGGCAATGTACAATTTCACAGGTATTGGATATCTGGGAACTACTGCAGATGTGATACATAATGTTGATCATCAACAAAAACAGAAAGCTGCTGCCGAAAGACATCTGACAATTTCTATTTAGGACACTGTGGCAACTGGCAAGAAAAATTCCCACACATTCCAACATATTCTACTTACTGGTAATGTTCTTGAGACATTCTGTGACCTAATGTCATCAGAATAAGGTGTGTGGGACATAATTAAGCACCCTGAACATTTCTGGAGCACACTGCTGAAGGAACATATGGGATTTCAAATTACAGACATGCATGTCTTCCTTGACTTGTATCCTATTCATGGCGTGGTGTATACCCCTTCCAACCACTACAGTTTGGGCAAAGGGCAATCATTTTTCCCTCAGATATAGCCTTGCTCCTTATACATTTACTGATTTTCTTCATAAAGTGAGATCTGTTTACAAGTCCATACATTATTAAATAATGAAACAAAACCTATAAAACACACAATAGGGTTTCAGCATACAAAGCCCATAACCCTAGCTAGACCTAGATTCAAAACCACTGCTGTTGAAAGTGCTTTCTCTAAGTTATCCACCAATGTCAAAACACTAACCTTCTAAAACCAGACACTTAAAAATACAGTAAAACAAAGCTTGTTCAAGGAAACATCCTGCTCCTGTTATAAAGAAAATGGGTAGTCTCACATACGTTAAGCATCACCACAGAATCAAAGACCTATAACATAAATTTAAGGTGCAGCCACAACTAGAGTAAATAAACGCAAAGAACAAATATAGTAAAGTTTCTTTTCAAGTGAATGTTTCTCAACAACTCGGTAAATATTATTGAATATATTGTAAATACATATTACCAACCTTATTTCTTCAGCTATCATATATTCAAATGTCTATAACCAGTATTTGATCCAAAATAAGAAATTATATAACCCATTACGTACATACTGTAAATAAGCTCTCACAAACTGCAACAGTGTCGTGAGTGGTCTGCATGCATCCTTGATTTTGTATATTTCTTCCTTCATTTGTCAACTTGTACACAAGAAGTTTTGAAAATTGACCATCTATACACCAGTTTTTCATCTGTAACTTGTTTTCAATGGTAGGAGTAATAGAATCTTATGCAATTTCCTATCCATTTGGAGATTGTCTGTTTGGAAATTGCTTTTCCTTCCCTTCCTGTTGCATAGGCTACTAAAAGCTGGTCAGTTTTTCTGTTACCTTTGGTTCTGTCCAGGTAGTAAGCGTAACTGTCTATGTACATCCAAGGTATGCAGCAGTCTTTCCCCTGTTCTGTGGATTGGGAAAGAAGGTAGGTAGGTGGATTGCCTGGTTTAAAGACACTCTGGATACCACCTTAGGCATAAATGTAGGATTAGTTCTCATGGAGACCCTATCTTGATGGAAGATCAGGAAGGGTTATACTGCCATTAAGGCCTGTAGTTCCGAAACCCTCCTTGCTGAAGTAATTGCCAGTAGGAAAGCAGTTTTCCATGATAGGTGTTGAAGATCTGCTGTTGCTGCTGGTTCAAATGGAGGGAGTGTCAACTTTTCTAGCACAAAGTTCAAGTCCCATGCTGGTAATGGTGGTTTCCTAGGAGGTTTTACATTCTTGATCCCTCTGAGGAACTGCCTGAGTAGAGGATGCGAAAAGACAGGTGGATCGAAGCTGTATTCTGCTGAAATTGCTGATGCATGTATCTTGATGGAGGAATAAGACAGGCCTGTATGTAGAAGCTCTGCCAAGTACTCCAGGATGTTAGCAATATCTATGTTAGACACATCTTTTCCTCTTTCAGTACTCCAAATGACAAACCTTTTCCATTTTCCTGCATAGTTCCTTCTTGTTGAAGGTCTGCGGGCTTCAAGGATAATGTCTTTAACCCTTTGGGATAGGTCTGGGTTAGTTGCTGCTATGTGATGTTCCAGGCAGTCAGTTGCAATGTTTTTAGGTTTGGGTGCATGATGTTGTAGTTGTTCTGAGTTATCATCAAAGGCATCAGGGGTATTGACCACATTCTCCCCCGAGATATGCTCCTCAGCAATGGGTACCAGTGTTGTCTTGGCCCATTCGGAGCTATCAGGATTATCCTTGGACGTTCCTCTTTGATTTTGAGTAGTACCTTGTGCATCAAAGGGAGAGGTGGAAATGCATATGCTGTCAGGCCTTTCCAACTGAAGGATAGAGAGTCCACCTTCCATGCAAGTGGGTGGCAAGTCCTTGTGCAGAAGTTTTTGAGCGGGTGATTCAGAGGGGATGCGAATAGGTCAATTTGTGGCATTCCGCATTTTCTTTGTGATGGCCTTGAAGATGTCCGGGTGTAGCATCCATTCGTGAGCATCCGAGGTGGTTCTGCTTAACATGTCTGCTAGGGTGTTTTCTTTTCCCGGCACAAACATTGCCTGTAACTGGATGTTGTAGCTCAGAGCCATATTCCAAA
Organism: Protopterus annectens; assembly: GCF_019279795.1. Taxonomy (NCBI): domain Eukaryota; kingdom Metazoa; phylum Chordata; order Ceratodontiformes; family Protopteridae; genus Protopterus; species Protopterus annectens. The sequence continues at coordinate 1,062,785,448 of NC_056743.1, forward strand.
GGTCCATAGTCATTCTGCATAGGGGGTATGAATGAGTGCCTCCTTGTTTGTTGATGTACCACATGACTGTGGTGTTGTCTGTCCTTATCCTTAAGTGGCCTTCTTTGAGGAATGGTCTGAATTCCTGTAGTGCTAGTTTTACTGCCAGCATTTCTTTTTGGTTTATGTGCAGGTGCAGCTGGTCTTGAGTCCATAATCCTTGTATGCATTTGTCCAACATGTGCGCCCAGCCCTAGGTCTGAGGATCCGTTGTGATGGTTTGGCTTGCTTGGAAGTTGTGGAAGGGTAAGCCTGGGTTTGACTGGCATGCTTGAGCTCACCATAGGAACTCCTGTTTCAGGCATGGGATTAGTGGGATTTCGGTTTCTAAGCTGTGCCTGTGTTGAGACCATAAATTCTTTAGGTACCACTGTAGCTTTCTCATATGCAGTCTGGCATGTGGGACCAAGATTATGCATGATGCCATGAAGCCCAAGGCCTGCAGTACTTTTCTTGCTGTTAGTTTGTTCTGCTTTGTTAATGCCAAGAAGTAAAGAGGGAGTTGTTTTTGTTTTTCTGCAGTTAGGAATGCCATCTGTTTTACTGTGTCCAAATCCGCACCCAAGAATGTTGTTGTTTGGGATGGTATCAGTCTTGACTTTTGTAAATTGACTGTGTATCCCAGGGCTTGTAGTAAGCAAATGACTCTTTGTAGATCTGTTGTCCAGCTTACTTTTGTTGTCCGCTTCTAGCAGCCAGTCGTCCTGGTATGGATAAATTTGGATTGCGTGTAGCCTGGAGTGACCGATTACTGAAGCCACGCAATTTGTGAATACTCTGGGCGAGTAGATAAGCCAAAAGGCAATGCTGAGAATTGATAATGCTCTGATCCTGCAAGAAATCTGAGGTATCTTCTGCAATGTGGTCGTATGGGGACGTGCAGGTATGCCTCCTTGAGATCTAGAGTTACCAGCCAACACTCCTTGCCCAGCATGGGAAAGTTGCTGTAGGGTCAGCATTTTGAATTTTGGGACAATGATGTATGTGTTTAAGACGGACAGGTCGAGAATAGGTCTCCAACTTTTCTCTTTTCTTGGTGCTAGGAAGAGTCTGGAGTAGAATCCTTTGCCCTGTTCTGTTATTGGTACTCTTTCCACAGCTCTCATCTTTGTTAATTCTGCTATCTGCTTTAGAGCTTCTGTTTTGATTTGGAGGTAGGTTTGGCATTCCTCTTTTTACTGGTAAGGTGTGGAAGTGGAACCTGTAGCCTTGGTCTATGGTTTGCAAAATCCACTTGTCTTTGTGATACAGTGCCAATTTTTCGAAAATAAGGCTAACTTTCCGCTAAAGGTGCTGCTATTTGCTCCCTGGTGGCGTGTCAGAGCCAAGTCACTGTGATTGTCCTGTTGTAGTGGCAGTGGTTGTGTCCATGCTTCGGTTATTGCCTTGCCACTGTAGGTCCTCTGTAGGCACCTCCTCTGGATTGATTTCTGCCTCTAGGCGTCTATTCCTGCCTCTTTGAGATTTGAGGAGTCTGGAAAGGACCAATTTTGGCAGGCCAGTTCCTGCTAAACCTTGGGGCTGAACCTGTAAGAAATCCTTAACTGTTTGTACAGATTTTGCCTTTTCTTCCATTTTCTTCATTACTTGCTGAGCAGGTGTACCAGATAGACTGGCCTTATCCATAGGAGCATCTAACAGCTTTGCTTTAACATGATCTGGCAAGACCTGTTCTTTCAACCATGCATGCCTTCTTATCACTGTGCCAGTCATGGCTGATCTAAATGAAGCCTCCAGTGCATCATAGCCACATTTTAAAGAATGGTTACTAACCTGTTGGATGTTATTCACCATTTCTAATACATATTTCTTATCTAAGGAGTCATCAGAGGACAGCTTCTTGGTTAACTGATCAAGCATAAACTCTTGGTATTGGATCATATGAAACTGACAGTTTAAAGCTCTAGCTGAGAGAGTAGCAGAGGTGTAAACTTTTTCCCCCATCTCTAAGGACCTGGATTCCCTTTCAGAAGGAGTAGGGTTTTGCTGAGGTCGAGGCTACTGCCTTAGCCCCTGGGATATAGTCTCAGGATCTGCAAGTGGGGCCTTGTATAGGTGGTGATGAGTGTCTGTCACCCTGTAAAATCTATCTGGTTTGGCAGGGGCTGGAGGTAAAGTATCAGGAGCAGTGCAAACATCATTAAATGCATCATCCACCACAGGCAGTACTGGAGGTATAGCTAAGGGCCTATGTTGTGGTAGGTGCAGAAATGTCCTAAGCCTTTTTCTTGAATCTGAGAAATCTTGTCCCTGCCATTGGAATTGTTCTCTCATGGCATGTAAGGTTTCCCCAAAGGAAAATTCCTCTGGCGGAGAGGCAGATGGAATGGATTCTTCAGCATCGGAGTCTTCATATGTAGACAAAGGAGCCTCTGGCTGGTCTGTAATGTCTGAGTCATCCGCAGAATCATCAGAGGACACTGGCTCGGGGGGCTCTGCTCTAGATCTCTTTTCTGGTGGCTGAGAGGCCCTGTCTGGGTGAGATTGGGATCCCCTAATTAAGGATATTAAATCCTCTGCCAGAGTAAGCATTTGTGAACTAGAAGTGGGCCTGTGTGAGGGGGGCTTAACAGGCGCTGATTTAACAGTTTTGGCTGCTTTAGCCCTGGCAAAGGCCTTAATAGACATGGCTGCAGGAGGCCTAGCAGCACCACGTGCTGGGGTAGAGACATCCAAAGGGATGGTGTCTGATAAATCACTAGGAACCACAGTAATAGGCAAAACTTCTGAGGCCGATTCAACTAAGGTAGCAGGAGCCTCAGTAGTAGTCATGGATTCGCTGAAGATTGACCCGGTATTCTCGGTTTCGCCAAAACCGAGACACTTCATGCTTGCTTAACCGTGGTTTCGGCCGAAATCGCGGACGCGAGTGTCGGTCTTTTCTTTGCGTTTAACAATTTGGGTAGTCGGAGGATCCGACGGCATAATGTACGCAAAATCTGAGCGAAAAACTGTTCAGCAAACTCCGACCGGCCCTAAGCGTCGGTTGAAGGAAGCAAGCCGAACAGGCTGCTACGTCGTGGTCTGGGCCTAAGCAAGGTAGACAGTAAGAGTGGAAATCTTTATGAGGTATTTGTTTCCCACAAGTTAAACAGTTATTGACTTTTTCTGACATCGGCTGAGGCAAGAAAGAGTCCCCAACGGGGTACTTAGCTTTAGAAGTCTTGAGTAGTATTCGGTAGTAGTAATCTCTGGATCTGACCGACCGGCACTTGCGAACAGCTTCTGCTTCGGGCGCCACGCGGCAAGAAAGACTAAGGAAAATGGCGTCGGCTGATGCCTTTATACCCGAAGACCAGCAGAGATGACGTCGGGTGAAGTGCGACATCAACCGAAGCCGGACCCAGACTTTGGAATCCGGCCGACCGAAGGGCTGCCTGACGACAGGACAACCCATTTGTTATGACTGCAGATGCTACCTTGAAGGACATCACACAATAGGGTTTCAGCATACAAAGCCTATAACCCTAGTTAGACCTAGATTCAAAACCACTGCTGTTGAAAGTGCTTTCTCTAAGTTATCCACCAATGTCAAAACACGGTTCCCTATCAGAAGCCTGAAACACTATAAGCTTGAAAATCAAAATCCTGAAACCAAAAGCCTGAAAACTCAAAATCCTGAAAACCCAAAATCCTGAAACTCAAAATCCTGAAAACACAAATAATGCTAATATGCCAATACAAAGACACTAATATCTACCGACTGACCTTAACCCTAACCCTAAGGTCCGTCACTATCGCACACTCACCTGACCCGCGCCCTAACCCTAACTCACTTAAACCGACCCTAACCCTAATTTTTGTCACTATTGCATACATGCCTAACCTGCGCCCTAACCCTAACTCACTTAAACCGCCCCTAACCCTAACATAAAACCAACCGCACACTGACCCGCGCCCTAACCCTAACTCACTTAAACCGCCCCTAACCCTAATTTCTGTCACTATTGCATACATGCCTAACCTGCGCCCTAACCCTAACTCACTTAAACCGCCCCTAACCCTAACATAAAACCAACCGCACACTTACCTGAACCCAACGCATGACCTAACACCACAGGGCTAACAATAGCAAAGCCACAATGACGTCAGTATGTCTATTTTGTGTTTTCAGGATTTTGAGTTTCAGGATTTTGGGTTTTCAGGATTTTGAGTTTTCAGGCTTTTGGTTTCAGGATTTTGATTTGCAAGCTTATAGTGTTTCAGGCTTCTGATAGGGAACCCAAAACACTTACCTTCTAAAACCACACACTTAAAAATACAGTAAAACAAAGCTTGTTCAAGGAAACATCCTGCTCCTGTTATAAAGAAACTGGGTAGTCTCACATACGTTAAGCATCACACAGAATCAAAGACCTATAACATAAATTTAAGGTGCAGCCACAACTAGAGTAAACGCAAAGAACAAATATTGTAAAGTTTCTTTTCAAGTGAATGTTTCTCAACAACTCGGTAAATATTATTGAATATATTGTAAATACATATTACCAACCTTATTTCTTCAGCTATCATATATTCAAATGTCTAACCTGTATTTGATCCAAAATAAGAAATCATATAACCCATTACGTACATACTGTAAATAAGCTCTCACAAACTGCAACAGTGTCCTGAGTGGTCTGCATGCATCCTTGATTTTGTATATTTCTTCCTTCATTTGTCAACTTGTACACAAGAAGTTTTGAAAATTGACCATCTATACACCAGTTTTTCATCTGTAACTTGTTTTCAGATAGCATTTGTATATCACTTTAATGTAATCCTTGAATACCATGATACTTTTGTTTGACGCTTACCAAAACGACTGCCCTATAAAGGCATGGGGTGAGGCTGTTAAAGAGTCTTTAAGCAGCCTGCCTACCTAGTTAACAAATGTAATAAATAAATTACATAAAATAAACATTCTGAAAAATAATGTAGTCTTGGGTCTGTGGCACAGAAGGATAGAGCTCTTACTGTGACAATTAGGGTACACAGCACTGGACAATACAGGCTGGGCATGGTTGTTCATATCTCGGGGGGGGGCAAGAGAGGTTCACACACTTGGGAGCACACTGACCAGTGTGATATCCCTGCAAGGGACCCAGGAGACCACCACTCATGCTCCAGGTGACAGGGACATCATCTGTGGATGGCCCATCGCATGCTCCCTGGTGCCTGGTCAAGTTTCTCTATTTAGGGCTAGGTGAAAAAAGAAAAAATATGAACCATTCTGATGTCCGTCTAAATTATGGTCCCCATAGTCAACCCTCACCAAGTTGAAATAAATCAGATTGGGTAAATTTGTCAGGAAGAAGCTGATGGTTGGCAAACTGCACGGATAAAATGATGCAAACAATGAAAAAAAGTACTCTAAGACATTCCAACATATTTTGTGTTTTTTTTATATGATTTTTTTTAAAGCCCAAATGTTTAATAGCCAGATATCCAGAGGTATGCACATTACAATAAAATTTAGAGGTACCTCTAAAGTAAGTATTTGAATAATGTTTTTGACAGATTTACAGGCAAAGGAGAAAGCAGTTTGCCAGAGACAGGGTGACCAGGAAGAGGAATAGTACCAAATGTACAGTTGTTAAAAGCAGGATGGTCTCAGTATTTTCACAAGCCTTCCAAGAAAACACTTTACTGCTATGTGAAAGGTTCTGGCTCTTTGTGATTCAGAGGGTCCAGGGAACATAACAGCAACAGAACAGTGATACTAAGATTGAAGATTACATAAAAAAGGAAGGTGACTGAAGTGACCGAATCAGATGATGTGACATATGACATGATCAATGTAAGGTATTTATAATTATTAAATGGCTCACTGAAGGCATTCAGTAACTGCTACCTTAATACCAGACTAGTGTAGTTGCTGGCAGCATGTGCCATAAACACAAGAAAGGGATATTGTTGGTAAAGAGATCTCAGTAGGCCTGCACTGGGGAATATTCTGAGTGGGGGTGTGGTGCTTCTATTCATTTTATATAAAATTAACTCAGATCTCTATGGCTTTCAAAAATTTCCCATTTCCTTACACCTGAAGAAAGAACTACAAAAAATACATTGCAAACATACCTTGAGTATGGTCTCCCTCTTCAAACCTATTTTTCAAAGAAAAAAATGTAATGACTTGCAAGTATTATCGAATATAATATTCTGTTTTGCCCCACCCTGCCCTGAGACAGAATACCACAGTGTCACCCTTACTGTACAGACTTGCTCCCAGTACAGCTGTGGGCAGTGGGCAAGCTGAGCAGGCTTTCTGCTGATGATACGTACACAAAATCCTTAACTTAATCATATATGCATCACATTGTCAGCAAACTCCCCCAGTTCCAAAACTGTGTGCCAGTTCAAGCAATGCAGCAATACTTCTAGGATCGTATAATAATCAAACAACTTTACATACACTTTTCCAGATTGCAAACTTTGGAAACCATGCCCAGAAATATTAGAAAATGACAAACAGTAATGGATTCAGGTCACAATTCCTGGACTTTTGCAAACGTCAGGTATATGCCTACACTTTAGACAACCCACTATTAGACAATTCACCCCAATTCTTATACGTACCTTTTGTTTTTAAACAAGCCTCACATTTACTCCCTCTGCCTTGACTTACAGAAAAAAATCTAAACAGCTGCCTTCAATAGTGTACTAATGCATTTTTGGTTCATTACAAGTTCAACTATTGTTCTGCTTATCTACACTTGATTGTACTTTGCATTTCATTGGGTTAATTTTCTGTTTATGTATACTGTTGCTGTTTTTCTCTGATCTAGTTTGTCCATCTGGGGAGCGGAGTACAAAAGACTTGATCTCTGTGTAAGAGACTTACTACAATGTAAACCTGCCCTGAATCTTAAAGCTGGCATCTTTGGTCAGTACCACATATCACTAAAAGATACATACCACATATCACTAAAAGATACAGCTGCCTGTTCGGCATTTTCTTGACTGAATTTACAATGACATAAAATACTGCAGAGAAAGTAAACAATAAATAAACAGGACATGCTGGAGGGATAGATTCCTGTCCCAGAGACTTCCCATACTCTGGAACAAGCTACCTAAGTCAAGCAAAGTTCCTCATTAGCACTCTTCAAGAAAAATCTTGAGTGGGTGGGAAATAGGAAATACACCCCAGGGATCTGATGGGAAATAGGAAATACACCCCGGGGATCACTTCTGTGGCTCTGCTTGACAGGGGCACAGGAAAAATAACTTTCTTGGGTGGCATAAGCCACGGAACCTTGTTGGCTAAGCTTACTTAGGACCTTGGACAGATAGCCGAGTACCTACCTATGAGCGACCAGTGTTTGCATTACTTCTAAGGATGTTTGAAATCTTGTTTTGACAAATTTCATTGGTACATCACAGTATCTTGTGAGTTGAGTAACATGATACAGTTGTATCCTTTTTATACCTTGCTTATTTGGCCAATTTTTATAAACTTTCTATTAACTCACTGCCCAAATAAAGTTGGTGTATCCCTCAGTGATGTCACCTTAAGAACGGTGTAAAAACTTCAATAGACATGTCTGTGCATGCCTGGTGGTGTGCCCATTAAACTCTATAGATAAACTAACATCAACACTGGGAAAGTGTGAAGTGTATGTTCAGTGGCATCAACATAGGGAAAACACAAGCTTTACAATTTAACCAAAAGTTAAAGCAGAAAATGTTTACATAGAAGGCAAAAGTGCTGCACAGCCCTAGTATGCAAAATATGTCTAACTGGCAGTGTGCCCATCCAGCTTAGCTTTCAAAAATAGAAATGAAAAAAATTGAGATTGTTCTCAATTATGTTTATGCATTTATTTACATTTTGGTAAAAGAATTAACAAATCTGGGTACAGGCAATTTGCAGAAGGTACCAAAGAAAAGTTTAAGTGCCGACTGAAATTAAAAAGCTGTTCTTTCCAAATATCTCAGATTAACACAGAACACCTACTAAAACCATGGTACTGCTAACTGCAGCCAGTGTCCATATTCTAGTTACATTTCTCTGACACAGATTGGCCAGAATCCGGGCTATTCTGGATTCGTCTTCATGTGTCTTAGGCAGGTCTGATCACAAATGGTTTCCACTTAGGCTTGTAAACATGCTCACTTTCTTTTCAACAGCCTTTCTCAAATGGAACTCAGCAATGCCCTTTAAAAGCAATAATAATGAATTATGCACTTCACAAAGCCACTTCAGTAAAGATACGATGTTCAGCCATTTAACTGGACAAATGACATAATGATACAGGGACAAATCTTTCTTTCTGAAAGAACATGGGACAACAGATATTGCGTGGGAACTCTCTCTCATCAATCCCTTCAACAAAACAAGACTGATACTTTAAGGAAAAAGCAAGAAAACTGGACAATCTCATATGATGTCCTATCAAACAACCCAGAAGGTTTTGTAAGCCAAGACTAGAAGAGTTTAACAATGAGCAGCAAGCATCAAAGTACAGCATTTCAGCCCAAGAAGTGATCCTTGAAGAATTATGCACAAATAAAGCACTCCAAACTGCAACAGTCTGCCAACTTTTCTAGCCATTCTAGGCTTTATAATAAATGCAGTGTAGCCTACTGGGCTGAGGAAGGAGTATGTGCAGTAAGGTTTATGGCTAATGAGAAGTGCATAATTAGAAATAAATGAAACTGCACCCAACACATCCCTGAAAATATTATAGTTCATTTGGGACTAATCACACCGGCCACTGTACAGCATGTACACGGTGTACTGCCAAAGGTGGGCAAATGTTAAAGAGGCTGAGAGAGACAATAAAGTCTGTACATTGCAATCAAATTACTTCTCATTTCTATTACATTTTAGCACCTCAGTTCATTACACAATTACGGTTCAGTGAAGGGGTATGTGGAACTGGAGAATTTATCTCACCATTTGCACTTTATCTACTGGGTTATTTATTACGTAGGACAGAATTCAATGTTATTCTACTTTAGCACTACGCACAGAAATCAAAAAGATATCTTTCCCCAACGCAGAGTTGAAGAGTTATCTGAGTAACAGGCTTTATAGAGCTAGTTTATAAAAGACAAATTAATACACTGTCTGTTTAATTTAACGCACTTAGCTGGTCGGATACACCGGACCAGGGGCCCTTCAAATCCCTTGGTGATAATTATGTACAGAGACACAAATGATGAATTCCTATTCAGACTGATCAATACAGTACAGAATTACATTTAACAATAATGTACACAACTTGCACGATAAAAATGGTCAGGGTCTGGATTATAAGAAATACTTGCAGTCAGAAGCCACAGAAAGTTTTTGATAGAGTTAACTACCTCATACACCATTGTGAAATACTATGCACAAACATATGCAGCAATATATACATTTTTTTTAGGTACCTACCTGCTAAACATCAGCTGTTACTGAAACCCCTCTTCATTCACTGGGTTTACCAGATCCATTTAAGTCTTTCCAGGCTCAACTTAACCCATGCCCAGAGATGGTGAGGAGATAAAGAATGCTGGGAAGCATTCCCTAACTGCAACCACCAGAGGGCAGCAATCCAAGTTCTGCAATAGCTTGCCTTTAGAAAATGCATGTGTGAACTCCCAACCAAACAGTATACTGCTTCCCACTAGGAGCCTGCCAGGGTCTCACTACTGCAGCAATCCCAGGCTGGAATTAGCCACACACCCCAGCCTCCCCTGTCCATTCACCCCAGCTCCTATACTGCTAGTTGTACACAGGTCATATTGGGCATAGTCTGGTCCCTCCGCATCACGAGATTGAAATGGATACATGCAGTCATATGGACATGTTCTGAATTTTCACTAACCTTACAAAATAAAGTTACATCAACAAGTACAGTGACTGGTACTCTGCTTACACACGTTACAATGAAGTGTGGTGCCAATATAAACTACCCATTTTGTACCTGCAGGCCCCAAGCCATCCCCCCAACCTCTTCTCCTACCCTACTTACTACCTGCGATTGTAATATTCCAGTCTATATGCAACATAAGTACTGTCCATACTTAGTTTTTATAGACCAGAAAGAGTAAAATGTATTTGAGTAACCTTGTCACTTTTTTCTGAACAGTCAGTCTTCTATACATTATTATCAATTCTCTCCTGCCCTTATGTGCACAAAATTTAACTGCACAGATACATTTTACTAACAATTTATCTTAATACTAGCATTTTCTGTTTCACAAAAATCTGCTTTTCACTTTACATCACAAGTCTATCACAAAAGGTTGTCCCCCTGGCTCAATGAGCCCCTACTGGCAAGACCTCATCCATGTTTAATCTTTTAAGTTAAAAAATTGCTCAGCGTTCATTTCAATGTAGCAGAATTGTTGAGCAAAATGTTGCTGTTCCAGACCTGGAACTCTAATTTCAGCAACACCACACACACCAGCTTAATAGCATTGCAAGCCATTCCCTCCCTAACCAAGTCTTCCTTTGTTTCTAAGCGTCTATACCAAGTTTCCTGCAGAAGTGCCTTTTTTCCCCATACAATCATGAAATGATAGACACCAGTTTTATTAAGGTTACAGTATTTAACATTAAAGGATACAGTTTTCACAAAGGGTTCACTGCATTTTCTTCTACACTGCAGGTTAGTCTACCACAATATAACCCCCACCAACTGCAGGTTAGTCTACCACAATATAACCCCCACCAAGTCCACCTCACTCTTCAGGTGAACAAAAGCATAACTAGTCAATTGCCATGGCAGATAAGGTGTGACTGAACATTTCAAATAACATTTCTAGTAGTAATAATTGCAGTACAAAAGAAAAAAAAATGAAAAGGCATATAAAAGTGACTATGATACCAGCATACATTTGTCTCCATTCTTCATTTTTTTTAAATGCGTGTCCATTCAGACATAGGGATGAAAGTGTCAGCAAAAATTTGGAAATCACTTTTACTAAAAAGGAAATTGTACTGTCACTGTAGCTGGAAGTCAGTATGCAGACAACTTTTCTTTTGCATCAAAATGCAACTTCAAAAACACATGAAAAAAATGTTCAAAAAGAAGTTGTGGGAAATGCACTGATCCAAAATATCTGTGCATTTATTTATTATGATGCTGTATGCAGAGTAAGCGTACAACCCTAAACCTTTACTTATAATGGCGACATGGCTCGTGCAACAATGCAGCAAAAACAAAGTAAGGAGCAACAAAGAAAACTTAACTTCTATTTCATGACTCAAACTGTTACAGGATAACTCATGACAAACAACCACGTAGCAACTCCCACACAAAAAGCAAGACAAGATGATGTTAATGTACTGACAGTAAGCACCTCATTCCCCCTCAAAATCTTTTCCTCTGTCACAACAGCTTGCAAGAGAAAATCTACTACTACTCCAATATATGATTTCCATTGAAAGAAAAACGTAACAGCAGAACTTTGGGAAGTATTTTCACTGTTATCTCTACACTACATGTCTGAATGCAGACATGAAAGTCATGCTTTTCCAAATTCCTGCTGGTCTGCTCCTCCAATACGTGTTAAGAATTTTTAATTACTGGAAGAGCACGTATCTGAAAGTTAAGCCTCTGAAGGAGGAGGGGAGAAATAAAATGGCTCTACACATGTTGAAGGCATACTGTTGCTAATACTGCAAGATTCAAACAGATTGTTTCCTAGCTGCGGGAGCACCCTCCTTTGGGTGCACTGCTTAACCTACACATATATACATACATACTGCCCCTGCCTGCTGCTGCCCCCTCCTTCGGGTGCACTGCCTAACCTACACATCTATACAACCTGTTAACACGTTCACAATAAAATCTGAATAATCATTACAGATGCAACACGCAACATCTATGAACTTCTGTTGCTTAAAGTGTGTTTTTTTTTGTTACAAACTAAATTAATAAATATATGAATGGTAATTTTCAACTCAGATATTTTTTTCTTGTTGTCCTGCTTTGATAATAAAATAATAAAACGTGCTATACAAGTATAAAATTATGCAGGACACTACCATTCACTCAAACATACTGCAAGAAGTGCTTAGAATCTACAATGTTGGTTACTTGTTTCAAGCAATATTTCTGAAAGTGAGTTAACTTTCCTCAGTCAGTGCTGGACAGCTTTTAATACAGAGTAGAAACCTTATCAGTCTGCATGCCACACCTTTAGAAATGACAAACTCAAATATGTTAATTTTCTAAGATACAGCAAACTCTGTTAATTATATTAATCAGGATTGTGGCACAGAAACACTGAGAAGCAGTCTACTATAAGGCCGTATAGAAGCTTTGATATCCCTACTAAAAATAAAAAAAATTAGAATTTATAGTACTACTAGCATTCACACACTATAACTTTAGGGGAGCAGCACTCAGGTAACTGCTCTTTTACTTGATGATTTTTAGTTATTTTGCTCTTGATGTGCTACACCAGTTTATTTACGTGTGTATATGTGAGTTTATATATATTGCTATAATTTTAATCTCTAGTCAAACTTTAATTTTTAATTTCTGGCTTTGTATATTTTCATGCTATCTACCCTGTCACTGACTGACATACGTCTCTTAACTTTTAAATTCACAACTCCAACTCCTCCAAAAATTCAGTATATATTTTACCCCTGATTAATTTCCCCTTGCACACTAAACCTCTAATCTGCACCTTCCAACACACCACACTCCAACTACACATTGTCCTTTATAATGTATATTCTCAATAACTAAGACTCTTTCCACCCTAATCTTACAGTCTATATTCTGTTTTTCATAAATTCTATAGCTTGTGTCTCATTTCTCCCATTACTAAATCCAGGGTAGTTCT